>NW_024509766.1:664441-766631 GCF_017590135.1 Pyrgilauda ruficollis
AGGCACCGGGGAGCCGAGCCCGGGCGCGGGGCGGCGGAGCCTCGGGCTGCGCTCGCCGGGAACAAAAGGCTCCTGCTGCCCGCGCACCGCGCCGTGGCCCGGGCTCCCCGGCACCATGTCCGGCTGCGAGCCCCGCCGCGCCCGGGCGCTGCTGCTGCTGCTCGCCCTCTGCAGCCTGAGCGCTGCCCAGCCCCGCCAGCGCCAGTAAGTACCGGGGACCCCGCGGCAGCATCCCCGCGCAGGGCGGCGCGGGGAGAAGCGGCTCTGCCCGGCCACGGCTCCGGGGGGGCTCAGCGGCCGCGGAACAAAGCGCGCGGAGCGGCCGGAGGGGTCGCGGGCGGAGCGCGGGGAGAGGGGACGGCCGGACAGAGCTCCCGTGCGATACCTGCCTCCGGCTGCTGCGGGAGCGGAGCTTTTCTCCGCAGTTATTTAAGGAATCCGCCTGCTGCGGGTGGTTGAAGGTAGCGCTGGGCGCTCCTGAGCAGCGTGTGAAGATTTTTTATTTTTTTTTTTTGTGGGAAAGATCAGCCGAGGAGAAAGTGCGGGGAAAGTTCTCTGACTGTTAGGAACTGAATCCGCAGCTCTTTTCCAGCATGTTTAGGTTAATTTTGATTAAGGTTTGCTTTGTTCGTTATCCCTGGCTTATTATAGCCCGACAGCATCGTGAATAGCTGCATTAACTGAGTGCCATGCAGAACTTATTCTCACTTGCTTGCTAGAAAATATTTCACGTCCTGCCAAGTTTTGGTGTAACCTGACAGAGCTGTTAGTTAAGCGTGCTTAAAGGATCTGTCCAGTCCCTGTCAAGTTAACTCTTTGATTGCCAAATTCAATATTTAATTTTCAAATGCCACTTATTAAGTGATTTAAATAGTTGTATCAAGGGACTGATAATTCAGAAAGAGTTTCAGCAATTCGGAACAATGTGAGTACATGTGCTTCACATATGGCACTGCAGTGCTGGGCTCATGACAGTTTAAATCTGATCATTTCATCCTGAATGCAGCTGGTACTCTTTCTCCCTCTGCAGCTAAATCAGCTATCTCTCTTACCAAGGATTTGCAGGCTCAGTAGTAACTTTTTATTGTTATTTATTGCCATTCTGATGAATTTTCAGACCTGGCAGCCATAAGGTTTTGAATCTGCAAGTACCCCGTGCAATTTAACTCAAATGCCACAGAGTTCTGAACTTCCTTTGGGGGTAATGGGATCTCCATGGCAATGAGGCCTGCTGAGAGAGGAACATGGGCTTGGAATTTGATAAAAGATTACTTGGGGGCTGTAAAACACCATCATCCTCATCCCAAAGTGATAATTAATCATGAGCTAAAGCAACCTGACTCATGGGGACTGTAGAAAGGCACGGGCTGAGAAATTTGGCTTGAAAAGGCATCTGAGGAATTGCCTAGCGTTTAAAAAAATCCTTTTGGGTAGGGAAAAACCCCAGAAAGGTGTGTCATGAAGAGAATATCAATGTGTTGCTTCCAGCCCAGTGCATCAAAGAGCTCAGAGCCTGCAATGCTTTTAGCTGACAAGTTCATGGCACGGTGCCATTCAGAGAGGAGTGGTGCAGATTCCATTCAGAAACTCTCACATTGCAGCATCTATGGGAGGTCGTTTTGGGTGGCTTTAAAGCTCTCTGAGTGCCTCCTAAAATAATGCCTTTTGTAAACTTGCAGGATCTAACTGTTTGAACAAGAATGTGGTAGTAGAGCTGGAATTCGAGCTCAGTTTTGTAGCTGCAGTTTCTGGGCTGCTTCTGTATGAACTGCAAGGTCAGGTGTGTTACATGCCTCGAGCCTGACATTTAGAAAGCTCCAAAAATCACCTCTGAGTCCCTTCACTTCTCCTGTGTGAAGCTGAACTATGAAAATGGAGCCATATGATTGAGTTAAAAATATCATAATTGTTTCAAAGAAAGCATTGGTGATGAAGCTCTATGAGAGGTTCAGGAACCTCCTTACTCCTTCATAAACTTTAACTCTTATGATTAACTGTTTGGACATTTAGTGTGTTACATATAGTAGATAAATGAATGGGGTTTCATTCATTTATTCACTTTAATATGAATTTATTATTATAGATGCAACAAACATGGATATATTACTGGTTTTATTTAAATCCTAAGGATTTGCAAGTCATTTGTAGCCACTTAGGCTCTGTTTGTTCGTTTATACAATTAGATACAGGCTTAGATAATTATACATTAGATTGTATTTATACATTAGATACAGGCTTAGATAATTATACATTAGATTTTATTTAAATATTAGATACAGGCTTAGACTGCTGATGACAACAAATGTGACCCTACAGGGGCAAATACATCACAGAGTATTTGTTCTTTTCCTTTTGCTACAGAAGTGTCTCACAAGTGAAGGTAACACTCTTGTGGCTGTGTCTTGACTGACCACTTCCAATTGTGCTCCTCAGGGGTTACTTGATTGCAGCACCTTCTGTTTTCCGCTCTGGGGTGGAGGAAGCCATAAGTGTGACCATCTTCAACTCTGTCAAGGAGACCACGGTGCAGATCCAGCTGGTGGTCAAAGGAGAGACGGTGTCACGGAGCCATGGAACAGTCCTGGGTGAGCTCCTGCTCTGACAACTGACTGATGAGCTGAGGTGCTCTGGGAGCACCCTGGTATCTCCTAAAGGATTGCTTTAGGTGATAATGGAATCAAACTAACTGATGCTGCTGCACCTTCTCAGTTGATTGTGCTAATGTGGTTTTAATCTCAAACACTTTGATCACCAAGACAACCAGAGACCCAATGTAACTGATATTACAGAGTTTTATAGTGATTATATTTCCTTTTGATGCCTGAATATTTATCAGTGAGGGGCTATATAAGAAAAAAGATAAGTTTATTTTAAAGACAAAAGAAAACCTACATCATCATCAATTTCTTCTCTCCAAAATGAGTGCTGGGAACACAGTCCCCATCTTTAGGACTGGGTGTTGCTGAGAGAGGTGGTAATGTTTGTATAGTTGGACAAGTCTTTAAAATCCAAGCCAGATACCTCTGTCCTGTGAGTAAAAGCAATGTGATCTGATAACATCCAACTTAACACTGGGTGAATTTACACTGGTGAAAGTGAAGTCCAGTAGCCCTGTGGTACCACTGTCAGTAGTGGTGGAAGCTGGAGTGTAGTCAAGGCAATCAGGCTCTTTAACCCTCGTGTTTTAACCCTTCTGTATGTCAAAACTGGGAGTTTTATGAAAGCCATTCCATTTCTTGGAACAGATTGTCTCTGGTTGTGTCCTCCCCTTGATGTCTTTGAAAGTGGCTGACAATTGCAAAGCAATTCAAAGGGAGTGATGCTGTCACATGTGGACAGCAAATGCTCCACAGAACTGCTAGGTACGGCTGTATGCAGCAATCCAAACAGATCCCATGAGTGTTTGTTTTGAGAATTGTTTCAGTCCCAAAAGAGGCCAGGTCCTTTTTAGAGCAAAGCAAATCAGGAGACACAGGCTGCCCTGTGCTGGAGCCTCAGCCTTGGGGGTGCTCTCCAACCACAGAGAACTTTGGGAAAAAGCTGTCAATAAAAGTGGACCAGGTTTATTTTGGGGAGCTCTACTGGGTCTGACTTACCCTGAAAACTGTTTTACACAGTGCAGGAAAATTACTTCAGGTGAAATCACAACAAAGGGAGCAGCTCTCTGGTGTGGGGTCCTCCTTCACTCAACTGCAAAGATCTAAAATCATGGTGCCTTACCTTGAGAATAATTCTTGCTCTCTCTCTCTTATATTTTAGAAAAAGGAACAATTAAGTTGAAGGTGAGTGTCAATTATTTTAAGATGGTTTTGGTGACCATGTAAGGAACTTTCTTCAGCCACGTCAAGCATTGCTCTCTGGCACAAATAAATGCCACATTCTGGGGCACCCACTGAGGAGGAGACAGCCTCCACCAGAGGAGAAGTGGAGAGTGAAAACAACAAAGCCCAACTCATCACAGCTCACCTTTACACCACTAAAGAAAATCCGTGGCTCGTGGCTCCGCATAAATTTCTGTGTTGGGGTTATTTTATGAGAATGGCAGTACAGAATTCTGTGTGGGGGTTATGACTTCAAATGTTGGCAAAATGGATCTGGACTAGAAGAACAAGCCCTTAAAAGTGTTGGGTTTTTTAACTTAGGACTTAATTTGGGATGTTAAAGGGGGGTGGTGGAACAAAATATTCAGTTGTGATCTACATCTGGAATGGTATCAGATTTTTTACTTTGCTGCTTTTAATCTGAAGTAATTTTAAAGTACTTATTTCTCTGAGCAGCTGGTTGAACATGTTCATGCATGCACTTTTTGTTTTGGGGACTTTTTTGTGTTGCTCCTTGGGGTTCTTCCCTCTGTTGGCAGAGCTGTGGGTTGGTTTCCCCACTTCTGTACTGGGAGCTGCATGTGCAGATCAACCATCAGTCTGCTTGAGTGATAAAGGGCAGAAGAGAATTTCCTGCCATGCTTTCAGCATGAATTTACCTCCTTTGAAGTTTATATATTGTAGAAAACCTAGTATGTCCTTAATATTCCTTTCACTGCTAACACAGATTTACACCAAAATGCAGCAGGTGCCTCTTCTTGCTCACTTCAGTGTCAGTTACACTCCCCAAAAGCTCAGAGGTTTTTCTGTGTGTTCCTCACCCCCTGGTGTGTTTTAGGTGCCTTCAGGGCTTCGTGGACAAGCACACCTGAAGGTTTGGGGCAACAGGCACCTGGCAGAGGAAGGGTACATTTTCCACAACTACACCACAGTCACCATCGACAGCAAGGGCTCCTCAGTGTTCATCCAGACTGACAAACCTGTCTACAAACCCAAGCAGAAAGGTAAAATCATCTTGGACAATTTGCCAGATGCTAGGGCTGCTTTCAAGAGGAGTTTTAAGATGAGCTCTTCTGTTCTGTCTCGGCTCTGGTGACTGATAAATTCCCTTTTTTCCTTTTTTAGTGTTGATAAATCTCTTCATGGTGACTTCTGACCTGAGGCCAGTCAATGACAGGGTAAAGAAAACTGTTTTCTTTCACACTGTGCAATATGATGGAATACTTGGTAGCCTGCATTTTATTCAAATGTACACTTATGCAGAAACAGAACTGGATTTTTAAGCTGTTTGGGCATAGCTGGTGACAGCTTGTTTTATTTGTAATTCAGCTTTTTTCACTTGGTCATATTCCTATTGGAGGAGAATACAGACTTTTGGAGTGCTGGCAAATAAGAGGCAGATCTGCCAGATCAGAGACAAGAATTTTTCAGAGACTTGCACCTTATTTAGGGAGTGCACAGATATGTAAATTATCACTTTTCCAGATAGATCTCTGAATTAAATGTGGGTTTAGCAGGCTTACTCTTAGCAAAGATGTTCAAACTCTGTCCCTTTGGGTCTGACACCTTGCTTATGTTGACTCAACACAAAAAAAACCAGAAAAGTTGTTTCATAAAGCCTTTTTTTCTTCTTTCTTTCAGATTGAAGCTTATGTGGTGGTGAGTATCTGTGTGCCCATCTAGCACATGTCCTGTAGAGGTACAAGGTTTGTGTAGCATTTAAAGGAACAAATTTGTGCTTTTTCTGTTCATTGTGGCCATTCCCACCACTAACCAATGCAATTTTCTATCCCTGTGTCTCTATGTGATCTCTGTGCTTTGTTTTTTTGCTATCACCAGCAAATATCCTTGTTTTCTACTTCAGTTTCAGAAGTTCATTCCCATTTTTCAGCCTGAGAAGAATTGGCTTGATTCACTGGGATTTATAACTGTGACAGCCCCACTCCCTCTCCCTGCTTTTCAATGTCCCCCACTCCAATCCTTCATGTGCTGGGCTGGCAGAGCAGGGCACCCTCATCCCTGCACCCAAACAGGGATAGAGGAGAGTAGAAATTCATGGAAAGGAAGGGGTTCTCCTGTCTTCTTCCTTATGAGGTGAATGACAGGTTCCCTCTGTGTTAGGGGATTTTTGGGGGGTTGTTTTTTTGTTTAATTGGTTTTTTTTTGTTTGGTGGGAGGTTATTTTTTTTGTTGTTGTTGGTTGGTTGGTTTGTTTTTTGTGGGTTTTTGTTGGTTGTTTTGTTTTGGGGGGTTCTTTTTGTTGTTTTTTAATGTTTTACCTGTCAGAAAGCAGAAAGATTCACTCTTTTTGAAGATTTAATGCTGACAAAACCAGCAGGATTCATTTCATCTGGGTTTTTTTCATCCAGAATTTGTCTTTCTGCTTGTACATCTCCCTTTAGGAATGAGGTCAGTTCATCCCATCCAGGACTGGTGTCTTAAGGCAGGGGAAAGATCTGCTTGACAGCATTTATTTGTGTGCATTGCTTACAGGAGCAGAGCTCTTAAATAACTCCAGAAAACAAATACCCCTGGTGTAAGGTATTTTTGGGACAGTTTTGACAGGTATTGTTTACATTTGAGCTGTCAGTGAGGTGTGTGTATTGCAAAAGGAAGTTCTTTGTTGCAAACTGAGTTAAATGCATGAGTGATGCTCATTTTCTCACCTCCCTGCAGGATCCTCGGGGCTCTCGGATGATAGAATGGAAGAACCTGAAGCCATTTTGTTGTGGTAAATTCCAGATTATTAATTTTTTTCCTCTGTATAGTGTGATTTGCCTTTGCTTCTGCTTCCACTGAGTCTGTTCAGTAAGGCTTGGCAGGGGCTGGAGAGTGGCAGAGTTCAGAGAGTGTTGTTTCCCTTTTCAGGCATTGTCAATATGACTTTTCCCCTGTCTGATCAGCCAGTGTTTGGGGAATGGCTCATCTTTGCTGAGATGCAGGGGCACACTTACAACAAATCCTTTGAGGTGCAGAAATATGGTGAGTTGACCCTAACCCAGGTGCATTTGGAGGAACAGAACACTGTGAAATGCTTTCACTTGAGATGAAACACTGCATTTAAAATGCCATGAGGAAAAATTCCTTAGAGCCATGTATTTCAGGGATGCAGGCACTGCTAACTGGGAGCTTTGCTGAGGTCACCTTGCCAAGGTGGTTTTGGTTTGTTGCTGTTGTTGATTGTCCTGGTTTGGACAGACAGGTGTCTGCTGAGGAAGGCAGGAGCCTCCCCTGAAATGGAAAATGTAAACCCCCCTCCTTCTGAATTATTATAATTTTGAAATTAAGGGGCTCTCAGGCAAAGATATGGGAGCAGGAATAACAGTTCTGTACTCGGAAAACTAAAAATACAAATGCAATAGTACCAAAAAAAAAAAAAAAAAAGAAAACAAACCACTGCCAGAGTCAGAACATGCCCTGACCCCTGTGTGTCAGGGTGGTGGCACAGCCCCATCCCACGGTGGCTCAGCCCTCCTGCAGTGCCAGCTGTGGTTCTGCTGGAGCAGGGATCCTGCACAAGGCTGGAGTTTTCCTCTGAAGCTCCAGGCCTGCTCTTCCTCTGGGAATGCAGTGGGAAAAGGGCTGCTCCTCTGGAAATGCAGTGGAAAGGCTGTTCTGGTCCCAAAATCTCAGATTGTATCCAGGTAGGAATGCTTGGCTCCTCCCCTGGGCAGAGCATCTCCCCATGGGATGCTGGAATTTGATCAGCCATGCAGGGACACTCACTGGCCATGAACAGAATATAATTAATAATTAATGGCCCACGAACAGAAGAGATCTCCTGGAGGAAGGATTGGGTGTGGAATAGATAAAGAAAACTGCCCAATTAACAGAGATAACTGCCCCACCTCTAACAGATGGCAAATGGAATACACACCCCCATTTCCAACCTAAGACATTGATTGACCCTCTACTGGGTGTTACCCTGGTAAATCAGAACCAGCTCCTGTCAGAGCTGTGGGGACTTTTGCTATAAGCCTGGGCAATGAGATCTGCTTGGAAAGATTCTGTTTTATTTCTTTTCATTGTAGTGTTGCCAAAGTTTGAGCTGCTGATTGATCCCCCTCGCTACATCCGTGACTTGTCACTGTGTGAAAAAGGAACTGTCCATGCCAGGTAGGAACAGGTCCCAAACCAAGTTTCACTGCTGTGAGTTGTACTGCAGTCACTGGAGCTTGGATCCCACCTGCTGCAGACTTTTCAGATGATTTCTTATCATCATCAGAAGCTTTCTGATGTAAGAGCCTTCAAAAACATAGTAAAAATAACAATCTGGAAAGCTTCCTGTGGTAATGTTTTCTAGATGTGTAGGTAACATGGTAATTGTCTTTATACAACCAGAAGAACAGAAACCAGCTGGAAGTTATTAATCATCTCCTTTGCATTTCAGATACACATTTGGCAAACCAGTGACAGGAAAGCTAATTGTCAATATGACTATAAATGGTGTTGGGTACTACAGACATGAAGTGGGACATCCTGTCCTCAAGACCACCCAGGTGAGGGAGACCATGGACTCACCTGTGATGAAATCTGTCTGATCTGTCAGCCTGATCTGTCTTCTTTAACATTTATCCCGCAGCTCTGTTTTGTTGCTGATGGGAGATCAGAAAATGAAGGAGTAAATATTATAACTGGGGCCAGCATAATAAAAATATTGCTTATTTTTGCATAGTGTGATTATGATTTTAGATATTAGGAGGAAGCTCTTTTCCCATAGGGTGCTGGGCACTGCCCAGGCTCTCCAGGGAATGCTCCCAAGGCTGCCAGAGCTCCAGGAGCTCTCAGGGATGCTCAGGGTGGGATTGTTGGGATGTCTGTGCAGGGACAGGGGCTGGACTGATGATCTTTGTGGGTCCCTTCCAGCTCAGGATATTCTGGGATTTGGTGGGATAAGAATTTGTTGGCATAGTTTTAAGAGCATATGGGGCTGGGGAGAGCAGGAGCTCGAGGTGACAGAGTTAGTCCAGACCATGTCTAAGGGAGGAAAATTAAACCCCCCTTCTGGACTGATGATCTTTGTGGGTCCCTTCCAGCTCAGGATATTCTGGGATTTGGTGGGATAAGAAGAAGTTTTAAGAGCATATGGGGCTGAGGAGAGCAGGAGCTTGAGGTGACAGAGTTAGTCCAGACCATGGCTAAGGGAGGAAAATTAAACCCCCCTTGCTTTTCCCCCTTTGCTTTTCCCCCCTTGCTTTTCCCCCAATCCTAACCCTTCCAAAACACTGCTGCAAGCCCCCATCGGGTGCCTGTGCTTTAGATGTGTTTGCTGTGCCCTGTGTGGGTGTGCAAAGCCCTCCCTCTGTGTGCCCCACCCCAGATGGATGGCTCTGCCGTGTTCGAGGTGTGTGTCAGGGACATGATGCCAGCAGATGTCCCCGAGCACTTCCGAGGCACAGTCAACATCTGGGCCACGGTGATCAGCTCTGATGGCAGCAAGCAGGTGACCTTTGATGACTCCACACCTGTCCAGAAACAGCTGATTGATATCAAGTACTCCAAGGACACCAGGAAACAGTTCAAACCTGGGCTGCCTTACAAAGGCAAGGTGAGATTAAAAATAGTCCTGTTTTTAATGGTGTTGGGTACTAATGGGTACTAGTTGGGTGCTAATATGGCTGATTTAATGAAATTATTGTTTAAGGATAACAATAATTCTCTCATTTGCTTCTGCTGTGTTTTGCTGCTTTGGAATGTGGTTTGGAGATTGTTTATCTGACAGGTGGTTTCATGTGAATTGTGGGGGTTCCAGTTTGGGGTTTTTGGGGTTACTTTGGTGTTTTGGGGGGTCCCAGTGTGGGGTTTGGGGTCTCAGAGTGGGGTTTGGGGTCCCAGTGTGGATTTTGGGGTCTCAGAGTGGGGTTTTGTACTGACTTGACCCCAGTGACTTTCCCCACCTGGAATTGCTGACAATTTAAAGCTAATTGTTCTATAAATGCCCCACTGTGCAGGTAGAGGTCACTTACCCTGATGGGAGTCCAGCTGACAGAGTCACCATCCGAATTAAAGCTGAGCTCACACCAAAGGACAATGTTTACACAAGTGAACTGGTCTCAAGGAACGGCCTGGTGGAGTTTGAAATCCCCTCCATCCCCACAGCTGCCCAATATGTCTGGCTGGAGGTGGGTAAAAGCTCCTTACAGGATTAGCAGGCTTTCATCTAACTAATCTTGTCAAACCTGCACTTTATAAATCAGTGCTACAAACAGGAAATCAGTGCCTTTTAGCTTCAGCTTCTGGATTTCAACACAGCAAACACTGGGTTGTTTCTTGCTGCCAAGAGAACTGATGTTGATAACCACCATGAAAAGATGCTCCTCCAAATGCACCTTAAAATGGTAGTAGGAGTCCAATATTTGGGGAGTAAAGATGTCAAGAGGTGAAAGGTGAAAGATATAAAATGGGAGAGGAGAGTAGAGATTAAGAACAAAAAAGCTTTCTCTGCATAACATTGATATAACTTTTTTTTGGTTTTTTTTTTTTTTTTAAGACCAAAGTGACAGCAATTGATGGGAAACCCTCTGGGGATCAGTATCTGCCCAACTATTTGTCCATCAGCAGCTGGTACTCACCCAGCAAGTGTCACATCCAGCTCCAGGCACCAGATAAACCTTTCCAGGTATGTTGGCTTCACTTTCCAGCATGGAAATCAAATTAAATCCTCTGCATTGCTTGGCTTAAAGTACGTTGTTCTAATTAAATATTTCTGGACATTCCTGATTCTGGGATCTTGAGCTGTTCCACCACAAAGGATGGAGGAGCTGCACTGGAGCCACCAAATAATTGTGGAATGTGGGGTACACAAGGTGCTAAGCACAGCTCCCTGGGTGCTCTGTGCAGCACCTCAAATCCAGCCCTTTCTCTTCAGAGAGGGGTGGGTGTAGGCATGGAAAACTTCAGTATTTCACGTTTGAATGTGTGTTCTGTGCCTCCAGTAATGCTCAGGCATGGATTGCTTGCTGAAAATGATTGGAAGTGATGTTAGTGGGAGTGGCTGAATTACTAAAGACCAAAATTAAGGCTGTGTAGTCTCACTGGAACTTCCAGTTTAAATCTCAGCTGGATCTGTTCAGTCTTCCAGTTATTGAGCTCTGAACATGATTGTCTTGTTTTCTTTGGTAGGTTTTGTAGGAGCCTCTCTAAAAATGTAGTCCTGCCCTATAAAAGCTGTTGTGATTTCTCTCCTAGAGAAAAGATCTGATTTAACCATGGTTCCTGTTGCATAATGTTTTCTGAGAGCTGTTCAGGGTTTCTTCTTACCCAAGAAAATGTTCTGAAGGTCTGCATATTGCTCTGTGGAAAAAAAAAAAAAAAAAAAAAAGTGGGTTTTGGCCATAAACACAGTGAGATTTGTTATCAGCAGGTCTGTCAGGTTGGTTTCAGATTCTTTGTATCCAAATAAGAGCTTTTTTTTTATCATTGCATTTCATGAAAGTTTAATGGCTAATTAATCTTTTACAAGTTTCCTGAGGTATGGAAAGGGGATTATACACTGCTAATCTGAACACATTGTTCTTATTATAACCTGATTAGAACTAATTCTTCTGTGGGAAAGCTTGGAGCTGGATGACCAGCTGATGTGGGAACTATTCCCATGTATTGCCAGCTCTTACTGGGTGTTCCAATTAGCTACATTCATTTTTTAATGAATTGTTTCATCATTTGCACTGGGGAATTCTTAATACTTCAAATATTTGGTGTCACGAGGCACCTCTTGGACTCTGTGGCATTCTCACTGTGTTTGACCATCAGCAGCTCCTTGTGCTCCAGTTCTGCCCTTCTGGTTGGTGCCATGTGTGCATTCTGCAGGGAGAACACTTGGAGCTGAAAAAAAAGAGATTTTTCAGAACATTTCTTGGGGATTTTCTAAGCCTGAATGGTTTTATTTGGGAACTGCTCTGCTTTAAATGGCAGGAGGGTGAGGAGGGGAAGGTGCTGAAGAAATCCTACTGACCACAAGTGTCAGGCACTCCTCAGAGCCCAGAAGGAAGGAGTTTGTGTTCCTAGGAAAGCCTGCTGCTCCTCAGGGTGATTAATCCCATGGCTGATGTCCGTTCTGTTGGGAATTTGGGGGGTTTTGTTTTGGGGCTGTTCAGTACTCACTGAGCCCCTCTGGGTGCGCAGTTTCAGTGCCCAGGTGTGCTGCTCTGGAGCCTATTGCAGGCATCAGATGAGTTACCCAAACCAAAAATAAAGCAGATTTCTTCTCATTTATTTCTCTGTTTGACACCTTCCTGAGTGCCCAACTTACAAATTGTTACCAAGACTTTGTGTGATTTGACAGCATTTTCCCCCAGATCTCTTCCCAGTCATTTCATGGTGATGTTTGAATTGGTATTTGCCCCGTGGATGTAATCACAATTAAACTGCAAAGACTATCAAACACATATCTCTTCCCACCCCCAACCCAACTCTTTCCTTTTTTGGGCTGGGCTACTGAAGGGATTTCTAAAATTCAACCAATTCTGACAGCTGCTCTGTGCCAAAAGGCTTAACTTCCAGGATTCCAGAGATTCCTTCATTGTTCCATTAATGCATACAACCCCCAGCTCATTCTCCTGTAGATTGCAGCGAGTGGAGAGCTGAACACAGACCCCTTTTTAGTGTGGAAAAGGTCCCTGAGAACAGTGCTAATGTAATAATAAATACAATTTTCAATGCAGCCATTTGTTAGGAGAGGGCTCTCACCTCCTGTGGCCTGGAACCCACGCAGGTTCCTGTGCTGTGGCACCAAAAATCTCCCAACAGAGCAAATCTTTGGCTTTTCTGTCCCTGCCTGCAGGTGGGAGAGGAGGCCTGGATTGCAGTGAAATCCACCTGTCCTTGCAACTTCACTCTCCACTATGAGGTGGCATCACGAGGGAACATTGTCCTCTCGGGGCTGCAGCCCAGCAATGTCACCCAGCAGAGGAGCAAGAGAGCCACCACCCCCTTGGAGAAGAACACTGACCTCACACGCTTCCCAGGAGCAGGTAGCCAGCACCAGAAATGCAACTCGCCCCTGTTTTCAGTGAAAAACAACCTTTCCACACCCTTTTTGTGAATGTGATGCTCCTTGAAGAATATAGGTAATTTTGTGCAAGAAAAATAGTGAAATTCATTGCCCTCAGGCATGTAAAAAAGTTCTCCGAGAGGGCTAACCCTTGGAAAGTTTTCTTTGGTCTTTCTGAAGTCTTTCTCAGGTGAAGAAACTCTAATATTTGCTTGGAGTGGAGTGGCAGGGAAGTGTAGGGCAGGGCTGGGGCAGCTGGTTGAATTGGTTGAGCTTAAACTGAGGAGAGGATGTTAGATGGAAGAGAAAATTAAATGGACTGATCAAGGAGATCCCACAGCCCACAGGGGGAAGGGAAATGAAAGGGGGACTCCTGGTTTGTACAAGGAGTAACAGGAACACAAAAATCTGGTGGACTTGGGGAGCAGGAGGGTGAAAAATGGTGGGGTTGGGAAGATGGATATAACAGCTGCCAAAGGAAAAGTCTGACTGTCCTGGTAACCACTGTGGGAGTTGGGAAAAGAGTCACAGGAACCTCCCTCCAGGTACCCACCGAGCTGCTGGCAATCAGTCATTTGGGATTTGTGATGATTTTCTGCACTGAAGGCTCGTTCTGAGCTGTTGCATTCATAGTTTGCTCAGAGGCTTTGTGGCTGCTCTGGCACTGGGAGGGTTCAGGGCCAGGTTCTGTGGGACTTAGGGCAGCCTGGTCTGGTGAAAGACACCCTTGTCCACAGAAGCAGAGGATCTTTAAAGGTCCCTTCAACCTAAACCATTCTGTGATTCTGTTTAACAGCTCTGATGATTCTCTGTTCTATAAACTGCATAATCCTTTTTCAAGCTTATTCCTTTTCTCTCATCAGCATTATCCAGCAATAGATAATATTTTCTGTTTATTTTCAATGGCTTGATAAGTTAACTGTGTGTTTTCTTGACCTCAGGGCTGGAAAACCACTGAGTAGTCCTTCCCTACCCACCTTCTCCATCCTGTTCATTAAATTATGAGTGCTAATTACCTTTCACAATGATGAGGAGAAGGGAACTATTCTGAACTCAAGAAGGTGTGCAGCAGGAGCAAGGGAAGAATGCAAGTCCTGAATGGAGAGTTCTGTGCCTGTCAGCATGAGGAGGGGGCAGGAAGGGAGTGACTGGGATAAATAAAGCTATTTTTTTTCTCCACAATTCCTGTTTCAGCACCTCCCAGCACTCCTGCAGCAGAGGTTGAGGTGTGTGTGACCTTCCTGAGGTTCTCAGTCGTTCACTCCATGGCTCCCCTGGGTCGGCTCCTGGTGTACTACGTCAGGGAGAACGGAGAGGGGGTCACAGACAGCCTGCAGTTCACTGTCACCTCCTCCTTTGAGAACCAGGTAGTGAAGAGGAAGGGCTGCTGTCTCACTGCTCTTTGGTTTTTGGGACAATCACGGCATTTAATGGGATTTCCCTCCCCAGGTTGCCGTGGCGCTCTCAGCCAACGAGACCAGGCCCGGTGATGTTGTGAACATCAAGGTCAGGGCTGCAAAAGGAAGCTGTGTCTGCATGGCCACAGTGGACAAGAGTGTCTACCTGCTCAAGACAGGCTTCCAGCTGACAGCCAGCCAGGTAGAGCGAGCTTCAAGCACTGATGTCCTCTCCTGACCCCTGTGATCCTCACCCAGCTGGAGGAAGCAGCCAAGGAGAGCAGCCTGTGCCCTTTCCCTGCAGGTGTTCCAGGAGCTTGCAGAGTATGATGTGTCTGATGCTTTTGGAGCTCCAAAGGAAGAAGGGCACTTCTGGTGGCCTGGCATGTCCTCCCGTCGGCGCCGCCGGTCCTCTGTGTTCCCCTGGCACTGGGACATCACCAAGGACGCTCGCTTCGCCTTCACAGTAGGAAGAGCCAGCCTCCCTTCCCTCTTGTGCTTCCATCTTTGCAGGGGGGTCTCCAATTCCAGAGCCAGCCTCCCTTCCCTCTTGTGCTTCCATGTTTGCAGGGGGGTCTCCAATTCCAGAGCCAGCCTCCCTTCCCTCTTGTGCTTCCATGTTTGCAGGGGGGTCTCCAATTCCAGAGCCAGCCTCCCTTCCCTCTTGTGCTTCCATGTTTGCAGAGGGGTCTCCAATTCCAGAGCCAGCCTCCCTTCCCTCTTGTGCTTCCATGTTTGCAGGGGGGTCTCCAATTCCAGAGCCAGCCTCCCTTCCCTCTTGTGCTTCCATGTTTGCAGGGGGGTCTCCAATTCCAGAGCCAGCCTCCCTTCCCTCTTGTGCTTCCATGTTTGTGGGGTTATTTTCATCTCCATAACCAGCCTCCCTTCTCTCTTCTCTGCTTTCATGTTTGCAGGGGGGTCTCCAATTCCAGAACCAGCCTCCCTTCTCTGCAGAGTCTCCCTTGTGTGCTTTCATGTTTGTAGGGTGATTTTCAGCTCCATAACCACCCTCCTTTCTCTCTGCAGTGTCTCTCTTGTGCTTTCATGTTTGCAGGGGGATTTTCAGCCCCATAACCAGCCTCCCTTCTCCCTGCAGAGTCTTTTTGGTGCTTTCATGTTTGTAGGGTGATTTTCAGCTCCATAACCACCCTCCCTTCTCTCTTCCCTGCTTTCATGTTTGCAGGGGCATTTTCAGCTCCACAGGCCAGGGGTTTCCCCCACATCAGAGCTGGGTAGGATGAAAAGTGATTTTTGAGAAGAGATCTGAGAAACATGGTTTGATTTTGGCCAATTCAATCTTGGGAGGGGCAGTTGTCCTGCTGGGTGAAGGAATTCATGCTGATGCTCTGGAGAATCAGAGACCAGAAGGTTCCTCCAGGCTGGGGTGAGCTTGCAGAGCTCTTCTGCAGCTACTCCAACAGGGAGGGAAGGTGGAATGTGAATCTTTCCTTGTAGCCTTTTGGACTTTCCAAAGGAAATAATTTCAGCTTCTTTCCTGCCCTGGTTCTCCCAGCTTCTGTTGCCATCGGCGTGAAAAACCTTCATATCCTTGATCAGGTTACTCCCTAAATGCTATATATTTATAGTTAATTGGTGTGTTCCCATAGTTAAACCTGGCCAGATTGTAAAAATGTGATTTCCTTTGATCTGTGCCGTGCATTTGAATCAAATTGAAAGCTGGGCATTTAAAACAAGTTGGGCTTTTTAAATGTACTCATGCACTAATTCATTTTTTCATTGCTTTGCATACCAACAGCGTAACCTTTTAAGCTGAAAACCAGTCATTTGTAGCTCTTAAGAAAAAACTGCTATTTCCATGAGCTTTTTGCTTTGCTTTTGTTTAAAATGGGTGTTCCCTCATCTATTTGAGAAGTTCACCCTTTCAGGCTCTGCTCCCATCCCTTCTTTGCTTTCCACACCACTGCAGGGTGTGACCCCTGCTCCCTGAGACAAGGAGAAGGCTGAGCTGTAAATTTTAGATATTCTTTGCATCATCTTCTCCTTCTTGCTCCTCTGAAATGCAGACTGGCCTGGAGAACCAGTGCCACAGCTCTGATCTTTGTTCTTTCCCTTTTTCATCCACATAACTGCTGATAATGATGATCCTTGCTTCCTACAGATCCATCTCTTCATTCTTTGGCCTTCCTCTGGGTTTAGCTAAATTGTTTTATTCTGTTGCCTGAAACCCCAGAGGCTTTCACACATTCACCCAATTCCTCAATCTCTTAATTACAAACCCTAAATCCTCATTTTTTGCCCGCTGCTGCTTCTCCCCCCTGGGGTCTGAGGTTTTTTTTTTCTCTGATGCAGCTTTTTTTGTCCTTACTGAGAGCTGCAAACTCTTGGGAAATGTTCATTTTTGGGGAGCTGGTGTGAGTGCAGGGGCTGCACACCTGGTGGGCAAGAATTGGGGTGTGTGCAGAGAGCAAAGCTCATCCTCCAGTGCTGCTGGCAGCTGCTGTCTCTCTGAATAACAGCATTTAGGGGACAGAGCTGGGAGCTTTCCCTGCGTGGACATTTTTCATTTTGCTTGGCATCCCTGGCAGTGCAGAATGGTGATGTCTGATGAGAGAGCTGCCTGCTCACTGCAGCAGAGCACACTGGAAACTTTTAGGAAGGGTAAAAAGCTCTAGGGGAAAAATAAGATTTTTTTTTTACCTGTCCCACTTGCCCACTAATGTTAGATACTGATTTAAATGCATTTTCCAAACAGACAAGAGCTTCCTCATAAAGCCCCTGCCTAAGCACCTTCACATTAACAGTCATTTTTACACAAAGCTTTAAAAAATCCTCAAGATTCAATTGAGATTTCCCCTGTAAATGTTGAAATAGGATTAAGGGGATTCTATTAAAAAAATCAGTGAATTAATCACATTTAATTCTTTTTCTTTAATTCTTTTTATTTATTTCTTTTTTTTTCCTTGCTGGTTTTTGTTTTGTGGTGTTGATTTTTCATTGTCTAGGAAACTGGCTTGGTGGTGATGACTGACATAGTCAGCCTGAACCACAGGCAGAATGGAGGGATGTACACAGATGAGGCTGTCCCAGCCTTCCAGCCACACACTGGCACCTTGGTGGCCACCATGCATTCCAAAATACCACCAAGGTAACTTTCGGGGTTTAATGTCTATTTTCTGTGATATTCCTGGATAGTTTTTTTTCTCTATTCTCAGCTTTTTCCACCTCCATGCCCCCAGGTTTGGACAAGGCAGTGATGGGGAAATTCTCCCAATGGCTTGGTAGATGTAAAAAAAAAAATTAACTGATGCTGCTTTGTTAAATTGAATTTAATTCTGGAAAAGTGACACATGCAAAGAGTGCTAAACTATAATTTTGAAGAATATTTCTTTGCAATTTACTGTGAATTTCTTGGAATATTGAGGCTAGAAGCTAGAGCTGTTTTTGCAGAGTCACTCATTGCTCATGATTTGGACCATTCAGCTGGTGGTCAAAATCAACAGAATGAGGATCTGCACGAAGGAAAGGCTGTGAAGTCCCACAAGTGATGAGGAGGTGCCTTCCCTCTGCATCCTGAACTTCCTGGGAGCCTCTCTTAGCAGAGGAACTTCTGGGCTGAGTTAAGAAATAGATGATGAAATATCACAGGTATAAAAAGCTGATTTAAACTGTTAAAATGTTAGAAATCAGGACAATTCCAAGAGCAGGGATGGAGAAGGGAGGGGTTGCAGGAGCTGCTGCTGGAGGTCACGTGCTGCATTTGTTCCCCTTGATTCCATTTGGTGAAAGAATTTGCATCACAAACCAATTTCATTTTAGATTCCATTATTTCTGCTGGTTGCAAAGGTTAACTTACTTGTACTGTTTTTTGGATTCTTGCTTCTGCCTGTAGAGTGGCTGTGCACACAAAGGGATTGTTTCACAAACAAATTTAATTTGTGTTATTCACTCCTTAATGAGTCTGCACCAGCCAGAGTTTTGGTCATGTGAGCCAGAGTCAGGTGATAACTCTGATTTATCACTGACTGCTGGAAATATCTTATTAAAAGAATCCATTTGCAAGGATTTATTTCTTGTTCTAGCAGAGCAGAGAAGAGGAAAAGAACCTTCTTCCCTGAGACGTGGATTTGGCACTGCCTCAATGTCAGGTATTGGCATTAATTACATCCACAGGTTGTAAACAGAGCTCTTTAAAATCTAATCAGTTACACTGGCATTTTCTGATTTTTAAATTTTTTTATTATTATTTTTCCCCCTATTGTTGTTTTTCTTCATTACCACTTCAATCTTTTCAAGCATTTCCTCTGGTCCTGAAGTGTGTTCCCTTGCTTCAGGCTGGACCTGCCAGCTGTGCCACATTGATTCTCTGGTGATTGCTCTTCAAATTTCACAGAGCCCTTCTTTCTCTGTTATCTCCTGCAAGAACATCTCCCCCAGATCTCAATCTGCTTCCTCTGGGTACAGTTGGAACTAAAAAAAAAAAATTATTAAAGATATAACTAATCCATCCCACAACAGCACATCTAGGATAATTTGAAGCAATTATTAAAAAGCTTCTCCAGGTTTGCAAGTAAACTTCATCCTCAATAAATGATTGTAAATTAAATTTGACAGGAACTTGGAGCAAGTGTATTCAAATCTGCTCAATTGAGCATGAAATATGCTTTGTAGAAATACACAAAGAATTCCAGAAGTGCCCGTTTGGGCCTCAGCAAGCCAGGGCAGTTAATTATAAGTGGGAGTGTGTGGAATAAAAAGTTGCAGATTGCGTTTTCTCCATTTCATTAGAAACAACTCACTTGGAGCATTCCTTAATTTCCACTCTCTTGAACAGGAAGAATTTTTTTTTTCTTCTACCATTTATAATTATAATGTACAATCCTTAAAAAAAGAAAAATTAAAAAAAAAGAAACAAAAGCCTAATGTCAACTTCCCAAACCAATTCTAAAAATTCCTAGAGCCTGGCTGGAGGGTCTAATGGCTGGAAATGAGTGTGTACTTTGGCCCCGTGCCCAGAAGAGTAAGTGCCCTCATGTGTGAAAATAATGTTAATGCTGGTTATGGGCTGAAATCCCAGTGGAAAGAACATCAGCTGCAACAAATTGTCCGGTTAAACAGGCTGGAATAGTGCCAGCCCTGGGGCAGGACTGCTCCTGCCTGCTCCTCGGGGCTGAGCATCAGGGCAGCGCTGGGCTGCGGGCAGGGTGGGCACCTCGGGCTCTGCTGAAGAGGAGGTAAAAGATCTTCAGCCTTTAAGTAGGTTTAGGTTGGATATTGGGAAGAAATCTTTCCATGAAGCCCTGGCACAGGGTGCCCAGAGCAGCTGTGGCTGCCCCTGGATCCCTGGCAGTGCCCAAGGCCAGGCTGGGCAGGGCTGGGAGTGACCTGGGACAGTGGGAGGTGTCCCTGCCATGGCAGGGGTGGCACTGGATGGGCTCTAAGATCCCTTCCCACCCAAACCATTCCACGTTTCTATGATTCAAGTGCATTTCCCAAGGCTTTTCCCTCTGGAGTTTGAGCTGGGGGAGCCACATTCACCAGCCAGTGCACGGAGTCTGACTGAACTTATAAAAAGCACAGTGATCTCCACTTTTTATTGTTTTAATCCTTTCCCTTTGTAATACAAACCCAGAGACGAGTCCCTGATGAGCTGCCTGGCCCCTGACAGGAGCTTCAGGCTCACTGGGAATTCATTTATTGGGAGGAGCAAAGCAAAGCCAAGGTGCTTCACTGGTGCCTCAAGCGTGAGCAGGTCTGAGAAGCAGTGGCAGTGCAGCTCTGGGTGTGCACCAGGCACCTCATGAGGACAGCATGTCATGCTGGACACTTCTTCTGGACACCTCCCATTCTCATTTTCCATGCCCCCAAAGCTGGCAGCATGTGTGTCAAGCTCTGGGGAATAAATAAGAACTTGTGAGGAAACAACCTTGGGGTGTACTCACAACTGCAGCAATCATCCTGCCAGCTGAGCCACGAAACAGCTTTTGTCCTTGTGTTAGAGGAAGTGTTTTCTGTTCCAGGCAGGGCCAGAGCTGCTTTTCAGGAGGGAAATAGCAAAGTCTGCAGAACAAAACTGAATTTCTGTTATTCTAAAGCATGGAAGAGGATACCAGGTTTATGATATCCCTTTGTTCTATGCACAGGAAAGCTAAATACTCAGAGATTTGATTTTTAATAACTAATTTCAATCCTCATTGAAAGAAAATGATAGGTTTGGAAATTTTCTAAGTCAGTCATTCCAAAACCAAGCAAACCAAAGTGTTTCTGAATCAAAACAAGCAGTTTCTGAACTGGATGTTTAGGAAGTTTCTCATTTGTCCTTGCATTCAAGCAGAGTGTGCAGTGTGGCAATGGACACAGGGACAATGAGTTCCAACAAAACCCACTTTTATTTCACTAGCTATTAAATCAATTTTTGTTGAACTGTTTTTATCCAGGACTTTGGTCTGGGATTATTTCTTGTCTTTCTTTTTAGATGTTAGGGTTTGTTTCAGAGTTTTGTTGAGATTTTTTTAACTTCATGCAGACATTTGCCTCTTGGAAATGAGGCTGAAAAGGAAGTTTTTAATCCAGGAAGAATTTGTCTTTTGCATGTGTAACTATTTGCTTTTCTGCTGCTTATAAATATTAGAAATTAAATATTTGCAGGTCTCAAAACTGGTAGAAAGCACAGAGCCTTTTGTAAAGCTCAAAGCAGACAATGCTATCTGATAAATCTACATCTGGAGGGAATTCCCCAAAATGCTTGGGGGCATCATTAAAAATGTTAGGAAAATTAATCCACAAACATCAGAGGTTTATGTCCAAAAAGGAGGCAGAGGAGTCCTTTGACTTTATTTGAATAAAGGGAGAGGCCACGGAGCATTCCCCTAGGGTCTCTCCATTTTTTGGAGGATGCAGCCTCTATTTTATCCTGATTTCCCTTCTCTCTTTCCCCATTTCTGAGGTACTTGAGAGGTTCAGACTTCCCAGAACCCCTGATACCAAAGATTCCCCTCTAATGTAAAACCCTCCTTTTAAACTTTTAGTTCTTATGGAATTTAGGGTTTTTTCTTCCCCATTATTTCTTTCATCTTTCAATGTCTAATTTCATTTATCAGCAAACCTGAACTTTATTCATAAAAGCAAATATCTTTTTCCATTCATCAATCAGTGGAATCCTTCCCATTGTTCCTTTTCTCTCCCAGTGCTGGGTTTATCTACCAGCACACCCACAGCTTGTTTGTAAAGACAAATCTGCTATTCCTCTCAAAAATAATTTTGTTACCAGCAGACCCACAGCTTGTTTGTAAAGACAAATCTGCTCTTCCTCTCCAAAATGGTTTAATTCATGTGCTGTTTGGCAGCAGCAGCTCAGGGGAAGCCCAGCTGCAGGTGGAGGTGCCCGACTCCATCACCACGTGGATCACGGAGGCCGTGGCTCTGTCTGAGGAGAAGGGGCTGGGCATCGCCAGCCAGACAGAGCTGAAAACATTCAAACCCTTCTTCATCGACTTCACCCTGCCCTACCACGTCATCCGGGGAGAGCAGACCAAGATCCCCCTCACTGTCTACAACTACCTGCCCCTGTGCGCGGAGGTAAAGCTCACGCCTGCTGGGTGATCTGCCTGTCACGGGGGATGAGGTGGCAGGCTGACAGGGGGGTAGGCTCAGCAGAGATGCTTTGAGGAGATAAATATTGGGGTTTTGTTGGTTTTTTTTTTCAACTCAAATAAATGTGATCGCTTGGTTTGGTTTTTGTTTGGAACGCCCGTGGTAGGGTGAAGCGTCTTGCAGCGCTTCAGAAAAGCAAATGTTGAAAAAGGCAGGGAAAAGACATTTGGAAAGACATTCCCCAGTTTGGAATCTCATGCTGAACCAAAAAGAATTTCCTTCATAATCAAAAAGCTGTCAAAAATAGTAAATTTTGAAGGATTTTTTTTTCCCCCAAGAAATTCCATCTCCCTTGGTGTTTTCTTCTCACACTCCCCATCTGCCCAGCTCCAGAGGTACTTGTAGAACTGCTGAGCTGAAAGTACTGCTCTCAGTTAAATCCATGGCTAGAAACTTTGAAGAAGGAATAATTCTGTGATTTTTATGAAGAACGCTGTGGGTTTCCCATCGTTCACATAGATCACTTTGGCTTTGTGGCTGATATTTCCAATAAATGACATTCCTAAAATTTTCACAGGTCCACGTGAAGATTTCTGTCCCAAAAGGCATAAAGTTTGTTGGGCACCCTGGGAAGCACCACCTGACCAGGAAGAAGTGTGTGGCCCCTGGGGAAGCCAAGCCCACCTCCATCGTCCTGGCCTTCAATGAGCTGGGCCTGAGCAACATCACTGGTACTCACAACTCCAAACAGCTTCTAGAAGGGTTTTACAAAGTGTTTTTTCTTCTTCCTCTCTCAGGAGAAAATTCTTATTTCCCTATTGCCCCAGTTCATTCATTCCGCTTGCTGCCAGCTTGGCTTTCCAACCTCATTTATTATTATATGATAATAATTCTGTTATTATTTTTGTATTGTATAAATATAAAAATAATTTGTATTTATTGTATCCCCTGCCTGTGATGCACAGAATGTACAAACAAACAGCAGGACATTCTCTGGCCATCAGTTTTTTTGTTGTGATATTAAGGTTGGGCCTGTTTCATTTCCCTGAAGAGATCAGTGGAAATTTTTAAACAAGAGAATAACAACAAATTCTGTGCAAATAATCCCAGTGAAAACTGCAACACCAAAAACTAGGGAAGAGTTTCTCTGTTGCCCCATGACTGTTCAAGTGTTGCCTAGTTTTAGATGTGATCACTCAAATATGGATAAAGGTAATATGAGAGAGGTAATTACAGCACTTGGTGTGCTGTTAATCAGCTGCTTCTAATTAGTTTGTGTCTCTTTAACTTCTAGAGATCTTTATATCTCAAAATCTCTGCTGCTTTTCCATTCTGTTTCTTAGCAAAAGCTTTTGCCTATGGTGGAACCAACTGCTGCCAGGAGGGGATGCAGAGCCTGAAGAATGGCAAACACTCAGAGGACTCTTACTTGGACAAAAGGAGCCCTGTGGGGGTGGATTATGTTCGCAGCAGTGTCATTATTGAGGTGAGAAAACACCAATTTATGGTAATTCAGGGAAAAAAGCTTGGCAAATGGTGAAATCAAACGTGAGCAGGTTTATAAAGGTCCTCAAGGTGATTCACGGTGTGTTAGCAGATTGGAAATAATCAGCTTTAGTGGTTCTTGTACAGAAAGAGCCCATTTGAGCTCCTCTGGTGAATCTCCAACGCTGTTCAGGAGAAAAAGCAGTGGATGTTTTATGGGATAAGCTTGCCCTGTTAATCTAAGAAATATGATAAAATGGGAGGGTCTCTGGCACTGCTCTAGCTAACAGAACACAGTGCCATCACTTTTCTATAAAGGATATAAACCACTGTTTATATAATTTATAAATTATAATTTCTGTGTTTTCCAAGTCAAACTGGGATCTGTTCCTGCTAATCCAAGCCCTGTGGTTTATGCATGATTTCTGTCTTTCTATAGCCAGAGGGACTGTCCAGAGAATACACCTACAGTGTGTTCTTCTGCCCCAATGGTAAGTTCATGATTTGAATGAGATATTCAGTTTGTTTCAATCAGTTTTAAAAAGAAGCATTTGGCTTTAAAAAAAAATATTAAAAAAATCTTTGTTTCCATTTCTCTGTGATTGATGAGTTATGGTGTGTAGGAAGAACTTGTAAATAAAGAGTCTTTCTTACCTGGCTGGCTAATTATGAATTTGCTCTAACTGCCCAAGTGATTTCTGGAAATGGCCATTAAATTCCTTTACTTTATGGAACAGTTTAAGTATTCAGCACTGTGGACAGTAACTGGGACTGTACTTTATTTTCAGCTGGTGCTTTAAGATTCAGTTCTGGAATCAGTCTGTTCTTTCTGCCAGAGATTTGGATAGCTCAGAGCTGGCTCCAGTAGCTGAACAGAGATGCTTTTGACCACTAGATTAGGACTGAAAAATCATTTGCTGAGCTCATAAGAAATTCAGCTGAGCAGTTTGAAGCATTTTCTGCCTTGAAGGGGGTAAAAATAAAAGATGAGAAGAAACAACCATGTGTATTTTAATACTTTAAAATAAGCTGGGTAAAAAACCCCACGTACTTAGGAAAGGTCTGTTTGAATTTCAGTTATCAGCTCTAAACTGAGCTCCAGTTCTTACAACATTCCCTTGTTTTTCTGACTAGAGAAAATACACATTTCCACACCTAACAAATACGAGTACCAGTACCTGCAGAAGCCAGCCCAGATGAGGCACTTTGACCTTGCTGTGAAGGCTCACAACGATGCTCACCTGGCCCTGTCCTCGGGCCCCCACGACATGGCAGAGATGGCAGAGATCGTCATCGGGGGACAGCAGAACACCAAAACATGGATTTCCACCAGCAAAATGGGAGAGCCAGTGGCCAGCAGGGACACACCTGGCATCCTCTCCTGGGACGAATTCCGCAGCTTCTGGATCAGCTGGAAAAATGGAATTATCCAGGTACTGAATTCTTCTGGAAATCTCTTTGTGAACAGAGTTTGAGCACACACTGAGCAGTTTTTCCTTGAGCTCCATTCCTGTTGCCTTTTCACTCTGAAGCCCTGATCAGGCTGTTGTGATCACAACAAATCTGCTTTTGCCACCAATATGTTCTCAGGACCTCATTCCTTGTCGTGGTTGAGATGGAGACAGTACAAAGCAACACACTCCATTTTCAGAAGGCTTCAAACTGTTTTTATTATAGCGTGCATGCTTTTTATACCTTCTCAGAAAGCTCCTAAGTTTACACTTTACTCATTGGTCATGAGAGACAAACAGAGTGTTTATTGGAATAGTTGCAGGTTTCTCTTACTTATCCTTTACTTATCCTTCTTTCTTTCTTGGTTTCTCCACCAACAACCTTGCTAGAAAATTCTGTCAGGGGTAAACATGGATCTTCTTCTCAAACTTCTCTCTGGCTCCCAGAAGTCACTGTAAAACCTCTTCCACAAGTCCTCAGCATTTTTAATGATGAAACCTTGCAGGCCAAGCCTGTGGATTTCCCATTGCACTTCCTTGGATTGTTTTGTGGGTGGGAAGGAGAGAGGTATTGCTGCATCTGCAGGGCACACCTGAGCTGGGAGGTGTCCCACACCCGTGGCAGAGTGACTCCACCTGTGTGGGCTCTTGGATCTCCATGGTCTCTTGTCCCTTTCAGGTTGGCCACGGTACTCGGGTGCTAAACGAATCTATTATTGTGGAGTGGACAGTCCCCAAACAGCTTGAGGTGAAGTACATTGGCTTTTCCACAGGCTGGGGGTCAATGGGAGAGTTTAAAATTTGGAGAAAAGAAGAGACTGATGAAAATCACAATGAAGCATTTACTCTTGGAGTTCCCCACAACATAATTCCAGGATCAGAAAGAGCTACGGCTTCAATAATAGGTATCAATTATCAGGAGGTATCACTTAGGTACCCCTTCTCAAATGTGCACAGATGCTCCAGCTGTTACTTCTGACCAGTACTTGAGTAATGCACACCAGATAAGATAGTCACAGGCATTTAAAAAGGTTTATTACTGCTTAATTCTGGGGCAGATCATTCCTTGGGGTTTTTGGCACTTGTTTGAAGCCTGTTTGGGTTGACAGTGGTTTAAATTTTGTGCCACATGAGGGGCTTGTCAGGGGCACTGTCTGTTACAGCTCGTGGTGTTCATTCCATTGTCATCCTCATCACAAATTGTGTTCTAAACCGGGAAGTCATGGATAATCAAAGGCTGAAATGTGGAATTTCTTTAATCCAACAAGAGATTGAAGGGCTAGGACCTAACAGCTGAAGGACTTCCCACTTGTCACAGTTTATTTAAGCTGATTCTGGGGTAGCCAGGAGATATTAGTGCAGTGAGGTGGGGGATAACCATAAAACACCAAAAGGAAACTTTACTTGCCTGATCCTGAACATTTCCCCTCTTCCTCAAACAGGAGATGTGATGGGTCCTACCCTGAACAACCTGGACAACCTGCTGAGGTTGCCCTTTGGCTGTGGGGAGCAGAACATGATCCATTTTGCTCCCAATGTCTTTGTCCTGAAATACCTGCAGAAAACCAAGCAGCTCAGCCACGAGGTGGAGGTTGAAGCTACAGATTACCTCGTTCAAGGTAACTCATCACAATTACATTTACAGAGGGAGAAAAGGCTTTGAATTCATAGTTTTGCTTTACAGGTCACTTTTTCTAACCAAGAACAGCCTAAGTGATGAGGATTCATCATTTCTTGCAGGATAATCTCAGCCTGACAGGTTTTGATGGCAAGATGTTTTCCCCTGATATGTAACCTGTGCTTCCCTTCAGTAACTCCTAGTTCAGATGTTTATGGATTTATCTTTATCTTTTTTTTTTCCCTTAGCTGATTTCCATGTTTAACATTTTAGAAAGTAAAGGAAAATTAAATTTAGTAAAAATCTGTATATTTAGGGGATTTTGCCTTATTCATAAATTGTCTTTAGTCACTAGAGTTATGGCTCTTTTCTGGACTTTTTTTTAAACAGTATTTTCTTAGTAATAGTATACCAAAAATCAAAATTTAGTATCCAAAGTAGTTAAAACCTTCATTACATGGCTCTAGGTTATCTGTTCTTTCAGTGTCCTGTCCTACTTTACTAAGCAGCTTGAAACAAACTTTTTTTTTTCCTTTTTTTTTTTTCTCCACTGTTTTTCTCAGCATTTGTTTTGGGAAGAGCCACATGCAAAATAGTTTTATAACTAAGTGCAATTCTCAGGACAAGTAAGAATTCATTAAAAACCAGAGTGACCCAAAGGGACAAAGCTCTCTTGTGTATGAGTCAGACAATAGTCATGTCATGAAATCAGAGGTGACAGGGTTAGGTGGTTCTCCTCTGAAAATATAAATATAAAATGTAATATGTGAGATATTTCTTGTGTTCAGCAGCAAAAGCCCAGTTCTGCTTCCTCTGCCTGGCTCCAGTCATTTCACTTGTAATTTTCTGTGCTTGCTGGGAGCAGTGAGGCAAAGGGAATTTCTTAATGGCCCGAGTCAGTGTTTCCTTTGCAACATCATTTGCTTTTGTTTCTTTTTATGAATCTGCAAACCTTCCAGGTTTTTGGCTCCGAACTCTGTTTGCTAATTAACCCTTACAGAAGAAACCCCCAAGAGTTTTAAACCCTTCTGTGTTCACTGGAGCCCTGCCAAGTGTAAGGTTTAGAATGGAAATGCTCACTCTAGAAGGCTTTTGTGATTTACCAAGCCAGAAAACTTCTTCATCCCTCAATCATCCATCATGGAAAGTCCTGATAATAAATGCCAATAATTCCCATGTGCTCCCTCTTCTTTTGAAGTGGCCTGGGCTAAACCAGTCAGTATTTTTTCTACTTTCTCACCAAAAAAAAGCAGGTGAACAGGGGAAAACTGGAGAGGGGAAGGTCTGCAGTGAGCCCCAGCATCCAGAGGAGTGTTTAGAAAACAGGAGGGCACAGAAGAGCAAGAAAGACATAAAGTCTGTGCCACTCCCAACCAGCCAGCAAAGGAGAATAACAGCAAGAGCAGTGAAGCATAATTCGGCTCAAAAACACAGAGTTACAGAATATCCTGAGCTGGAAGGGACCCACTGTGATCACTGAGTCCAGCTCTGGAACGAGTGGCCCATACAGCCTTGGCAGTCCTGGCACCATGAACATTGAAAAAGAGGAGAACAGCAACAATGAGAAGAGTGATATAAAATATAAGGACTGAATGTGTCCATTCACACTGGGAATGAACACTGAGGAGCTGTTGAAGCAGGCAGTGCTCAATAGTAAATCCTACCTGAGGACTGCAGGGGGAAAAAGCAAATTAATTTAATTTAACACACCATTACTTAGACTTTCTGCCAGGTATTTGTACCTGACCCACCATCCCCAGACAAAGATGTGTGGCTACAAGAGCATCATCAGCCTCGAGGTCTTCATTCCTCCCAATTTCCAGGCCATTCCCTGGCAGCACTGGGGGGTGTGGGAGTCATGGGCAGCCCCTCCTCAGGGACTGAGCTCAGCAGAGGAACTTCACCTCCAAAATGAAACAACAATCCACTCCCATAAAAACGCTGTGTGGTGTGGAATGAAACTCCTGTGCTGCAGAATTCAGCAGGCATTAAGTGTTTTTTTTGACACAATCTTCTTGCAGGTTGGAGTTTTCCTTCTCAGAAATATCCATCCTGGAGGGTTTGACTCCAATGGGTGTTTCAGAGCTTTATCCAAATGTGTGTTGTGTGTTCATCCATGTGAGGGATGAATGCACATTTTGTACAATTCATTTGTTGGGATGGGCATGGTTGTAGACAAACAGGTCTGAGAAACAAATCATTTTCCTAGCAGAAAAAACATTTTTGTTTTTCATTTTCAGCCTCAGAAGACATTCCAGGAGAGAGTTCTTATCTTCAGCATTCACCTTAATTATTCACCTAATTATTATAATGTTAATAATGATGTCTAAAGCAAGCCTTGGGACAGCCCCTGCAGCTGGAGGTGTTCATGCATTCAGGTCACAGCTGTTGTTTTTATGTTACCTAAAGCTGTTCCAAGCAACAGCTTTGGGAGAAGTCAGAACCCAGCTGTAATGTCACAGGCAAAACCTTTTCACTTGTAAATGGAAGTAAAATGGAAGGAGAGTGGCTGTATGCTTAAATATAAACCTTTTGATAATGCATTTTTATCAGGGAAGTGTCAGATTTTTAGCATTTGCAGTGTCCAAAAGGCAGGAGCTGCAGTGTCCCAGATGTTTCCCTGGGCAGATTTCTGGACAAGCTGCACACAGAGCTGGCTCCCACTCACAGCAGAATAAGGAGCTGCCTCAGGCAGCAGAATCCCTTACACATGTTCCAGATGTCCTGAGTCTTCATTCACTTTAAATACTCATTTTTCTCTGTGTCAGGAGGTTTTGGACTCCCCAATTCTTTTGTGCCTTCCAGGCTACCAGCGCCAGCTGACCTACAAGAGGCAGGATGGCTCCTACAGTGCTTTTGGGGAGAGGGACTCCTCAGGGAGCATGTGGTGAGTGGCTATTTAAAACCGAGCTCAAACTAGTTAAAACTGAGTTAGAAAAGTGCTAAGTGTTTGCTAAACAGGAAAAACACACAGTTGGCTGGGAAAGGAGAGTAATTTTCCAGCTTCCCTCATGGTATGATACACGGTGGAGAGCAGAAATAAAGCAGCAATATTCAGTGACTGTGCAGATGCTGTACAGTGCTGCTGAGGGCTCTGACTGCACCAGCTGGTGTTTCATAGGTAATTCAGGACCCAGGAGCAGTTAGGAGAGTTAAATCTGCTAGTTAGACCAGGTTTCAGGCACAAAGCTGTAGTTAAGGTTCACATCTGCAATTGGAGAAGCAATTAAGGGGTATTTAAGTACCTGACTCCATTAGGGAATGGGGCTTTACCTGAAGCAGGGAAATGTGGCAGAGACTTCTGTCAGGTAAAAAACCAACCAAAACCAACTCAACCCTCAAAGACATCCTTGTACCAACAGGATGGATTTGTGCTCTGTTATCTTTGGAGATACTCCTTAAATACTGTGACATCAGTTTGTTATGTATTCATAAACAATCATGTATAGTAAACTTTTTCTCTAAACTAGTTTACATATTCTATGAATTGTTTAGCATGGCTCCTCCTTTGTTCTACTGTTTTAGAGTGTGTGGATTCCTTGGTTGTGGTTTTAGTATTTTTTTATTATTATTTTTAGTTTTGGCCCTGGCCCACACTGCCTTCAGTCAGTGAGTGCTGATAGTTGGCAGATCTGTAGCAGGTGTCTTCATTATATTTTTATTGGATCTTATCCCATCCAAGCATTTTAACACAAGCACACCTATATCAGCTATTTCACTAAGCTTAATTAACAACAGAAATAAAAACTATATCTTTATAACCTTTTGAGTTCTATACCACACATATAAAGTCTATTATAATAGAAAAATAAAAGCCAATATTATAATATGTATCTATAACTCAGGGAACTTCCACCTCAGCCCCAGCATCTCCCAGTCCCTGGATGTGAAATGTGGTGACACAGAATTACTCAACACTCCAAAAATCCCCTGCCAGGCAGCAGAGTTTGCTACCCTCCCATTCCTCAGGGGCTTGTAAATGCAATGACTCAATCCCCCCAAGCTGGCCAGTGCTCACACTTGTTGTCAGAGGTTTAGAATTCCAAAAACACTTCTGGTGCTTTCTGAAGTCTTAATTCTGTATAAAGTGTAACACAGCTTCAGACTCGAGGAAAAGATCTGGATTTCTTATGAGAAATATATTGATTCTTAATTTTACAATATTGATTCTCAGCTTAAAAATTTCGATAATTTGGGATAAAAAATAACTATATTTCAGAGTGTGCCATAATTATGACAAGTAAACTTTTGAGTTCTACTTTTCAATTTAGTTTGTTGACCTTTAATTCTTTTCTTACCCAAAGTCTGGACAGTGATCAGGTGCTCTTATGTCCCATGACCTTTAACAACAATATTTAGTGTTTCCCAATAAGTTTTTTTCAATTAGTGCTTTCTAAGAATATAGTTTTTTCCTTACAGGTACTTTAATCTGAGTTTGTTTTCTCAGTAAAGATGATTAATCCATTTTTACAGGTTAACAGCTTTTGTCCTCAAGTCCTTTGCTCAATCCCGTGGGTTTATTTTCATTGACCCCAAAGAACTCACAGCTGCCAAAGACTGGATCATCCAGCACCAGAAAGAAGATGGTTCTTTCCCTGCTATGGGCAGGATACTAAACAAGGACATTCAGGTAAAAAACACCCACAATCAACTTGCAGCAAGGACATTTTAAAAGTTATTATCAGAACATGAAGTGATGCTTTTGTTTGAATATGAATTTTGCACTTGAAAGGCTGGGATGCTACAGGGAGAACCAGGGAAATTTCAGTTCAAAAAAGTCTATCAGAATGTGTCTGTGGGGTGTCCCAAGAGGATGGAAATCACGGTGTGAAGTCTGACAAAATACTGCATTAAATGTGTCCTCAGGCCAGGACAGCTGGCTCCAGCCAGTGTGGGCTTGGGTTCCTAAATTTTGTACTCCTTGTGTGTGCAAAGAAAAGAAATTTGGTGTTGCTTCAGCTTCTCCTCTAGTTCTAACACATCCTTTGGATTGCTTCAAAGTCTGGGTTTTTTTTCCCCAGTGTCCTTTTCTCCAGTTTTCATCCAGTGGTTTGTGTTGTTTGCCCTTCCAGGGTGGGATCCATGGGAAGATCTCCCTGACAGCTTATGTGGTTGCATCTCTTCTGGAAACAGGTGTCACTTCTGAGGTAACAAAAGCTTGGTTAAAACAGCTCCAAAATTTCTCTCTATTTTTTCTTTATAAAAACTTCATTTTGCTGCTGTTTGCCTTCAGAGTTTCTGTGCTCTCTAGAATGACTGACAGCATCCAGGGAAGGGAGGCTGCTGGAGAGCCTTGGGATTGTTCTGAAGTTAAAGAATCAGTTCTGAAGTTGTTCAAGGTGGTCTCCCACCCTTCAGCCATCAGCTCATGATTATTTCACCAGAGCAAAGCACTCCCCTGCAGCCCCATCCCTCAACCTCTCCCAGAAATTACTGCAAAAAGACTTTTCTGCCTCTTAGCTTCAAGCTGTGAGTGCAGCCTGTGCACATCCTGCTCTCTTGCCTGTAGAGACTCAGAAATCCTGGCTTGGTGCTAAAAGCAGTTTAACTTGGGGATGCAGAGAGCTCTTGTGGTCTGGCTTGGCTGCAGTGGCCAAAATGCTACTGCTGTTAGATTACAGTGCCTTTGGAGAGCTGAGCTCCTGCACTGTGCTGGATTCAGGGCTCTGGAGAAAAATGTTTCTGTTCTTTGCAATGAGGCAGAGCAGAACACTGCAAAAAAAAGAAGCAGCTGTGTAGGAACAGCCAATTCCACTGGAAAAAACTCCAAATTTCCAGTACAACTGGTGTTTTTGGGATTCCTCCTTAAAACTCCTGGTCACACAGTGCTCCTGCCCTCTGATGTGTTTCTGCCAGCATGCAGTTTCACTAGGATGGAGATGTTTTGCTAAGATTATGGTGACACATTCCCACTGACTAGGACTGGGAAGATGCTCCCTTGCAGCCAAGGCAGAGGGCAGGGGGGGCTGTGCACAGGCAGAGCTGCCTGGAGGTGAAAAGAGGAGGTGCAGTGGGTGCTGCAGCATCTCTTGGTGATCTGCTCTCACACAAAAGGGCCCATTCAGGCACAACTCTGTGGGTTTGTGGAGGTGTCAGAGCAGCCACTGCCCAGCAGGACCTCTGATAACCTCAGCACTCCTCACCCACCCCTGTGGAGCCTGGGGAGTGAGACCAGGCTGCTGCTGCAGGCAGATGCCCCCTAACCCCCTGTTCTTGGAGTGGAAGGCTTTCAACCTTATTAAAAATTCAGAAAACCCTGCAGAGCTCACAGAGGAACTTCCTGCCTCCCTGTCAGCAGTGTCCCCCTGTGAGCAGTGATGTGATGCTCTCCCTGGGCTGCTGTGTGTCAGGGCAGCCCCAGCAGTGCAGTTTCTGTGCATTCTAATGGTTTTCCTAGAGGAGATTTGTGAGTGTTCCTAATGATCTTAGCTAGGAAATGAGGAAGGGGAAGGTTAGTGCCACAGGGAAATCAAAGGAAACCAAATTACATCAAGTCCAATTAAATTGTTTCTATAAATTATCAGAGCCACGTTCCTGCATGGTGAGGTCATTGGGGGAGTTAATAAAACATGTTTGTTGGCTGCAGGGACCCCTGGGAACCTTGGCCTTTATTATCCTCTGGCGTCTGCCAGACGCTCCAGAGTGTCAGGAACACAATCAAACCTCCAGCACAGAGCTCGCCCCTGCCCTGCTCATCTGCTGCCTTGCAGGGGCACAGAATTTCTTCAGCTTTAGGGGAGGAAAAGTGTGTCTCAGTGTTAGCCTAAATCATCCTTACTCTGCTGTTTGCACCTTTTTTTTTTTTTTAACTTTTGATGCATGGCTTTTCTCAGGGTGTCCAATGTGTTCTCAAAGTGTCCATCCTGTTCTGCAGAGAGCAAAATGTATCTTTCTGAGTTTATTGTGTGTCTTTTTTTTCGTCGTTGTTTTTTGTTTGGTTGCCTTTTTTTTTTTTTTTTTTTAATTTAATGAGCAATAAAGCAATTCTAACTTCTGAAACTGATACATCTACCCGGGCTTTTTCCCCCCTGTGAATGTAGGAAGAAAGAACAGCTGTAGACAAAGCAAAACACTTCCTGGAGTCCAACCTGTACTCAGCAGAAGACCCCTACACCACTGCCCTGAGTGCCTACGCCCTGACCCTGCTGCACAGCCCCAGTGCAGCTGCCACGCTGCGCAGGATGAACAGCATGGCCATCACCCAAGGTAGGAGCTGCAGCCCTGCCTCAGCTGCTTGACAGGAAAAGTGAGCAAAACCTGATGTTTCTTTTGCCATGTGAATTAATGAGGGAGGTTCTGCCTGCTGGAGCTGAGCAGAGCTGTTTGGAAGTTTGCTGTGTTCTTGTGTTCTTCGCTGTTCTGCCCCCACACCGGCCAAGCACAGCCTGGATGGGGCTGTTTGAGCTCTGGAGAGGATGGGGCCTGGGGGATCAGGGATTCCTCTCTGACAGGTTCTGCAGTTTCACTGAAAGAGGCTGATTTTGGAGAGAAAAAAAAAAAAAGAAGAAATTCCCATCTCTGAAGTGATAACATTTGTGTTCATATGGACTAATGCAAGGAAATCATCACAGTTTCCTTTCACAAGCATATTTGGGCTACCATGAAGCTCCTTTGTGCCCTCTTTAGGATCAGAACCTTGGTAGGATCCTTTAAATCCTATCAGAAGAGGAACACCAACAGGACAAACTCTAAATCCGCAAATTTTTCAGTACATTAGAAAGAAAAGAAATTAAAAAATAGAGGCGAGATTTTCATACAAACCCAAGGTGGCACAGTTTGTCTTTGTAAGGCAAGGCTGCTCCTGGCTCTCTTTGCAGAGGGCTCCACACGTGTGGCTGATGCTGAAGGAAGGCAAGTGCAGCAGAATCACAGAATATTCTGAATTTTAAGGGACCAACTCGTGAGTGAGTGGCCCACACAGAGATCAGAGCCACAGCCCTGGTGTTCAGTTCAATTCTCTAACCAGCAGAGTGATTTTGAGTTGTTCAGAGGCTCTGCAGTGCCCTGTGACACCTCACATTCTCTGGTGGTGTATTTGAATCCAAAATCCAAGAATCACCCAATTTTTCACACTGAATCATCTCTGTCATTCCAAAGGGACCCCCTTGCCCAGGCACTGGGTGTCCAAGAGGAGGGACAGTGCTGCTCAGGGCAGGGAGCCAATGCTCTCTGCATTCCAATTCCAAAAGTAGAATTCCAATTCCAAAAGTGGAATTCCAATTCCAGAAGTGGAATTTGACTCTTCCCCTGCACAGAGGCTCAGCTGCACTCCTGCTCTGGTAACACCCCTGTCCCTTTGCCCTCTTCTCCCAGATGGATTTACACACTGGAGCCTCACAGGAACCCTTGTCACTGATGAGGACACCTTCATGGGGTTTAATGATGGACTCTCTCAATCAGGTAATTGGGAACCTGCAGGGCAAGGGCAGAGAAAGGGGAAGGGGCTGCCACACCAGCCTGCATTGCAGGGAATTGTTTATAAAGTACAAGGTGTTCTGAAATTGTCACAGTTGTAGTCAAGGCAGGGTGCAGAGAAGAGAGAGCTCAGAAAGGCAGGTAACATGATGCTGAAAGAATAAATGAGAGACAGAGCAAGATGTGGTCCAGACAGGACAGGTTTTTCATCCCCAGATGTCTCAGCAGCTTTCACTCCAATTTTATGAAGACAGAATCCCATGTGGCACTCACTCTTCTGTCAGGGAGTAGTAATTCAAAATGGAAATCTAAGGGAATTCAAATATATCTCAATTTAGAGCTATTTATCTTTGTGTTTTCAAATGGACCTAAAGACTGTAGCACTGACACTTCAGCTGGTTTTTCTAGACCTTGGCTGTCAAAGCCACAGAAACAGAGAATGATGTTTTCAAGCCCCTAAAGCCATTGACTCTTTGGATGTGATGTAGGTGCAGCAATGCTCAAGAGGGATCTGACTGGATATTGTATGAAAATCTCTAGGCAGGACAACAGTGTGGGCAGCAGCAGAGTAGAACTGGAGTGGGAGAGGAATTATTTGTGGGATACAGTCAAGAAAAAGGAGTTTATCTGTTGCGTAAATATATTTATTATTGGTTATCTATTGTCTGAAGGGAGGCTTTTGTTGAAAGCAGAGATATTTCAGGGAGATGAAGCACCTTGGGTGCAGACATTTTAACTTCCCTTTTCCCATGTTTACTTCTACAGACTCCTAACTTTCTAGAATTATTCTTCAGTTAATAAATATTCATAGAACTATCTCTAGACCTGCCTGGATTCTCACTTCTAGATGGTATTTTGATTTTTTTTTTTAATTCACCCTTCTTTCAGTTGTTTCTGCAGAGGTGGAAATGACATCTTATGCCCTTCTGACCTACACACTCCTGGGAGACGTGGCCTCTGCACTCCCTGTAGTCAAGTGGCTCTCACAGCAGAGGAATGCCCTGGGAGGATTCTCATCTACTCAGGTGGGCAGCCTCTGGAAAAGGTAGCTGGGATGCATGCATTGGCAATTGATTCAGGAATGTGGAGTTTCCATCTTCCTGACAGAAATTGTTTGTGTTCTGATAAGAAGAAAAACTTTCCAGAGCTCTTTACTGCTTCCTCCTCAGACTGGTAATTTGAAAGGAACACAGAGTTTGTCCTCACAGGTGCCTTTGATAGGAAAAGTGAGCAAAACCTGGTGTTTCTTTTGCCATATGAATTAATAAGGGAGATTCTGCCAGCTGGAGCTGAGCAGAGCTGTTTGGAAGTTTGCTGTGCTCCTGTGTTCTTCACTATTCTATTTCTCCCTCTTCTGCCCCCAGGACACCTGTGTGGCTCTGCAGGCTCTGGCTGAATATGCCATCCTTTCTTATGTTGGAGGAGTCAACCTGACCATTTCCTTGGCTTCCACTAACCTGGACTACCAGGAAACCTTTGAGCTTAACAAGATGAATAAAAAAGTCCTTCAGACTGCAGTGGTAGGTGGTTTTGTGCAGGCAGGTTTTTAAAGCAATCCACGTCAGCTGGGTTCTGAATGAGGACTTGGATCAGGGATGGTAAAAGCAAAAGTTAAGCACTGAGACCAGTGGGACTTTCTGTGGGTTTGTGGCTGGATTCTGCTGGGAAAGAGACAGCACTCCTAATTAAAGGCATTTTTCACCATAACCAATGCCTGATGTTTATTTTGTGCTGCTGTTTGTCTCTGCCACTGTAAGTGCAGGTGGTGAAGAGGCTAGGCCATGCTCACTTCACTTCTGCAGTGTCCTTTATAAAGGTATTTTGTACAGAACAGAGCTAAATTTAATATTCATTACCATTCTGAGTGCCATGTCTTGTCTGTGTCTCACCTGTGCATTCTCCCCAGATCCCCAGTATTCCAACAGGGCTGTTTGTGAGTGCCAAGGGTGAAGGCTGCTGTCTGATGCAGGTAAGCTTGTCATGGGGCTGGAGGAAGCATGGCAGCAGATGATCTCTAATCTCACAGCCTGTTTGCTGCTTTTGTAATCCCACTTTGCTGCGAGGAAGGACTTACACTTGGAATTTCTCTCAAAATAGTTCTATGACTATTTGTGTTGCTTTAATTTGGGAAGTGAATGTGTAGATATCTATGTAAGCTCTGGTAGAGCTTATATAGAGATAGAACTGTGTGTTATTGTAGCAACAGTCCCCTGAACAGGGAATAATTAGTATTGACTCCATGATTGCAGAAGGCTGATCAATTGCTTTATTAAGCTATACTATACTATACTGTATTATACTATACTATACTATTAAGACACTCATAACCTTTACAGACTGTCTGATATAGTTTTAACTTAATTGGTCAATCAATCTAAACACCATCCAGTGTCCAATTAAGAAATCACCCTTTGGTGAACCATCTCCATAACACGTTCTACATGTGCACAACAACAGGTGCAGCAAATGGAGATAAGAATTGTTTCTCATTGTCTTCTCTGAACTTTCTTACAGCTTCTCACAGCTTCCCAGGAAAATCCTGGGAGACAACTATGTCTCTGTTCAGAGATTACCACGTGTGATAAATCCTCTGTTGCCTCTGTGCCTGCCATTCCCCAACTCTGAAGAGTTCTTGTGTCTGTGCTGGATGTTTGTGGGCACTTGGAAACGTTGGAGCCGTAATAACCCACCCTGATTTGTTTTACTTTTCCCCTCTTCCCCCTGCAGATCGATGTCACTTACAATGTACCTGATCCTATAGCCAAGCCAGCCTTCCAGCTGCTGGTGAACCTGAAGGAGCCCAAGGCAGAGCAGCCCCTGCCAGCCCCAGCCCCGCTGCGCTCGGGCTCTGCCGCCGAGCGCCGCCCCGGAGCCCTGCACAGGGACAGGGCCCTGGGGGACGACGAGGACCCGGCCTCAGACCAGGACCACCGAGAGTACAAAGTCATCCTGGAGACCTGCACGAGGTAGGAAGTGCCAGTCCTGCCCCCCACAGAACGTTTGGTTTGCTGGTCTTGGTGTGCATTGTCACCAAAGGGGTGCTGGGGACAGACAAAGGTGATACAGAGACTCCATCTTCAGAAGGCAGGAAAAGTCCTTTATTGTTAGAAATCCACAGTTCTTACAGAAACAATGGTGGACCTAAGACCTGACTGGCCTTTAGGAATCTTCTCTCACCTATTGGACAAGAAGGGACAGCTCCTTCTTGTAAACATCTTTGACAAAGAGAGATTTCCTGCCAGGTGCAGAGATTGAGTGTCACCCTGTTCTTTTGAGTTCTTCTGAGCCTTCTGATGTTTACATTCCTGTAACGACCTTTCTCACAGACTTTATATAAATAATTAATTGTTTTACATTCTTTTCTGGAGGAGGAAAAATGTGATGGACTGTTAGTTTGTCCAGTGTCATTGGAGAGGTGGCACTGTCATCCTCCAATCCACTGTCACTTTTAGAAATCTATAAATGTTAGAGTCAGAATTAAACTTTCCCTCTTTTTTACCTTAAAGATTCCAGTGTCTGCATCATTCTATTTCATGTCCTAGAGCAACAATTGAGATAACAATGGTTTAATTCTTTCTCTGAGCTTTCTCACAGCTTCCCAGGAAAATCCTGGGGGAACTATGTCTCTCTGTGTTCAGAGGATGTGTGATTACAACAGTGCCAGCCCCTCTGTGCCAGGAAAGCACCGAGTTCTCTCGTGCTGCGCTGGCTGGATCTCAGGATTTTCAGCAGAATTTTCAGCCACCACTGTGGGTTGTAGGACAGAATCATTCCAAACTACAAATGTAATGTGATTTCCCTGTATAAGGATGAAAAGAAAAGGTTCTGGATTATTTTCACCACTTGGGTTGTAGGACAGAGTCATTCCAAGATCATTCTTGATGATTTTAGTGCTAAGTGTGTGTCAAAGGTAGAGAAATAAGAACAATACCTTGAGGTTTTATCACTGATTTTCATTATTGCCTCTCCAAACCCTGAAAAATTACAAATGTGGTGTGATTTCGTTGTATAAGGATGAAAAGAAAAAGTTCTGGATTATTTTCTTAAAAGCCTCAAAGAGCAAGGTAAATTCAACTGGTTGACTAATATCTTAATTGTGTCAATAGTTTTATAAATATTACTGACTTGACTTTATTATTTGAGCTCTTTGGTGTTTCAGTTTTGGATACCAAAAACCTAACAAAAGATGCATGTTGTCATGGTATGAATTTGGAATATATGGTAAAGGCACAATATATGCAGATATTTGTTAATAAGCTCTTAAATTCCTTATCTCCTTGCTCCATGTACTGAAATGTAAAATAACTTTTTAAATTGGCATGATCCAGAAGTTTCATTTCTAGCCCTTAAAGCACTTTGCAGAGACATGAGCAGTTCTGTCTCATTTTATAGATTGAAAAACGCAAGTTATTGTGAGAAAACAACTTGGCTGTAGACAAACAGCAGCAAGAATAGTTTCTGACCTGTATTAAATCCACTTACAAGTTTTGCTCAAACACCTTGGTACTGCTGCAGTCGTCAGGGGTTGCTGATCTCTTTAGAAAGCATTTGGATTTTTAGTGAGGTTATTGGGAATTTGACCCAGGAGAGATAAAGCCACAACCAGAGTAAATAAAGAGGACTCACAGCATCCTGCTGTGAACAGGAGAAACCATTCCCAAGAAATTCAGAACTAATTTCATGTTTGTGACCAGGAGCATGGCAGGTGCAGAGGGTGGCTCAGATGGAAATGGAACATTCTTGCTGCCCTATCACAGCTTAATGGGAAACTCTGGCTCCCCTATCAGCTTCTGTCCCTTCCTTCCTGCAGAGGCAAGGGCACACAGAGACTGCAGAGCTGCAGGGCCCCAGGAAAAGCTGGGATTTGTTTTCCCTCGCCCATGGGGCCGTGGTGTGGCAGAGGCACTACCCCCAAGTGTCACTGTGCCAACCTCTTCTCCCCCTGCCTGAGCCCTCAGCCTGTTTTGGGGAGAGGATAAAATTCCACAGTGGTGTCAGATGCTGAGGAGGCTGCCCTGCATCAGCACAACCTCTCTGCTGACAATTCTGAAACTCCTGCCCTGGGAATTGCTGCAGCTGAGGCAGAAATTTGAGAGGAAGCCCAGTGCAGGGAGATGGATTGCTTGGAAAGGAAACAAAAGCAAATGAAATCTTCCTTTCCTCCCCTTCTTCCTGTAATGATGCTCTCAGCTCCATCATCATCTTGTTGGGGCAGTGTGAAGAGAGGAGTGCAGCTAAGGATGACAAGTGAGCTATTTGGAGCTGGGGGTGTTCTCAGAATGTGATGAAGTGTTGTCATGCCCAGTGACATCCCTGGGGCACTGCTGAAGAGTTAGGGAGAGCCCAGGGTGGAAAACAGAAAGCTGTGATGTGTAACAGAGGCTGGGGAGATGCAGGCAAAGGGATCCTGAACGATTTATTTGGGAGTGTGGGTCTGTTTGAATACACTTTGCATGCTCTTGCATCTTTTTATGCCCATTACCAAGAGGACGGTGGAGATGGGAATTAAGGAGGTTTAATGGCTCTGGGAGCCCTGAGTGCCTCCCCCAGAGCCAGCTGGCTCTGTCCCCAGGCCACCTCATGATACTGTGAGCCTTGGGCTGGGGAGTGGCACCCCAACCTCAGCCAGCTCACCACCCCTGAGCTGAGGGGGCTCCACACAGAGGAGCCAGCTCAGAGCTGGCAGATTTGGTGCTGGAAGCTGTGGGAGTGTGTTTTCTCAGAGCTGGCATGAGCTGATGAGCCCTGCTGGGCCCAGCTCAGGTAGGGCACAGCAAACAGGTGAGCTGCCAGGGAGGGAGGGCTGGGGGCTGCTGGCAGTGCACAGAAAAGGAGCTTTGTTCTGGGATTCCAGGAGCTGCCTAAGGATGGGATCTCCTCTGCCGTGCTGCAAAAACTGAGATTTTGCCCCAACAGCCCTTCTCTTCACACCTTTCTTGTGTGGGGATTTTGTGCACATTTATAACAACTCAATTTCAGAGATTTTTCTGAGTTTTCAGTTATACTCTAGAGTATATGCCTTGAGTATCATCCTCTAGAGGATGATACAGGCAGTGATTTAACACCAGCAAGGCAGTGACTTTGCTGACTCATTAGCAAAAGCCCTTTTCTCAGTGCCAGGGGTGAAACAGGCATTTATGAAACCCCAGGATTGAATGACCTTGGTGTTGGGAATTAGCATCCCTCTCCCACCACAGTCCATCTACAGCCCTCCTCTCAGGGTGGAACAGAAGTTTCTCCTACTCCAAGGGTTTATTTCCTTTTACTAAGTGCATTTTCTCAGTGATTAATTGAAAAAGAAAGCAAGCAGCCCCACAGGTGTCTGTATCCCTCTGCTTTTCTGCCTCTGTGTTTCAGGACATCTCCTACCCCCTGTGAGCTGGGCAGCATTTTGTTAAATAAAAGCAGAAAAGAGGATTTTTAAAAACCAACTTGTAGCTTGTGGCTTTGCCCAAGCACTTCAATGAGGAGAGCCTTTTAAGATTTTTTTTTTCTTCTTCTTCTTCTTCTGGAGTTGTTTTCTCCATTCTGAGTTGTCCATGGATCTTGAGTTTGTTCCCATTTTCTCTCTTTTTGTTCCCATGGGAAGATGGCTGCACTCTGGATCCTCAAACATGGCTGTGTTGGAAGTGCCTTTGTTCTCAGGGTTTCGGGCAGATATTGAGAGCCTGGAGCAGGTGAGGGGAGGGGATTGGGATGGGATGGGATCAGTGAGATGGGATGGGATCAATGGAATGGGATTGATAGGATGGGATGGGATCAGTGGGATGGGGTGGGATGAGATCAATGGGATGGGATCCATGGGATGGGATGGGATGGGATCAGTGGGATGGGATTGATGGGATGGGATGGGATCAATGGGATGGGATCAGTGGGATGAGGGTGCAGGGCTGGGTTGTGGATCTCTGACTGGGAGGGGTTCCCTCTGAGGGCCAAGAGGAGGCCATTGAGTCTCAGAGCACTGCTGAAAAGATGCAATTAAAATTGGGAAAGGGGAGGAAGAGATTTCACTTGTCAAAAAATCTCTCTGAAATGAGGGAACAGAGGTTCTGAGCAGGCTGAGCAAACCCAACCCAGCCAAGCCACAGCTTCCCTGAGCCAGTGCACAGTAATTAACTGAGACCCCTTGGAAAAGCTGAGGTGCAAATGTGCTCTAACAGGAGCTGTTTATGGCTGCTTAGTGAGCTGTGTTATCTCCAACATCTGGATCCCATTTCTTTGGAGGCTCTGTGTCTTGGAATTTTTTGCCCTTTTTATTTTTTTCTCTCCTCCTCTCTGGGAGAACATCATGTTTCTTGCAGCCAAGCTGAGGTGGACAGAATGTGCCTCGTGCCCAGCCAGCCCTTCAGGGCAGATGAACTGTAATCTTGAGCTTTGCTTTATGTTTGTGGGAGTATTCCATTCATTACAACTCATTACATTTTGTGGAGCGTTGCATTCACTGGTGGAGTTCTTATGCTGCAAAGATTTAATTTTTTAAGGATTTTTCACTCAAGAAGTGTAAATTTTTTGCGTCCTTGAGAGCTGGTAAAGAGCTAAAAAATATTTTGCTTCTAAAAGACCTCTTCTGTTAATAACTTTATCTCATTATCTTGGGAAGGGATCTGTGGAAAGAATTTTAAAGTAGAACCATTGTGAAGTTTAATTTGATATCATAATTCGAGGAGGAGTGCACATTGCTTTATCTTCTCTAGGATTTCCCTTGATTTGGCTGATTTATAATTGAAACACCATTGCATTTTCTTGGAGGAAAAAGCCCTCTAGAGGGGTTTACAATCCATGTCAGAAGCTGCTGTCAGATGTCTCCTGGGGTGTCCCTGAAGCCACAGAAATTTTTGTATTAATCCCTGAGAAGCAATTGCATCCTTTCAAAATAGGGGATCAGATATGAAATTATTCCTATAAAGAGAAAAACTGCAGTTATCTATATCCATTCACAAGCTGCACGTGGAGAAATCTGTTTTCAAATCCAAGCATGTAAAATGGATCAGTTTTTATTTGCCTGTGGGTCTGGTATTCTCCCTCATGCAACCAACTGAATGTTCAGGTGGGAGCAGTTCTCCAGCATTCCCATGGGAAAAAAAAAAAAAAAGGGAAAATTAGGTGAGGAGCCTGCAGTGGGTTTGGTTCCTGCTTTCCCCCCTCTGCTGAAGGTGCTGGAGTGATGGTCATGTGCAGTGCTGTCAAATACATTCTTTTCCATAGTCATTCATGTAAATAACGGCAGAAAAAATATGGATGAGAACCAGAGAGAGCTCCAAATATCCCAGGAGGAGAACAACAGGATATCTTCATGGTGTTAAACTTACGGAATGTTCTGTGAGCAGAGGGAAACGGTCAAAAGAAATAGTGTGTAGGGTTTTCATTGCAGAAGAACAGGAAATTTCTTAAGGAATATATCCCCCTACTCCTTTTTCTTTTCCCTTTTTCTTTCTTTTTTTCTTTCCTTCTCCCCAAAAACAAACAAAAACCCACAAAAATATCAAAAGAAAAAAAAAACCCACAAGAATATGTTTACAAATGGGATTGTCTGACAGAGATTGATGTAATGGGACAGTTTAGAGAACAGAATTATACAATAGAGTGCTCTGGCCCTATCTTGGCTCTCCAAACTTTGATTAAAACACCAAAGTCCTTTTCCACAAACCCTCATCCTCCCCAGCTTCAGTATTAGATATTTTCCACGTGCCAGATGCATTCTAAATACAGATTATCAAAATAGTGCTGCTTGATCAGGCAGGAGAGGCACAATATTGAGATGCTCCAAGGGCAGAAATCATAGGAGGAACTCTTGGAAAATTGAAAGCAAAGGTTTGGAGATGTGGGAAGTGCCCTTAGATGGTGTGCAGATAAAAAGCAGAAGAAGTGGGTCTGTGGGCCTGCCTGGTACAATGCAAACCCCAAATTCCAAATCCCTGAGCTTCGAAGGGAGAGAAGATGAGGAGCAGAGGCCTGGCCTGACCCCATTTGTCAAAAGGGAGGGTGCCTGGGGCTCTTTCAAATGGCTGCTCTTTTCAAATGGGAGGATTAATTTTCCTGGCAGAAGAATGTTTTGGATTTTTCAGCTGCTGGGAGGAGGGGACCTTCCATACCCAGTGAGATTCCCCGGTGGTCTGAGGGGTGTAAATAAATAAGAGACTTCATTGGGTGGTTTGGGGTCTCTGAGGTCTTGCTGGAGCCCTGGCACTGGAAACAATCTGGGAGCTGCTGGATGAGATCATGGATGAGGCATCAGCAGAGTCCAGGGGGGTAAGGAAGAGCCCTCAGGTGGTGCACCTTGCAAGAACTCCTCAGCAGGACACAGGCAGGGACACAGGTGGCTTTTCTCCCTCAGTCATGTGGCAGCAGCTTCAATCTCTTTGCATTTTCCCTCTCTTGCAAGAACTCCTCAGCAGGACACAGCAGGGACACACAGGTGGCTTTTCCCCTTCTGTCATGTGGCAGCAGCTTCACTCCCTTTGCATTTTCCCTCTCTTATGGAAGAACCCTTTTCCAGCAGAAGAAATCCCTGGAGTTTAGTGTCTGATCAGTTTTCTAAGCAGCCTGAAGTGTTATTTGTTCTCTCATTTCTACCTGTTTTCTATAAAATGAGATTAAACTAAACACGATGATTTTTAAATTTTTTTTCCACCCCCAGTTATTGATGAACAAGCAAATTGGGTTAAAAAGATATGAAGTGGATGGAAGAAAAGTCCTCTTTTATTTTGATGAGGTAATGGCTTTGTTTCTTATAATTATGTTGGATTTTAATGAAAGGCAAAAGAGCAGGGATGAGGCACCAGCAGGGTGCTGGGGGTCCCTCAGGGGTGAGGATCACCCTGCAGCTCTAAGTGGTTTTTGCTTGAGCTCCTTTTGCTGCAGGTGGGGTTGTGGTTTTGCTTGGAAACCAAAGTATAACAGAGTCAGGTGATTCCCTTTAGCCCATGCAGTGGTTTTGGGTGGATATCACATAGATTTTTGCCTTGAAATAATCTGATTTTCAGGTCCAACTAGAAGTGCTAAATGCAGAATAATTTAGATCTCACAGCACAGAGCTGAGAGTGGAAGGTGAGATCTCTCTTGGCTTGGTCAGCAGCAGGAAATTGTCTGGTGGTTGTGGGCAAGGCAGGGAGCACAGCTGGAATGTTTGCCATGGCTCTGTGGCAAATATGTGTTTTAAAGGTCAGCACAGCATCCTGGTTTGGTTCATCCTGTTTGGTTTTTATTCATTATCTCTGTCCCTATTCTTGAGTATTGGAGGTATCTTTGTGCTTGGTGTTTGGGGCACGTGCTGTGCTCATTTCTCTTCACTTCAGGTGTAGTTTTTGAGTCTTTTACACCATTTCTCACAGATTCCCAGCCAGTGCATGACCTGTGTGAAGTTCCAAGCTTTCAGAGAGCACATAGTTGGGAAAACAGCCCCTGTTCCCATCAAAGTGTACGATTACTACGAGCCAGGTTTGTGCCTGTTTCCCTTTGATCCCTGCTGACTTCAGATCTCCAGGCAAGAGGCTCAGCTGTGATTTCTCCTCCTTGCTGCAGCTTTTGAAGCCACTCGTTTCTACAACGTGAGTGAGAACAGCCCCCTGGCCAGGGAGCTCTGCGATGGCCCAACCTGCAACGAGGTGGAAAGCTCAGCCAGCCAGTGGGTTGGTGAGTTACCCCAAAACCACACAGAGCTTTAGGAAAAATGGGACCCACAACTGTTCTGAACTCAAAATTATATTTAGAAAAATGTTATGTTTTGCTCTCTGTGTTAGTGGAAGTTTCACAAAGGTTTTGGGGGGTTGCAGTGTTAAAGTCAGGACAAACAGAGCAGTGGTGCTCTTCAGGCACCAAAGTGACTGTGATTTGATAAAATGTCTGATTCTGGAAGAACCTGCACATGGGGAGATGTGTCAGTAAACAAAGAGGTAAAAACTCCTCACCAATTGCTTTTGCAATTTGGTTTTCTTTCTCTCCAATATTTTGCAGTGGAGTTCCACAATTAACTGTAGGAAGATTGAACAATTTCATACGTCTCTGAAAAGGAATAACTTGCCCCAGAAGCTGTTGTTCCTTTCTGTGCTCTGTGGCCAAAAACTAGTTGCTTTATCCTAAGTCAGGAATCTGTTGCACCATGGGTCCTTCAAAAAAGCAACTTTGTTCCCAGAGCTTTTAATTCTCTCAAATTTGCAAATTCCTCTTTGAAATCTTCAAGAATTCAACGTAAAAACTGATGATCAGTGAACTATTTCCACTCCACCTTCCCTGTGCTGTGCAAACCTGACTGGGATTTGTTTAATCTCCAGGTTTTGTCCACTCTGGCCCTTGCAACAACATCTTTGGCTGCCTGGAGGACGAGTACTTCGAGCAGTGCCTGTGCTCGCGGGACTGCGGCTACGACGGCGAGCCCGTGTGTGGCTCTGATGGCCACATCTACCCCAACCACTGCCAGATGGAGGTGGCATCGTGTAGGAACAACACCAGGATAGAGCAGATGCCCATGTCTCAGTGTTCTGCCTGTAGGTTTCATTTATTTCCCTTTTCTGTCATGGTTCAGCTGCAGGATGTTACAAATCTTCATTTGAGCAAGTTAATATTCCATGCCTGTGGTAGGGAAAGGAGGATTCTGAACTTGCTGTGTGTTATTTTGCTGTTCATAGTACAGCTGATTAAGTGATAAGGGCAGCTGCTTTTCAGCTTGAAATAACTGGTTTTCTGTTCTCATGGATACATGATTTACCAGACAGAATGAATTGAAGAGAAAATTAGGGATATCGTTTGGTCTAAAGTGAATATTCCTGGATAAAAAATAAATCCATGAAATGTAGCATGCTTTGGAAATTCTGCATGGCCTTTCAAGGTGTGTAGTGTATCAGGGAACTGATTACACCACCTCTGGAAATGCCAGCCTCTACTAGAGAGGCATTATTAACGAATTATGTGACAAATGAGTTTATTTTTCTTTGTATTTGCAGCCAAGAACCTGCCAGAAGAAAGGGAGACACACTCCCACACAGCTGAGCAGCCCAGTGCTCCCCAGACTCCAGCAGGTAATGCAATACTTTTGCATTTATCCAAAGGCTTTCTTAAGTAAGGTTAAAGCTTGTCCTCTCTCTGTATTAAGTACAGGTGGCTCTCAAGCACATTTTAACTAAAGATGCTGAATTTCTCCATTCTATAGAAAAGACAGAATATTCAGAAATCAGAAAAAAGATAGAGGTCAAGGAAGCTGAGGATAAGAAGTATTCAGTAGCAGACAGCTCTCCTAGTCCTTTTCCTTCCAGGAAATCATGCAGGAATCCTGCCCAGCTCAGCACCTGCAGGATTTAGATAATTGTTTGTAGGAGTGGACAACCCACCCTCCTATTTTCTCAGCCTTGCTGTGTTTGAACAACACACTCTCTGTGATCTTTTCTTCCACTATTAAGCTGGAAAGACCCCATTGAAAGCCAGGCTGATGTAATGTGTTCCAACAAACTACTGAGCAGGACGTGACAAGAGCCCAAACCACTGCAAGGACTCAAATCCAGGTGGATTAACTTTGTCCCTTCAGTTCTGTGCAAAAATGGAGCTGGCAGTCTTGATTCTCTCAGAGCTGCTGTTTGGAATAAAGAGCCTTAGTGAACAAAAATGTTAAGGTCAGTGGATGGAGTAGCCAGGAATTTGGCTGCTCATTTTATTTGGTGCTTATGTTCATGCACTTTTTTCCAAGACTCGTGTCGAACTCGCTCATGGCTCACAATAAATCTCACCAAGAAGCAGTGGAGGGTCAATAGAATAGCTTGTTTCATGCTGTTTCTAGTAAATAAACTGGTCTAGATTTTTCCTGGCTGCTTTCCACTCATTAATTTTCCCCTGGCCTTCAACTCCCAACAAATTGGTAAAACCAGTTAAATTCTTCAGGAGAAGAATTAAATTCAGGAGCTCTGTGGCTCCTCATGTCCTCCTTGAGCAGCAGGATCAGACTAACACATGCCCAACAGGAGACACCATCCTGTTCTTTTCTTTCTGGACAGCAGCTGATGGACAGTTTTCTTATTAAGGTGCAAAAACATGGTGAATATTCCATTATGACATTTTCTAACGGTCATTCAGTCTTAGTGTTTGATGTCTCTACTACTTTCCTCCCCCCCCCTTTTTTTTCCCCTGCATTTATTGTGAATATATCTGTATCTATATCTTGTTGCCTTTTGTTCCATACACATGCCATGTGCTCAGCATGGAAAATTTGCAATCTGAACCCTTTCAAGCAGCATTCCCAAACTGTTTTATTTGGGCACTGCTGGAATGTGAGGCCATACCAAGGTCTACAGAAATGGGGCTGCCATTACATAATTTTCAAATAAAAATTTGATATGATTACTCAGGAAAAAAATGATGGAACTTGATGGTAATCCACAATCCAAAAAATGTTCAGAACAGAGTTTCTGAAATAATCTGCATTGAAGTAAAAGGAAAATCCCTCTGTGGTTTCTGTTCTGAATTGACAGAAACAGTGCTGGCTCAGAAGGAGCAAAAGGGGAAAATCTGATTATTTTGTGTGGCATTGTAATGCAGATTTTAGATGGACAAACTTGAGTGCCACAAGGACGTTTGTCAAAGCACAAGCACTTGGAGCTGGCTTTGTCCTGAGATCTGGTAGTGCCCAAATTTCCTGGCAGGAGGATGCTGAGCTGGGAGCAGCCATGGCAGAATGAGCATTCAGGAATCAAACTGACTAAATCCCAGCCCAGGAAAAGGGCCCAGCATGTGATTTTCATTAATCCTCAGGGCTCCTCTCAAGTCAAGCACACGGGACATGAATCAAAGCGCAGCAGATGAATGAGCCCCGCCCCAGCCAGGCTCTCCTGGGCTCGCTGCTGCTGGAGCATGTGATGGGGTTAAGTCGGCTCAGGTGCTCCAGCGGGGGCTCTGCTGAGCCGTGCCTAAATCTGGGACTTCCTAAAGGGATGCAAAACTCCAGGAGCCGAATCAAGCTTAGGGCAGGTTGGTGTAAAACCAACTGGGTGTGTTAATCTGCAGGAAATGCTCAGAGAGGCACATGGTGCTTGTGTTGTCTGGGAGCCTCCTGTGTTTGCCATGAGACTGGCGCAGCTCAGCTTGGCCTGATGGATGCTTTAATTGAGGTCTTGTCAGTGGGAATTGCAGGATGTGTTGGGGCTCCCTCTGGCACACACAGACCCACAGTGAAGTTCCACACACACCAGTGGGTTTGCTGGAATAAATTCCAGCTGTTCAAGATGAGTAATTGAACATAGATGGCTCTGAAAGGTCAGGATGCAGCGCTGTTGCTGCTGTCAGAACATTTTAAAATGCCTTCCCAAAGTCTGCAGAGAGACAGAATGGCTGAGGTTTGACCTTAAAACTTTTTTTGAACAGATGGGTGGGATCCTCTTTGCATCTGTAGATCCTCTGATTGCCAGGGAAGTTTGCAGGGTGACAGAACTCAGCTGAAACAACTCCTGTGTGAGTCCCCTTTCTCAGCTGTTCCTTCTCAGGTGAATTACTGAGTCTCAAAAGGGTGGGACAGGATTTTGATGAGTGGACCCAGCTCTGGGTGTGCTCATGTGCCTTCACAGCCGGCTGCAATATTTGTTTGGATAGAAAACCCTGGAGCAGGAGCTGAGTTACTGACTGGGATCTCACTGAATTTCTGGCTGTGCCTTTCCTGAGATCCTTGTCACTCCTTGGCCACAAGGGTCTGGGTGGACTTCAGAGCCTGTGGGATCCTCAGTAGCTCTGATTGTGTCTCTGTGATGAAGTGGTGCCTTGATTGCTTCCACACATCACTAACTCTCTTCTGAAACAAATTAAATCTCCTCTACCAAAGGCACTCAAGGCACAGCCACTGATATTGGAGGACAACATGTTGCCATTACAGTGCTGTGATTCTGCATGGATTTGGTGGAAAACAACCTCCAAGTGTGTGGGGCAGCAGTGCTGGGGTGTCGGTGCTGCTGTGAGCAGGGAGCCCCCCAGGCTGAGCTCTCTGGCCCCCTGCCTCACCCACAGCCATGCCCTTTGCACAGTTTTGCTCCAGCAATCAGAAAGGGCCAATGGCTGGAGCTGGAAGAAAGTTCTAGGTGGAATTATGATGCTTTGGTGGTGGTATTTTGTTTGTGGGGTTTGGGGTTTTTTAATTAAATGCCTAACCTTAACCCACACCAGCTCCCATCAGGGCCATCAGCCTGAGCTCTGCTTCCAGGTGGAGTCATCCCCAAAATTCCCTGGGTGGTGTGTTCCCCACAGGGCTGCAGCTTTTTCAGGATTGATTGAGCTGGCACAGGGCTGGTTTTCCTCTCCCCCCATCACTGCTCAGCAAACATTGGCCTCAGCACAAACATTTGGGGCTGGGGGAGTGGTTTGTGTGCAGCAGGAAACGTCGGCCTGTGCTCTTTGCTTGGCCTCCAGAGCTGAATTCCTGGGAAGAGTCAGGCCTGTGATGTTCATCCCAGCCCTGGTGGACAGCAATCACCCATTCATAGAAGGAGCTCATGGTCTGGCAGGTTCTCACAGGGAGGAGGCCAAGAAGGAGGGAACAGAGCCTGACTCCCCTGCCCAGTGCTGGGAGGATGTGGGAGGCAACAGGGTTATATCCTTCAGATATTTTATTTCTAGAGAACAAACATTTTCAAAGGCCTTGCTGAGTGCTCTCTTTAAATAAAGCCAGCTTTGGGCGGGCAGGGGACTTTTCCTCCCTGCAATAATTCTGCCTCAGTGCTTGCTTTGGTTTGGACTGGGGCAGTGTACACAGAGAGCAAACAGGAAGGATGGACAGCTGAGCTGGCTCGAGGAGCAGTTTAGGAAACACGGGTCTGCTGCTGTTCCTAGAAGTTTTATCTTGCAGTTTGGACAGGGAGCACAGAGGCACAGCCTGGTGTGAGTGGGGTGTGTGCTGTGAGAGGGACCTACCAGTGTCAGCACAGACTGCAGGGAGTGGGAAGAGGAGAAATTCCTGTTCCTGCCTGTGCTGGGTCTGTCCCTACACAAAGTAGGAAATTTCAGTGCTGTGTGACTGTGCTGGGGCAGAGGTACCTCAGCTCCTCATTCAGGCTGGAGTCCATGGCTTTGCTGTGGGTTCCTGGCCTCAAAACCTTCACACTTGTTGGGCTGAAAAGAAAATTGGCTGCCTCCACTGATCAGTCACCAAGTGAGCTGTTCCCTCAGGGTGTCCCTCCAGCTTTGTCACTTGTTTTATGGAATGATGCACAGCTGAGGGCACACAGGACATGTCCCCATACAGATGGGGCTCTCCTTCCCTGAGGTGCCTGGTCAGAGGAGAGATTTTCAGGGTGCAGAGTGAATCCCCTGTCCCATCTGCCCCCTTCTTTTACCTTGCTGTGTGCAGCCCTCAGGCTGATGGGTTTGAACTTCAGCACCTCAGTTAATTCCATGCTGGAAAAGGAGACTTGGAGATTTTTTCAAACTACGTTGCCCTTTGCCTCCCTTTATTTCCCTTTCCCCCCTTGTTTTCTCCTTCTTTCCCCCCTTGTTTCTCTTTCTTTCTCCCCTTGTTTTCTCCTTCTTTCCCCCTTGTTTCTTCTTCTTTCCCCCTTGTTTCTTCTTCTTCTTCCCCCCCTTGTTTTCTTATTTCCCCTCCTTGTTTCCTCCTTTTCCTACCCTATTTGCCTTCCCCTTTTGTTTTCCCTTTTCCTCCTTATTTCCCCTTTACCCCTCTCTTTGTTCCCCCTTTTTCCATGCATTTAATTCCAGTTTCTCAGACTGGGAAATTGAAAACTCCTCTTGCAGCAGCTCCTCCCTTTCCCTGTGAACCCCACCAAACACGCGCAGGTGCGCTGACACCTGCAGCCTCCTTCCCTGGTGTCCCTGACTAAAACCCCTTCCTGCTGCTGCCCTGCCCTGCTGTGTGGCCACGCAGCTCCTGCAGCTCTGGTTCCCCCAGCAGCCGAGGAGGGGCCCCCCCTGCACACAGACCTGTCCTACTACTCCTACGAGTACGACCCCGACGCCTTCGCCGTGGAGGGCGACGTGTTCGAGGTGGTGGCAGAGCTGAGCACGGCCAGCACCTTCAGGGAAGGGGACAGCAGCCAGGCTGAGGCCACCCCAGCAGAATGGTGAGTCCACAGCGGGGCAGGGGGCTGCTCTGAGCCAGCCTGTGGTGTCCTTGTGCTGGTCAGTTCCACAAAAAGGGGGTCAGTGGGAATGGGGGCTTGCTGGGGCAGCTGTAAAAGGCTCTGGGATGTCAGTGGTTTCATGCACAGTGGAATGGAGTGATCTGTCACTTGGTGTGTTCAGCTGGAGCAGAGGGGAGGCTGATCATGATGGGGGGAGGAGGAATGGACACAGATCTTGCTTTGGGGTGACAGGAACAGGAGGCCAGGAAGGGCTGGAGCTGTGCCAGGGCTTGGCATGGAGCTCAGGGAAAGGTTCCTGCCCCCGAGGGTGCTGGCACTGCCCAGGCTGCCCAGGGAATGGTCCCGGCCCCAAGGCTGCCAGAGCTCCAGGAGCTCCCAGGGATGCTCAGGGTGGGCTTGCTGGGGTGTCTGTGCAGGGCCAGGGGCTGGATTTGATCCCTGAGGGTCCCTCCCACCTCTGTGACCTTTTCAGCTTTTCCCAGGCTCAGTGATATCTCACAAAGATGCATCACAGCAAGGTGACTTTTCTTCCGTGTGTTCTCTTTCCCACAGAAATACATAATTTAAATAAAGAGAAGAGGCTCAGAATCGACTCCTGTATGAGTTTGTTCCTCCAGACGACCTGCTGCAGAACAGAATCTGAATGATGACTACTTCCTGGTGCCCTCAGAACTGTAGGCTTTGCTGCCCCACGGGGCAGATCTGGAGCTCTAAGGGGGACACTCAGCGTTATTTTTCTGTCCATTTTCCTGCCTTCTTGTGCATCCTCTTTGGAGCCCTCCCAGTGATGAGAGACCAATATGCTGTGCCTTCTAGGTGAGGAAAAATAGGGGCTGGAATTCAAACCTATAGAGCATTTCCAAGTGTTTTCTCTGCTATCAGGATATTCTGCAAATGCCATTTCCTAGCTACACTTAGAAGCTAAGTCCAGGGCTTGTGCTTAGCTGAACTGCTGTTTGAGGAAAGATGGCTGAGAAGTTTTTTGCTCAAATTATAATAATAAAAATCAGTGTGTTTTGCCAATTATGACATAACAAGAGGCTGCTCATCTTCCTCAGCCCATCAGTCTGCACCCACGAGAGAAACACTTCCCTGTGGCTCTACAATTCAGGGAAGTTCCTGGGAGGTGCATTTTACCTGAGAAAACTGAAATCCACTGCCAGGGCTGAAAGGCTTCATGTCTGCTGCTGTTTGCAGCCTCAGCAGAAGCAGGGATGAGGTGGGGGAGCCCTCTTTGTGTTGCACTATGTGCTGACAGGGGCTGCTTGCAGCCTTCTCAGCCCCTTTCTCCACAAAGCCTGGCCTGAAAATGAACCTGGCCCAGGCACAGCCCTTTTAAATGTTTGCCTGATTTCACCAACCCCTTTTATTTTGCTCCCACTGGCATCCAGCACAGCATGTTCTGGTCCTGGTACTCCCTGGCCAGGCCTGGCTCTGCTGGCCAGTACCAATCCCTGGTGTCACAGGCTGGACTCCCTCGGTCTGACCTGCCCCAAGCAACGTGGCAAAACTTAAAAAGAAAAGCTTTGTGTTTCCAAAAGTGCAGGAGCCAAGATTTTTGAGTTTCCCTTCCTGCCTGGAGCAGCATTGTTCTCTTTGGAGGAGTTACATGCAATTGCCTCTTGCAAAATAGTGTTAATATTTTATCTTCCCACTTCTATTGTTACCAGGACCCAGAGCAGGGTGGAAACTCCTTTTGAGGGTGTTTATTGGTGAATGGAAACAGAAAAAAAAATCCCAGCTCCATTCATTTTTAAGGCTTGTTTACACAGGAACCATGACAAGAATATATCCCAGTATAGACATTCCATTCCAGAATAAAGGCAAGTTTATTCCAGAAAAATGTCCACATGGGGACAACCAGGAGGTATCCCAGAGGTTGGGCATGTGTAGTTTCCAGTCCTTTTTGTCTGGGGCCAGACATTTGCAGAATGCAGTTGACATGATGAAGGTCTGGGTCTTGAAGTTCCCAGAAATTTCTGAGCTGCCTCAGAAGTTGGCAGCTGTGCCAGCCTCCCCTCGTGGCTGCTCCCAGGATCCTGCTGGGATGAGAGTCCTGCCTCACATCTGGGGTGTGCAGGGGCAGATCCTGCCCTCACCCTGGCAGCTGCATTCCTGCCTGGCAGGTAAATAAATGCCTTTAAACTAAATTCCACCTCCTGCAAGCAACTGTCCTGGCAGGCACTGGCTATTGTGTACACACACAGGACTGAGTCAATATTTATCTCTGGATAAATAACAGGCCTAGTGTGAGCTGCAACAAGATTCCATTTTTTTTTTTTTTTTTTTCCTAAAACTCAAAACTGCACAATACAAACCCTGCTGTTTGCTGGTTCAGGCTGCAGCTGTTTGGTGCTGTGAGCTGGGAGGATGAGGCATTTGGTCACCCTGGTGATGTCTGTGACTGCCTTCATCCAGGAGATGGGACCTGTGTTCTGGAGTCCTCAGTCCCTTTCTGGTTTTCTTCTCCTGCTCTCTCTCACCCATTGTACACCCAGCGAATTCTTCTGGAGAGATATTTGAAGTAATTTTAAACTGCTTGGTCCTCTCACAGATCCTTGGACACTCAGACCTCCCTCTGGGGACGAGGAGGTGAGGGTGGGGAGTTCCAGCCAAGAATTAAACCTGGCTTTCTTTGCTTTCCTCAGGCTGTGGGAGATGTAATGTCCTAATTCCAGCTGCAGACATCCCCCTGTTGCTGCCAGGTAAATAATTCCTGCTGGTGGGTGCCAGCCCATCAATCAGGGCCTTGTCTGAGGGATCTCTGTGCCAGTGCTTGAGGCAGAGGAGTCTGGCTTCTGTTTTACAATTCAAAGGAAAGCCAGAGAGCCCTGGACCCTCAGAAGGCAAAGGCAGAGCAGCCTTCCTGTCCTCAGAGCCAGACAGAGCAGGGCAGTGTGTGGGAGGGGATGTGACAGATTTCTGGATCCTGACTTCACCCCCAGCCTTGGCACTTCCAGTTCCTCTGCTCTTGGCAGCTGCTGCCTCCCCCTGCTCTTGCTACACCAAACCAGCTCCTCTTTGTTGCTAAAAAGGTGATTTTATTTAAGGAAATGAATCAAAGAAACTGCAGTTCCACCACTGTGGTTGCCTTTTCCCCCTATCACAGGAATAAAGGAGGTCTCTGCTCTCTTCTCCACCCCAGCTGAGGGTCCAGAGCTTTCCCCTGTCCCACATTTGTAGTTCATGTTTCTTGTCACCATCATTCATTCTTATCTAGGGGAAAAAAATCATAGATTATTTTTCCTCCATTGTTCAACATCCTGCTTGGAATACAGAAAGTGTAGGACTGGATCCCTGAGCACCACTGGACAAAGCAGAACAGACCCAAAGCCATTCACAGGCTTAGGCCCAGCTCTGCTCAGTCTCCCTCCTGTCCCTCAGAGCACAAGGACATCTCAGGCTCCCACTTTGTGCACCTCAGCCAGGCAGTTTAGAGAGAAGGATTGGTTTTATTTTTTTTTTCCACCAAGGAAAAGGCCAGCTGGGTGCTGGAAAGCCAAAGTCAGCAAGGCTGCTGCTTTGGGTTGTTTCTGGCTTAGAGACTTTGCCTTCCTCTGTCAGAGAGATGTTTCTCCTTTCCTTTTCCTGATGGTCCCTCACTACAAAAGGAGAAAAGTGCCAGTGGGTTTGTAAGACACAGAAATTGCTTCTTCCATCGAGTTCTGTGACTGAATAGCTGCAGCAGTGCTAGTTATCAGTGATTGATGCTTGCAATCCTTTCAAGGAAATTAATATTTATATATTTGTACCTGTACATTATGCAGAGTAATCATTACCATGGTATTTATTTTAAAGCAATAGTTCCCCTTGTTCTTTCTTCTCCTGTGTTTTGGTCTTGCCTCTTCCCCTCCTTCTTAATCAGCCTCAGTAGAAAGCAAATACCAGAAAAATGTTCAGCTTGCTTGAAGAACATCCCCAACACACCAGCACTTGCTTTGCTCACACTGACTGCTGACATTTAATGCACAATAACCTGGTTTTCATTATTGTGAATAGAGAAACTCTTTAGAAAACCTCTACCAGCCTGGCTTTGGGTTTGAGGTTTTTTTAGTCCCTGCTGTTTCTGACTGAGAGCCCAGCACCTGGAGCCCAGCTTTGTGTTTCCCCTGCCTTTTGCCCCCACAGGTACACACAAACAGCTCTCTGACTAGCTGTTGGTCTGTTCATACACATCTTAGCAAGTCTGAGTCCAGAAAAGTGTTTGTTTTAGATTCTGATAAATATTTTATTAAAAACTGATTTTAAGACAATCCTCTCTGCCTCTTATTCACGCTTTATGTTGTCAAGCCTGTGTTGGGAAAACTAAAGAATTAAGGAGCTCTAAAGAGGTTTATTGCTCATTTTCTACCTGGCTGCTCACAGGGCTCTGCCCCAGTTGTGTCTGAGAGATGAGCAGGCTGCATTTTGTCAGATTTGCAGCAGGTACAACAAACAACAAACCTGAGCACCGCTTTGATCAGAGCCAGCTTTTGGCTGTGGGTGACATTACACAAAGGAAATGTGGAGTACCAGAGGCTTTGCTCCATTCCTACTTTACTATTTCCCTTCATGAGACATCATTTTTTTACAAAATCCATTAATACAACCTTTGCCTCAAATAAATGATGGATGCCAAGGGTGATTTGCAAAAACAGGGATGAGTGAAGGGGATTTTCACACCTTTTACCTACAGTGGGCTGACGTTCCTGAGGGGTTGCTGACAAATCAAGCCAAGAATGTTTTGCTACACAAGCCAGTACTCTGCAGTCCTTTGACAGACTGGTTTAGTTCAGGAGAGTAGCTTTTGAAACATTTAGACATTTGGTTTTGCAATGATGCCTCTTTTTTTGTTTTAGGGGAAAGGAATATGCATTTGAGGACAGAGAGCAAGCCAGGAGCAGGAGTAGCAGGCAGAGAGCAGCCAGGTTAGGAACAGCAGACCCAGCTGTATGGGGAGGAACATCCCTGGTGGTGTGGGACCAGCTGAGAAGCTGCAGGCAGTGTCCCAGTAAAGGATGGATGTGTCCAGCACTCAGCATCTCGTCTGGGCAAAGAATCTCACAGCCTGGGTTTATTCATCCTTATCTGTGCAGACAGGGAAAGCACTTGGCTCCTGGGAAAAGCTGTTCTGGGTGAAACTTGTGGAATTCCAGTGCTGAATTCCTCTTATCCCCACTGTGTGCATTCTGAGAGCCCTGGGAGCAGTGAGCCGGGCTGGAGGCTCACACCAGCGAATGCTTGGAGCGGGGCAGCGTTTCCTTGGAGGTCTTTAGGGAAGTGGTGGTTTTTTTGCTGCCACTGAAGACTCTCCTCCTCACCTTCTCCCGGAAATCCTCCGACACGTAGTAGTAGACGAAGGGATCAGCGCAGCTGTTGAAGGTGCTGAGGGCCAGGCTGACCATGTAGCTGAGGTACAGCCGGCCGTGCAGCTTGGAGCAGGGGCTGGAGTAGTGAAGCAGCAGGAGGACGTTGCTGGGGGCATAGAAAACCACGAGGGTGACGACCACGAGGGCCGTGAGCTTGGCGGCGTGGCCGTAGCGGCCGCCGCCGCGCAGGAGGACGCGCAGCACCGCGCCCGAGCTCAGCGCCAGCAGCAGCAGCGGCAGCAGGAAGGCGCAGGCGACCAGCGCCACGAAATAATAAAAGTAGAAACCATCATCCTCGTGCCGGGGCAGGACGTCGTGGCACAGCGTGAGGCCTGCCCCGAGCAGGGGGTAGGACTGCTGCTGCAGGGTCAGGGGCAGCGTCAGGGCAGCAGAGCAGAGCCAGACCCCGGCGCAGGTGCCGGCGGCCAAGGTGGGGGTGCGGAAGGCGCGGGAGGAGAAGGGGTGAGCCACGGCCAGGTAGCGATCCACGCTGATGCAGGTGAGCAGCAGCACGGAGCAGTGCATGTTGCCGTAGAAGAGAGCCGTGGTGAGGCGGCACAGCCCTTCCCCGAAGGGCCAGTGGTTGCCCAGGAAATAGTAGGAGATCTTGAAGGGCAGCACGGAGACGAGCAGCAGGTCGGCGGCGGCCAGGTTCATCAGGAACACGGTGGAGGCCAGGCGCTCGGCCCTGGTGGCCAGCACCCAGAGGGCCAGCGCGTTGGCCGGCAGCCCCAGCAGGAACACCAGGCTGTAGAGGCACGGGATGAGCCTGACGGTGATGGCACTGCCCAGCTGGGCACGGGTGGCCTCGGGGATCAGCAGGTAGGTGACGTTGTTGACCGTGGCCTGGTCGCCCGGGATGGCTCGGGGACACGGGGTGACCTCTGGTGTGCTGGCCTGCTCGCTGGTGCTGTTCTGAGAGTAATCTGAGAGGGGAAGGCAGCCTGTTACTCACTCAGCCTGTTCCTCACTCAGCCGGAGACTCTGTGGAGGCTGTGCACACAGCTCACCCCAAAGGCTGCTCTTTGTCTTCTCTGTTGGGGTCCCTAAACTGGGAATGTTCTGGAAAGGCTGTTGAGTGACGGGCAGGAAAAGCTGGCTGGCAGAGTTTGGTGTGCAGGAGCCACCCTCAGCCACCTTTCTGGGAACATCCCTGATTCCTTTGCTCTCTGGTCTTCCACAGCTTAAAATGGACTGTAATGCTCTACAGCCATGAACAGGCCTGGGAATCCAGAGGGAAATTCCTCTGTACAGCCATGTACAGGCCTGGGAATCCAGAGGGAAATTCCTCTCTACAGCCATGAACAGGCCTGGGAATCCAGAGGGAAATTCCTCTCTACAGCCATGAACAGGCCTGGGAATCCAGAGGGAAATTCCTCTGTACAGCCATGAACAGGCCTGGGAATCCAGAGAGAAATTCCTCTCTACAGCCATGAACAGGCCTGGGAATCCAGAGGGAAATTCCTCTCTACAGCCATGAACAGGCCTGGGAATCCAGAGAACAATTCCTCTGCTGGGCTTTCACAACAATCCAAAGTTCTGGAGCCACTCCAGTGTAAAATTGTGGCTCTGGGTGTATAAGTAGCTAAAGATTTAGCTTTTGAGTCCTTTCTTGTTTACTGCTCCTTTCTTTTTCCTTTCTCTTTCTAGTTTCTTCCACCCCAGCTTCTTTTTCTTCTGTATCTCCTCTGTCAACCTCCTGCTTCAACAAGAGCCCACACAAAGCTCTATCAGAGCATCCTCCCATGTGAACCCATTAAAAAATGAGCTTTCAGGGATTTTACAGAGATCCAAACACCCAGCACTTTACCAAGCAGCAGATTTCCACCCAAAGCAGACACTCACCATCGTAGTCCGAGGCCAGGCAGAGTCCCCAGAGGGCACAGCAGAGCAGGAGCTGCCTGTTCCCAAGGGTGCCCATGGCAGTGCAGGGTCTGTGCACAGCCCAGAGCCAGAGCTGTGTGGGAGCAGCAGCAGCAGGGACCCTGCTTACGCATTTCCTCCTGCTGCTCCTTAACTCTCGGAAGGAACGGGGCAGATCAGGGCAGGATGAGGGGATGGAGGGGCTGGCACCACAGGAGCCCAGGCTGGACGTCCCCAGCATCAGTCTGGGACTGGGAGGGGCTTATTCAGCCAGACACCAAGTGTTTTAGGGCTGCACTTCATCCTCAGTGTGAGATGGTGGCTCAAGTGACTCATCTGGGTCTCCTTCCTGCTCCGGAATATTCCTGGAAATAACAAATGTGGTGGGGTTTGATGCACTCTGCACATCAACAGAGCCCACGCACCTCAGCCCATGGAAATGCTGAGCATCCTCCCACGACAGAGGCCTGAGTGGCTCCGTGGGTGAGCTGAGGTCTTTTCCTGAAGCCTGAGTCACAACATTTGCTGGTACTACAAACAGGGAGATATCCCAGACACCAGAGCTGCAGATCCCACAGATCTCCCAGTGATTCCAGGGGGCTCCTGCAGACTCATGTTCTGGCAGTGGAAAGCTTTTAGTGTCAGCCTCCAGATCAGGCTGGGCCCTTCAGATGCCTCTTTTATTCCCTTTTATTCCATTTTATTCCCTTTTATTCCTGCTCCTGCTTCCTGGCTAAACAGCACCAAGCTCCTGCACCTTCTTGATTTTACTGCAGAGGATGGTTAAAAGTCTTCTGGGTTGGAGCTCTTTGCTCTGGAAAGCAGCAGCAGGAGCACCATGACAGACCAAGGGTGGGTGGCAGAGAGGGGAGATGCTTTGCTTCCTCTGATAAAGCACTGGGACAGGGAGAGCAGCTCCATGCAGCAGGAAAGGAAAGGGGCCTGCAAAGGGCACGCAGGAAGTCCCTGCTGGTGGGGAGATAATGGGGAGCTCCAGCCACTCCTGCCCCACAAAATGCTGCCTTTTCCCAGAGCTGAGCAGTCCCACCCTGCACAATCCCCACTCTGCCTGGGATAAGAACTCAGAGCAGCACAAGGAGCTGCTGGTTGTGCCCAGACAACTCAGGTGATGCTGTAACAGGGACTGGCAGAGCTTCAACGAGCCCTAAGATCCTTTGCTGCCAGGTCCCCTCTGCTCTGACCCCCAGAGCAGGTCCCTTCTGTGCTCTGCTCTGGGAAGCTCCTAAATCCTCTCCCATCTCCCGTGCCAGAGCCCCAGTGTGGCCCTGGCCACCACGTGCATGGGCCAGTGGGACAGGGGGTCATGGCTGGAGGGTGCTGAGCTTTGGGCTCTTCTCTGCAGTCCTTGCCTGGCTCTGCAGGGAAGGAAGGAAGGACAGGAGCTGGAGCCCAGGCAGTAGGAACTGTAAATTTGGTTTGGCAACCTGAGGAGCAGCTCGTTTCTTTCTCCTCGCCTCATGAATGGCCTCTTCTGTGAAGGTTGCAAATCTGAGCCTGGCTGCTGTTTGATGAGATTCTTCTATTCCAAGGAGAAAATGATCCTATTTCCTTTGCTTTCACCATATTCCCACATCCTTGTGCCGAGCGTGTCAAGAGGTGGAGTTCCACTGGCAGGGAGAGGGAAGATGCAATGTTAGATGTTTTGCTTTTGTGATTCTCTCAGGATTTATGAGCCATTGCAGAATGACTCATGTGGCCACATATTTTCCATGCCTCAGCCAGGATCCTTTCCATGCTCTGTATGCAAAAAATTAGCCATAATCAGGTTCAGATAGTGTGCAAATCACAGCCCTGCTTCCTATGGGCAGGTCTCTGGAGTGGAGCAGAGAGAGGTTACTCATCGCTGTATCCTTCATTTTTCAGATGCTGTGTGATCTTTAGTGACTGCCTTCGATGCAGAACAGCTTGCCTGAAAATTCTAATGCCAGAGGTTTGTCACGGCTTGTTAACATCTCTTTAAGTCGTGTGATCCCTGCCCTGTGGGGTAACAATTTGGTTTTAAAGTAATTCATTGCGCAATAGATCATCTCCTGGGAGCAGGGGCTCTTCCATTCCGTGGCTCTGAACCCAAAAGATGTAATGCTGGAAATCAGGCTGGGGATTTCAGGGCTCAGGGGGAGGGTGCAAACACCACCTGGCCTGTCCCATACATCTTGGAGGCTCAGATGAGCAAACTGTGGTGGGTAAAGGATGCGATTCACTGTGGCTGCTCTGTTCCAGCAGCTCCAGGGGGTTCCTGAGCAGAAGGTCAGAGCTGGATCTGCAGGCTCTGCATGTTCAAGGTGCCCTCAAATCTCCGTCAGAGGCCAGCCAGAGACTTTGCTTGGCTCCAGGGAATGCCCTCCTCTCCTCCTGCTTGTCCCACATTTCTCCTGTCCCTCTGGGATCCCACCCAGTCTCTCCCTGGGTGACCCCAGACATTCTCCTCAGCCTCACCCTGCTGAGGGAGGTTTGTCAGAGCTGCTCTTCTGCTTGCTGGCACTTTTCACTTCACACCATAAAATCCACAGGAAGACATTTTCCAGGAATATTTGAAGCTTATTAACACAACTCAGCGTTCTGAAACAGCTTTTTGGGAGCCTTTCTCAGCAAGATAGTGACAGTGGGGTGGGGGTTACCTGGTCTGACACATCATCATCATCATCATCATCATCATCATCATCATCATCATCATTCCTTTTCAGCATCAGGACCCTTTGGATTCGTCCTTTAGCACAGGTTAGGAGTTGCTAGACTTTAATTTAGCCTGTAAATTGAATTAGTTAGTTCTAATCCAGAGAAATTGCTAAAACATGAAGAAAACCTCGATTAGTGTTTGCACACAGTTCTAGACTCTCTCACTGGTTCACAGGCCTGACCCTTTAAGTGCATCCCTGATGAGGAAACACATTAAAAACATCCTGGAATGTTAAATGCTGACCTCAGGTACTCCCTTTAGCCACTCTGAGTTTAGCTGTGCAAACCATTTATACCTATTCCATCCTGCTACTCTGAAGGATGTTTTAAAGCTGTTTGCTGTTGTCCACTCCCTGAGATCTCCAAGTGCTCTCATGTCACATCTGGCTGTCCCTCCCCTCGGTGCAGGGAACATCCCCGTTGTGAGAGGGCCAAGAGAAGACTTGTGCAAAGTGGGCTGTGTCCTCTGAGACACCCCCACCACCACTATTTTAATCCAATTATTCTGTGCAATCGAGGCACCAGAGGATTGTTATGGGGAGAAGAACAGTTTGTTTCCCTGTGAGCAAGCAGGGGGCTGCCCGAGAGCAGAGCTGCCTTTTGTTATGGCAACGGAAGTGTTGGGGATGATGTAAAGGAAACTCCTATCAGCTCTGGGTCACATCACCACGGCTTCATTTGCAAAATCCACTCATTCATTTGTCGTGCAGAGCTCACAGGGAACACAGTTCAACGTGTTATTAGCCAGGAATTTGGGGAGGCTGAGGGAAAGGCGGGTGGAGGGTTATTTTCATGGTTGCAGTTGTGTTGTCTTAACCTGTAGCAGATGTGCTTGTGGGGTTGGGAGCTGGAATCAGCCCCTTCTCTTGAGCCCTGCTTGTGTTCACTGAGGGATTCCTGGGGTTCCCTGTGCTGCTAGGGTGCAAGGAGCCACTGCCTGGCAGGACACAACTCCAGAGCTGAAGGGATCCACCAGGACCAAATCCAGCCCCTGGCCCTGCATCTTTGTGAGACAGCGCTGAGCCTGGGCAGGGAAAAGCTGAGGAGGACACAGAGCTGGGAGGGACCCTCAGGGATGAAATCCAGCCCCTGGCCCTGCACAGACACCCCAAAAATCCCACCCTGAGCATCCCTGGGAGCTCCTGGAGCTCTGGCAGCCTTGGGGCCGGGACCATTCCCTGGGCAGCCTGGGCAGTGCCCAGCACCCTCGGGGGCAGGAACCTTTCCCTGAGCTCCATGCCAAGCCCTGGCACAGCTCCAGCCCTTCCAATGTTTGCTTTTGAGACCTCTCTGGTGGAGCAATTGTGCCACCCCCTGGGCTCCCTGCTACAGGAGGGGTTTTGGCAGCTCCCACATGAGTGCAGCCTCTTGCTTTTCTCTGCTTGCAGGAAATGTATTTCCCTTTTCCATCAGCGAGTGCACTGCTCACACCCTCACACAGCACTTGCTGACACACAGCTGCATCAGCACACCCTGCAGCCCATCCAGGAACTTCAACCCTTCCATTTTTCTCCCATTTAAAATCCAGTTTCAGGTAAAAGACAGTCAATTCTGGGGGTTGTCACAAAATTTAAATTAGTTGAAAAGAAACATAAAACAGTGAGAGCTGCAGACTTTTAAAATCAATATTTTATTTTACTTGAATGTGCAAATAAATATAAAAAAAACTACATTCAAGGAGCTGGCAAAGCAATTACAAGCCCAAAAGCAAAGATCCTTCAAACAAATGGAAGAACAAACTCTTGACTCAAGGTCGTGCAGATACACAGCTGAAACCCTCAGACATGAACAAGCCCCTCTCAAACCTGCCTGATAATCCCTTCACATCCCTTGCCACTCTTAGCTTTGAGACAATAGCACTGTAAAGGGCAAAAGTCTTGCTTAATCAGTTCAGATTATAAATTAAGGTTTACAAAATAAGGATGCTTAAAAATACCTGAAGTACACTTAGAATGGGTGATGGAACAGGACGGTGCCCAGGTGTGTTGCCCACCTTGGGCCACCTGGAATCAAATGCATTTTAAGCCACAAGTTGCCACCTATTTTCTAGTAAACAGTTTTCTGTATCATAAAACCATAAAATTTGGCACAATTGTCATCTCCACTGGGAGACAGCAGAGAGGTGAGCAGGACTGAGGTGTGTTTTGGTGAGCTGGCTGGAAGGGAAAGGGGGACACTGTGCTTGGCACTGGGCTTGTTCCCCTGCTCCCCCCAGCCCTTGCAGAGCCTCGTGTTCTCTCATCACTGCAATGAGGGCAGGGAAAGAACCTTCAGATCATTTCAGGAACCAAAGTTTAGCAGAGACCCAGCCCAGGAGAACACAGGCTCTTGATGAAAAGTCTCTGCTGGCAGTGGTTGTGCAAGTGGCCATGAATGCCAGAGAGTGGCCTCCCTCCTTCCCTCCCACAGATTATTTTGCGAAAAAGACAAAGACTTGGGACAGTTTTCTATTAAACATACCCCAAAGGCCAATTTTTCTACTGTCAAGTGAGACAATTGCGAAACCAAATGTCGTACAGTGGAAATAACCCAGGACAAATCCTACAGGCTGCTCCTCAGGTCTGGCAGAAATCATAACCTAAAAATCAAAGCCACAGAAAGTTTCAGGGTGGGGGGGTTATTGCCCCAAAAGCCAGGGAAAAGTTGGAAGCAAAGCTGAAAGGAGGCTGGGTATGCCTCAAAAATGTTAATTTTGTAATACACTCCACGGACAGCGTGCTTGCCCTTGGCCCCTGAAAAACAGGAGTGAAGTCACAGTGGGGCTGCAGGACAGACACGAGTAAATTTCCTTGATTTCTCACTAGATGAAGTCAGATGTAGTGTTCTGCATGGATCAGGGCAGGCTGTGTTAGGCTTCATGGCAAAAAAAGCTTCAACAGCAGTACGGATGCTCGTCTAGGACGGTTGTGGCTGGATCTCTCTCTGCTCCTCGCAGATTTCCGTGTGTCCCTGCAAACCCAGCGCCTGTGCTGACCCAGCAGAAACAGGAGAGTCCGTGGGCCGGAGCTCAGCTCTCAGCTGTGCTCCGGGAGCTCCATCTGCCGATGTGACCGATGTGCTGCAGCCCCGGGGGCTGGGCATGCACAGGGAAACGCCGGGAAACGCCCAGCTCCGGAGCTGCCCACCAGCATGCAAAACACAAACCCAAAAACCAGGCCAGACCTCGCAATGGACATTCCTCCCCATGGATATTCCTCCCCACGGATGTTCTGGAAGGCAGAGTCTGCAGTAGCTCCTCAGCTCCCAAAGCAGTGCTGGCAGCTGGAGGATCTCTGGCTGGACATCACTCCCATCCCAGCACCACAGCTCAGGGTTCTTCCCTTCAGTTCATGCTCCTGAACACTTGGTTGATGAGGGAGCGTCAGAGCCTTGAGTGCTGGCCATTCCCGTGTCAGTTTTGGCATTTTTCTCACCAGAGCACCAGGAACAAGAGTCATTTGTTGCCTTGTTGGCTCACAGGGATAATGAAGACCCCTTTGCCGGGGGCTCTCGCCCCCTCTGGCATTCCCAGGGTACAGTGAAGAGTTCTGCAGGCTCCAAGATAGCTCAGTCAGGAAGAGAGGGAATATCAAACCCTTGGAAGTGGAAGCAGCTGCCAGCATCTGCTCAAACACCAGCCCAGCCCCACCACTCCAACAACGCCACTAGTGGTAGTTCACCCCCTCACTGAGCTGGTCAGCAGTGGCCTAAAGCCAGGAAACTACTAAAAAGTGTGTGGCAATGCCAAGAGCCCCCTTCCCATAAAAGCTTTTCAAAGTCTCTTCATGATGGCTGGAGGATTACACTGCAAGGAGACAAGTCTATGCCATATGGAAAATACATGATAATCCAAAGTAAAATGCTGTTTGGATAAATATCATTAATACATACATTGCATTCCCACCACTATTCTCATCGTAAATGTGCTTCACCAGCAGAGCTCTGCCTTGTCTGGGTGCTCAGGGTGAAGCAGGACGGCGGCTGTACTGGACTCTGTATCTGTTCACTGGCACCCCGTGGACATTCACTGTCTCACAGGTGGTTTTGCAGGGCACCATCTCCTCATCCTCATCCCCCATGAGCCAGTCTTGAACCACATCCACGGCCTCCATGGACACGTTCTCCTCCAGCCACCGGTTGTGCCACTCCTCGAACTGCTGGTGGTGCTTCAGCAGCACCACGGGCTGGACCTGGGAGCAGGGCAGTAAAGATCACTGAGAGGTTCCTGGGGGAAAAGCCAAAGCCCTCAGCTCTACCTGAGGTGTGCAATGCTTTGAGAACAACACAAACGGAAACAGGAAACCGCAGACCGTTTAACCACCCTTATTTCCTAATGGCTGCCACTCCCACTTAAAATTTGCATGTAAAGAAAAGGCTGCTAACTAATCCAAAGTACAGAGCATTTACTAGCTCTCCTCTCCAACACAGAGCAGTAACTTTTGGGTGCAGCTTGCAGGAATTCAGACACAATTCCTGCAATGGGTATTGCAGAATTGGAATTATTGTTACCTGCGTTTTGCCTCCCACCCCCAACCTCTGCTACCACCTGGGCTGCAGAGGGAGCAAAAGGGAGATGTACCTGCTTGGCTCTGCAGAGAGCTCCCCTCCTGTACATGTAATCCTCGGAGTTCATGATGAACATCATCTTGTGGGTGTTGAGCTTGAAGCGGCAGTCGACGTTGCAGGCGCTCTCCACCCCGATCAGCCGCTTCCAGGAGCTCTTGACCTCGCTGCGCAGGGCCCTCACCTGCTTGCACTGCCACTTGCGAAACTTCTTCAGGTTTCTGGAGCACAACAAGGATGACAAAGCATGTGTCATACCTGGTGAAGTGCTCTCCTCAGCTGACAGGGCTCACAGCACAAGTATGGAACTTGTATTTGCACGTTTTGTTTTTCAGGCTTTCTCCGGGATCTTCCTCTGTATCCTCTGGCAAATATTTAGTGAAATGGGAACAAAGCAGACCCAGAATCCCACCCTGCTCCATTCCAAACACAGTTCCATGAACAAACCTCAGTGCAGTGGTCATAAATTTCTCCTTCAGCATTCCCATGCAGCTCACTGGCCTGGAGCAGCCCCTCAAAGGTGAGTGCACTCCCCCAGGGCTGGCACATCACCCAAAGCCCCTGGCACACGGGCAGGGAGGAGGAGGAGGCAGCTGCTGCAGGTGTGGCTCAGGGAAGGGAGCAGCTCACCTTTGCAGAAAGACCGGTTTCAGGAGGAAGCCATCGTTCTGGTTGTTGGGAGCTCCTTCCACCCCAACGTACTGCTCCATGTAGTTTGCCAGGTGCTGCACAAGGGAGACAAGTTCCAGTGAGATTTCACTTCATCAGGACAAACATCACTGCAAAGAAGCTGTTTATTTCCAACCTTATTTTTCTGAGGCTGATTTAGGTTGATACTTTTTTGCTAATGTACCATTTCTGTCAATGGCCACAGCTCCACAAGTCATCTGCCCACCCTCCAGGCAAACTTGTCCTCCTGGCAAAGCCTCAGAGTTTGGAACAATAAAGCAGGGAAACAATTCTTAGACATCTTCTCTGTGGTACACAGACCCTATGGTAACTGTGGCGTTACCTGGACCTCCACAGGATCTTCTGTCTGGGTTTCTTCTGTATCCAGCAGCTCAATGGTCATGATCACCTGTCCTTTCCTCTGAAGAAACATGACCTGTGATAAAGTTACAGAAAATATTTGCCACAGGGGTTCACAATAAAATGCTGCATATTCACAAGTCATTTGGACAACAAATAGAAGCCAGGAGAGAAGCAGCAGGGCTTCTCAGTGAGCCACACTGTCCCCTCACTGCCTGTGCTCTGATTTTGGTACCTTCTCTCCATATTGCTCACTCTCTCACCTTGAAGCTTCCAAACCCAACTTCTCCCAGGTGAAGTACCACCTGGGAGATTTTCTGAAATTTTTCAGTGATTTTGTGAAGTTCCCTGGCAGCAAGGTCTCACCTTGAAGCAGTTCTCATCTGCCATGCACCGTTCAGCCTTCCACTGGTAGCTGGTCTCCTTTGCTGCCCGGACACAGCGGGATGACAAATTACCCCCAGCAGCTCCTCGCTTCCTCTCGTTCAGGTAGAGCTCAACCACCTTCAAGCAGATGTCATCGCTCACTAGATGGTGAAGCTTCCATTAAAAAAGGGGGAATTCAGTCAGCAAGCCTGGGCCAAGAGTTAACTTCAGTGTGTCATGAAAGGAGTGTAAAATTCAGCATGGCATCACACTCAGCTGAAGCAGCAAACTCCAGAGACTTCCCACATTTCACTCTCTTTCTCATGACTTTGCAATAAAAGGAAGAGAAGAGAGGGGCTGATGTGCCTTAACTAGAAAGCTACAGCTGGAAGACAGATTTGAGTAAGAAGGACCTGACATTTTTTGTGTTGCCTTAGATGTATTTTGATCATGGCAGAATTTTGAAAAGGCTGGAACTCAAAAAACATTGGGAAAGACCAGAAAGAATAAATCCCCTAAGTTGTTTTTTGTACGGAAGCCGAATTCTCTCACTAAATTTCTGCTGGAGCGTTTCCCTGTCAGATCTAACTTTTCTCTGGATTTGCTCTGAGCTCAGTGCCCATTGCTCTGGCAGCAGCCTGGCTGTGTGTGAGGGGAGATGAGCAGCCCCAGCCCAGCCTCACCTGGCGCACGATGTTCTGCACCAGCTTGTCCATGGTGAAGCCGATGTAGGCGTGGATGGTGAACATCTCCCGCAGGGTGTCCTCGTACTGCGTGGGGTCGATGTTCCCGTCCAGCAGGCTCCTCACCATGTCCAGGAAGGCTGGGTAGTACTCCTCCAGCTCCACCTCACCTGGCCACGGCAAAGCGAGTTCATTTCACACACAGAACAGGCAGAGTGAAGTCAAGCAGTGCAAGAAGAGCACTGCACAAGAACCACAAAACCCACTGCAGAGAGTGACATTACAGACAGGCAGATCCCTGCCAGCTGCCCTGACAGGCTGGGACAGTTTTCCTCATCCACAAAACCCACTGCAGAGAGTGACATTACAGACAGGCAGATCCCTGCCAGCTGCCCTGACAGGTTGGGACAGTTTTCCTCATGCACTTCCAGGACTGCCCTGGGCAACAACTATTTCTTTGTGGGGCTGTTTCCATTGTAAATCAAAGTAACGGATTCCTACAATGAGGTACCTGAGAACACCTGAGCACAAGAAGGGCTGGCTGGAAGTCTCTGTGAAGCAGCCTGTGACACCCTGACTGCCCTGCTGAAGGAGCTGTGTCCACAACTCACCAACAGAGCAGAGGATTGCACCTCCACACCCCTCACAAAGCTGCCTGCTGGCCCTGGTGACTCAGACATACACAATGGAGCACTGGCACCCAGAGCATTATGAATGAACTAAGCCCTGCATTATCCTTACTTGGTTGTTTCAGTCTTAGCTCCATGGCTGGATCATTGGTTTTTTCTTTCCTCCCTTCACAGAGGAGCTTCTCTCTCTCTTTCTCAGTCCGATATTCCAGAAGCTGCTTCTGGGCCTGGCGATAAATCTTTAGGAGCCTGGAGCACAGAGTCTGGTGAAGGCGCAGGAAGAAATACCAATTATTATTGACAAAGAAGAGGCTGTAAACATCATCCAGGGTGTTGTGGGGCTCAGCAGCTGTCACATCACAGAAGGTTGCTTTGGTCTCCAAAGGACTGCTTGGAGGCCCAGGCACATGTTTTTTCCGCAGCTCAGGAGTATCCAGGTTCTGCCCCTGGTGGTTTTCTCTGTCCTCATCTGTTGATTCCTCAGAAATGTTGTGTTCAGGTGGCTGAGAGAAGAACAGCTCAGGTATGAAGTGATGCACAATCTGCCTGATGGTTGCCTGATCCTCCTTTTGGATAGTGGGCTGCCTTTTCACGTAATAGCTGATAAGAGATGCTGCATCTTCCAAAATCTGCTTGTCTTCATAGATGAAGATAAGATGAGGCTCGTTGGTGGATGAACTCCTCCCCTCTGAATGCTGCTCCTGGTGCTGTAATCAAGAGACAAACAGATAAAGATCCTTCCAATGCATGCCCAAGAGCACTCCTGCCAGGAGGAATAAGCCAGTATAACACTGTGCTTGGGACAGCTGGTTTTGACCTGATTTCCAACCACTTCTACACAGTCCCAGGTGCTATGGACACACCTGGGTCACAGCAGCAAGGGAGGGAATGGAGGAGGGCTCATTCCCTGTCATACCCACCTCGTCATAGACACTCTCAATTTCATTCAGCAAGCTCTTGGAGCGCAGAGCTTTGGTGTCATTCTGCTTGAAGTTGACAGCCTGGTGGTCAAGGGATTTCAAGTAGGCCTTCTCATACTGCTCCCTCCAAATCTTGTTGAAGCCCTGCTGGGCCTCCCTCCATTCTTCCTCTTTTGCTTTCAACCTGCATAAACGAACAGTCTATGTCAGTTCAGTCAGACAGGCACAGAAACACACCCAAAACATTTTAATGTAGCCAACCGTGGTGCAGCAAGAAATTATCAGTGGTAAACTAGAATTGATTCCTGGAAGCAATAAATAAATTTGAGAAAGCACCATCAGTGATGATAAGTTGAAACAACAACACCTACAGAATCACAAAACCATTTAGGTTGGAGAAGACCTCTGAGATCATCAAGTCTGACCTTTGACCTATCACTGCTTTATCAACCACACCAGAGCACCAAGTGCCATGTCCTGTTGGTTTTTGAACAGTTCCAGGGATGGGGACTCCACCACCTCCCTGGACACCCCCTTCCAATGTTTAACAATCCTTTGTGTGAAGAAATTCTCCCTGATGTCCAACCAGAACTTCCAGCAGCACATCTGAGGCTACATCCTCACATTTTATTGTTTAAAAATCCTTTTTTCAGCTTCTTAAAGAACACAGCACAATGAGGATTACCTCTTAAGGACCACAGGGACAGCAGTAACTGGGTTTTTCTTCAGACTCTCGATGATCTCTGGCGCTTTGTCACCGTAGATGCGATAGATGGCCCGGCGCTGGATCACCTCTGAGGTTCCTCCCAAACAATCATCCAGGCGAAACTTCTCCTGGTCCTCCTGGGTCAGGCGGGACAGTTTCTTCTGCACACTCTCCAGCACACGGATTGTGGCTAAATTGGTCTCCAGGACAACATCCAGCTGTTGAGAGTGCCCAGAAATCAGTGTCAGAACAGGCAGAGCAGGAACATGGAGAGCAGCAGCAGCCCAGGTTTGTGGAAGGTGTTCCAGCCCCACGGGGTGGAGCCAGGAAGCAGCAGGAAGGTTTTTACTGGAAAACAGACCTCTGCCAGCTCTCCCAAAGGTCACATGCAGTTTAGAACTGGATTCATGCCTAGCAAGAACTATTAGACTCCAAGCACAGCACACCAAATTCCATCTCAAACCAACAAACGCCAACAGAACTTTCAGGAACTGGCCACTAATTAATTCTGCAAAATCCAGAGGTTTTGCTTTCTGAGGGAGCAGAAAGGGGGCTCAGCAGCAGAGGTACCTCAAAGCGCTCGTCCTCGCAGCGGTGCAGCTGCTCCTCATATGGAGTCTTCTTGGAGCTGACAAAAGTGGAGTCTTCAGACCAGGATGGAAACGAAACCCAGGTATCATTTAACACCTGCAACAGTGCAGAGACATGACATTGAGCAGGGCCTTGTGAGCCCAGAGCTGGTTTCGTGGGGTTTTCTCTCTTGTCTTTTTGCATAGTTCTTTCCTGAGGTTCTGTAGGACATTCCAGGCCTAATTCCCAGGTCACTGCTCCCCAGATTTGAGGTCTGTGTGGAACTGCAGGGCCCTGTTCAGAAAAATCAGTAATAAAGGAGACAGAGCTCCCCACAACAGCAGGAATGGCACCTCAGGCACTGCCCCATGGGGCTCTTCCAGAGAAAAAATGTTCCCAAAGGCCATACTGGCCCACTGCTAGAAAATTAATTCCAGGATATTCAATATTCTTTTCTGTCTATAGGAATAAATTTCTGTCTGCACACAGACTCAAAAGGTATTAGAGATGTGATTTGAGACAGGCTTAGATAAAATTAGTGAAATGTGGGTATTATTTCAATAAAGAGGCTGAATAAATTGAATTAGCACTGAAAAGGGGACTCCACATGCAGCAGCTGTGGCACGAACCACCCCACTCCAATTTTTATGTGTGTTCAGGGATTGAACAGCCTGATCCCAGAGTACCTCCTTGCAAATGGCTGTTCTCCCACTGCACTTTGGCTGCTGGTAGGTTTTTGGGAGAGCCCTGTAACTGGATCCGATGCGTTTGCAGGACGCGTAATCGATTTCCCGGCTCATTCCATCCCCGGAGCGGTCGCTCAGTGGAGAAGCAAAGGAAAGCTCTTTCACCCCAAGGAAGGACTTGAACTGTGCAAAGAGTTCTGGGAATTTCCTTCAAAAACACAAGTATTTTGTTATTTCAGTGTGACAGTTTTAGGATGGTTAATGCATGTAATAAAAGGGAGGCAGAGATATCTAAACAAACTCAGCAGTGCAGGGAGAAATCTTTCACCAACATCTCCCTCTGTTATCATCCTCTCTGAATTGCTCTAGGGTTTGTTTTTTTCACTTAAGGTAGGAAAATTATTTCCCTTCACCACACAAACACTCCCCTTAAGTGCCTGAGGAGAAACTGATCCTTGCCATTTGACTCTCCCTGTTCTGCTGCAAGCCAAACAGCTCAGGAAGCTCACACCAGAGCTGGAGCTGTTTATCCTTCTCACAGCCCTGTTCTCAGATTTCATGTTTATACCTTTATTACACTTCGAGATATTAAATGGGGAGTGTGAACAGACAGAGGAAAATATCTTACTCACAATACTCATTAAGAGCTGTATAGATACATGTAAAGGTTCAGATTTTATTACTCCTCATTTTGGATTAAACTGCATTTTCTTGCCTGATACCAGGAAATACTTCTAAATTAGATACAAAACTTCTGTAAAAAAGTTCACAATGTGCCCAAAAAATAACAAGAGTAGGACCTACAAAGCACCACAGGGCAGAGAGGTAAGTTAGTAACTTACCCTAAAAAGGGTGTAACAAGCTGGAGCAACTCAGAGCCAGAGACCAACTCCTGGTTGAAGAGAGCAATGCAACGGAGAAAATTTTCATAGACCTCCTGGCTCTTGAGCACCCTGCGCACCTGCAGCAGTTTGGAGAGATGATCACAGCACCTGAATGCCACTTGTATTGAGAAAATTATTCATTATCAGTCTATTCATCTTCCAAACCCACCTATTTTAATTTTTGTTGGTCTTTTCTCTACCTGAAAAGTCAGGGAATATCTTAAGTGCTGACACACAAGTTGTACAGAAAACCAACAAATTAACAACCATGTAAAAGGCTGAAGATAAGTCCAGAGAATGTGAGAAAAGGACAAATACTGACCTTGTCAAAGAAGGAAAACTCTTGCAGTGTCCCATATTTCCCCACTGTTGCGACTGACAGATCTTTGGTACCTCGCAGCTTCATTTTCTTCTGTTAAAAGAACAAGCAGTTATATTTAAAATGCTGTGAGTCAAATGCCATCAGATTCCACTCTGTTGACACAGAACAGCTCCCTGCAAAGGCTGAGACCCCGTATTTCCCCAGCAGTGATCTGGCATTGCTGTGTCACATCCTCACAGCAATCTCTCTCAAATTTGTCTCCCAGCTAAGAAGAAACAAAAAAAAAGAGAATCACTTGAGATTCTGCATAGAAGCAATAAATTGTCCCCTTCCAGGGCCAAAACTTAGCACAGAAGCTTGTGATATTTAATATCAAACCTGTTACCACACACATTTCAAGATGCACTAAAAATTCCCTTTTTCTACAGCAATTAAAATAACTCAAAATTTTGTTTCTCTTACACCTACATACATCAAGGACACTACTCATTACACCTTTATCTCAGCAATTACTAAGCACAAGTAATATGAGGTTATTCTAAGTTTTTACTTGCTGAAAGATACCTTTGCTGGGCCAGAAACAGGACGCAGCAGCAGCGGCCTGGATCGCTTCTTGCTGTGCTCCAGATTCTTCTCATGCTCAGTTTTCTGGACACTGTTCACTTCACATGGTCCATTTCCTGTGAACTGAAGTAAATAAATAATGATTTCAACATTCTCCTCTCAAACAAAGAGTCCTAACAGGACACAGAGCACGTGGTTAAGTCACCTGTTCTGAGAAAATCCAAACAATGAAGAGGAGCAATGTTCATTACTGGCTGTTTGATTTTCCATGTTTTGAATATTCTACATGCAGAAAGATCATTCAATATCCTGCCCTGCTCTCAGCACATACCAAAGACCTTTTTGCCTCTGGGAGGAACTGTCCAAACTCTGAGAGCAGATCCTCCTGTCCCCGGAACAGATTGGCCACTTCAGTGAACACTTCCTCCTCTGACATGCCCCGGAAGGGTCGGCCCTTGGTGTTCAGCTGCTCTTTCTGCAAGGATACACACAGATGTTCAACAGAGTCAAAAGATCCCTCACTCTGCCAGAAAACTCACCCTGAGCCAAAAACACGAATGTCACAGAACTTGAAAGGACTCTGAGGCAGCCCCAGGTTCTTACAGAGCCTCCTTTCACACACAGGATCACAAAATCAACTGAAGGTGAGTAAGGACAGGGCTGGCTACAACATCTTGACACCCCACAAAGTCCCACAGTTTTCTCACTTTTTGTCATTTCCAGTGAATATCTATGAAGACAAGTCCTTGGGAACTCTAAGTCTGTTCAACAGGCAGAGATTAAATTTGACAACCACAATTCCAACAGCTCCAGTGCCAACCCACCGCCTCTTCCACAGGAGACTTTTTTACCTGGTAAGTGTGAAGAATTTCTAGAAAGGATCTGTAAATCTCTGGATGGTCAAGGAAACGTGTTTTGATCTTATTCACATAACTGATGGCATTATTGAACTCCACAGAATCAGATTCCAAGGGAATTTGAGATTTATCTTCTTTGTAGGGAAGCTGCTGCCGAAACTCCTCGGAGCAGTCGCTGTGGTTGTGGGAATTCTCCTGGGAGTAGTGCAAGACCAGCCCACTGCCAGGGAGTGCACTGGGAACAGGCTCTGGGGGCACCTGGGGGCACAAGACACACGAGATGGATTGGAAAAAGATCAGGGAGCAGCTCAACAACAACCCAGCAGCAGTGCTGGCAAGGTCTCCACTAAAAAATATTGTCAAGTGAAGAAGGAAGAAAAAGTATTTCAGTCAGCAATCAATTTCCCTAGCTGGTTTATTAACTCCACCAGTTAAAATAAAGCCTGAAGTTCTCCCTGGTGTAGGAACCACCTGATTTGTGGCTGTCACAGCCTTATTGGCCTTGCTTGAGAGGCTGCACCAAACAGCAGTGCAGGCTCTGCTGCCACTGGGCATTGCAGAGGAGCTGCCAGTTTTAAGGGGCATATTAAACACAACACCCTTACAGGTGTTAATTCCTAAGTAACAGAGATCTGAGGGAGCTGAGATTTAAAAGGTAGTTCCTGCTGCTAACTGGAGTTAAACCACAAGTTTATCAGCAGAATTCAGTTTATGGCTCTATTTCAGCTCCATAAGCACACAGTAACAACAAAAAACAAGCAGGGGCAACACCCACCTGCATCCCAGCAAGTGTGTTTAATACCAACAGTACCTGATGGGGATTCCATGATCTTACAGACCTTTCCCAAGGTAAACAATTCAATGATTTCACAGTTCTTTTGCCTGTTTCCTAAACAAGTTTCCTGGTTTCTCAGTGGAAGACTGAGAAATTCCAATTTCAGTTTCCAAACACGACTGAAATATTTGGTGTTGCAGTGGTGTTTCCATGCAGAATCATCATTCCTGTGTAAGTCAAACTACCTGGTTTGAGAATAAATTGGGGGTTGGAACTAGGTGATCTTTAAGGCTCCTTCCAACCCAAAGCACTCTATGATTATTTTAATAAACATTTAAATTTATATTACACCCATTATGACAGGTTTGAAAACCATCTAAAAACATCAGCAACGTGCACTACACATAAATCTCCACAGCCTCAACTGTGCAGACATGTCCAGTGACACATGGAACAGTTTATTTAGAGAATAAGAGCTCTGTGACCTACCTGACTATTCAAAGGTGACTGTATGCTTAATTTCCCATTCTTTGGAATTTCTATCCTGTAGCCCAGAGGAAGAAATGCATTGAATCCTACAATGAGGTCAGGATGCTCGTGGAAAAGCTGAGAAACACGTCGGATGACTCCAGGTGTGTCAATGCTAAAATTGAGAGGCGTTTGTTACTTTTATCCAAATCAGAAACACAAGTTAAGCCCAGAAAATGCCAAGAGAAATGTGAAGTATCTGGTAACTTAGAGAAGCAATTATTTTTTAAAAAAATTAGCGCAATTAGAAGGAATGACCACTGCAGCTTTGCCCTGGGATGTTATCCATGGAGAGGAGAGATGAGTGTGCAGCTTGGCAAAGGGGCAGGACAGACAGCCAGCACCTCCAGGGCTGGCAGGCCACAGGTTCTGCTCAGGCTGCTTCACTTATTTCCCAGATCTGTGTTTCAGAGTGGAAAGCAAAAGCAGATTTGCTTTCTCCTGTGGATTTCACCTCTGGAAAATTATGGGATGGGCAGAAGTACTCCAGCTTCACAGGACTGCACCACTGGGGCACAGGGCAGTGAGTGTGCAGAGGGAGAATGATGGGGTGAAGGCTGGGGGGCTCTGCACAGGCAGAGAGACCCCACAAAGGCTGAGACCTGAGGGAACAGCTGGAGCTGTGCCAGGGCTTGGCATGGAGCTCAGGGAAAGGTTCCTGCCCCTGAGGGTGCTGGCACTGCCCAGGCTGCCCAGGGAATGGTCCCGGCCCCAAGGCTGCCAGAGCTCCAGGAGCTCCCAGGATGCTCAGGGTGGGATTTTTGGGGCGTCTGTGCAGGGACAGGGGCTGGGCTGAGCATCCCTGAGGGTCCCTCCTAGCTCAGCATGTTCTGGGGTTCTGTGAAAGGCTGAGGAGCTCCCTGGAGCACCCTGGGGTGCAGGACCTTGGCTTTACCTCTGGCTCTTGAACTCCTTCATGATCTCCAGGAAGCCGTTGTAGGTGGCAGGGTCGCTGCCAAAGCGAATTTTCACCTGGTCCAGGTAGGAAAGGGCATCCTCCACCTGCGGGGGAGAGCACGCTGAGCCCAGGCAGGGGAACGGCCTGGAGCCCCCCACGGCACCTCAAGACACTCTAGAGGGTGGGAGCCGGCCCCGGGGGAGCCCCGCAGCACCGGCGGAGGGCACTCGGTACCGGGTGAGGGGGCCGGAGGACGGCAGGCCCCGCCGGCTTCCCGGGGCTGTCAGGGCACGGAGGGGGACACGGTACCGGGGAGCCGGGAACGGGTCCCTGGGGAGGATGACCGCGGTACCAGAGAGAACAGCAGGGCCGGGGAGAGGGGCACGGCCCGGGGGAGGGGGGAACAGGCCCGGGGAGCCCTCACGGTACCGGGGGAACAGGACACGGTACCGGGGGAACGGGATGCGGCCCCAGGGGACCCCACGGAACCGGCGGAGGAGGGCGGGGAAGCCCCCGGCGCGAGAGGGACAAGCCCCCGGGACACCCCCCGATACCGGCGGGTGAGGGACAAGCCCCGGGGGGCGAGTTCGGCACCGCGGCCGGGACAGGGCAGGTCACGGCGGGGGCGGGCGGGGCCGTCCCGGGGGGGCGGGCGGGCGAGCGCGGCCCCGGCGGCGCGCGCGGCCGCTGCGTCAGCGCGCACGGCCCAGGCCACGCCCCCAGCGGCAAAGACCGCCCCCTCCGCGCCTCCGCCGTCTGATTGGCCACGCCCCGCGATAAGCCGCGCCTCCGTGTAGCCCACAGCATGTGACCACGCCCTTTGCAGCGGGCCACGCCTCCATTCGTGACAGGCCACGCCCCCAGCGCAGCTTCCGGCCGTTCGAGCGCCGGGGCGGGAGCGGCGCCTGAGGGAGAGCCCGGGCTGAGGGGGAACAGCGCCCGCGGGGCCCGGGCTGAGGGGGAACAGAGCCCGCGGGGCCCGGGCTGAGGGGGAACAGAGCCCGCGGGGCCCGGGCTGAGGGGGAACAGCGCCCGCGGGGCCCGGGCTGAGGGGGAACAGCGCCCGCGGGGCCCGGGCTGAGGGGGAGCAGAGCCCGCGGGGCCCGGGCTGAGGGGGAGCAGAGCCCGCGGGGCCCGGGCTGAGGGGGAGCAGAGCCCGCGGGGCCCGGGCTGAGGGGGAGCAGAGCCCGCGGGGCCCGGGCTGAGGGGGAACAGCGCCCGCGGGGCCCGGGCTGGAGGAGCCCGGGGGGCTGCGGGACCCAGGGAATCTGGAGAAGCCGCCGTCTGAGAACTGGAACTGCCGGGGCTGGAGAAACCGCGTCTGGTGCTGCGGGGCTGAGGGAGCCGCGGGGTGTTGGAGGGGTTCAGACGGGGCTGGAGGAGCCCAGGGGTGGCTGGGGAGAGCCGGGAGGGCTGGTGGGGCCTGAGGGGAGCTTGAGGAAGGAGGGCTGGAAGAGCCGGGGGGTGTGGAGGAACCGGGGTGGGAAGGCCGTGAGGGGGTTTGGGAGAGCCGTCACTGGTGTGCCCTGAGCTCAAGGGGTGCTCTGGCGTAGCAGGGTAAATGTGTGCTTAAAATACGCCACTTCCCCCAGCGGTCCCTGTCAGCAGGCAGTTTGAACTCAGTAAAACTGAGTGACATGAAGAGCAAAGAGGAAAGGGGGATAAAATAAGCCATGTGGTTTGGTTTTCCTTAAAGCTTTACCGATGATTTGCCTCATAGAAAAGTGCAGAAGCCTTTCCTGCTTTGCCTTTAAACTTGCTGCTGGTATTTGAACCCAGAATGTTTTTCTCTGTGTTGTGCTGGAATATTCCAGCTATTTGCAGCTTCCAGGCAGGATGCTCACACACTGCCTCTGGATTTCATATTCCATCCCCTGCTTTGATACTTGCACAAACTGCTGCCCTCTGACCCATTTCCCTTCAGACAGGAAGGATTCAATTAATCCAGACTTTCTCTTTCACAGTTACTGCTTTCAACATCCCAGACTGTGATGGATTGATTCAGTGACCCAGCATACAAGTATTTATCATCTTTGGAGAAGCAGGCACTGCAAAGGCCTTTCAGGAGAGATGTGGGCTGAAAATTGCATTAGATTGTTGTGTTGGTAAATACAGGGTGAAGTGAAGATGTTTTAGAGTTTTAAGTGGTTATCCAGTGCTTAAGCATAGAGATAATAAATACAGATGTTTACAGGAGTGATGCTGGAAGGGTGGTGGGACCAAATACAGCTCCTAGGTTGTGAAGCACTCATAGCTGTGCAGGAAAGACAACCTGGTAGGACAAAGTAAAATCCTTTATTCCATCTGTGGAAAGGAGTAGCTCAGAAATATCCTTGGTGTGTTGTCAGGTGAAAGAAAATCAGCATTGATCCAACCTTCTGCACCACTTTCTTTTTTCTTTTTTCCTCCTGGATTCTCCTGAGCTGGCCCAATTTCTGTTTCCTATTACTATTATTAACTGGAGAAGTCTCACCCTCTTCCCTGGTCTGTGCCATGTGGTGACATGAGCAGAACCAGCTGCAGATAACTCCCCCAGTGAGTTTTGTTTTCTGTCAGAGCAGATTTCCCAGCCCTCAGCCCCTGCCAGCACCAACCCCTGCGTGGTGAATCCAGCTGTAGGGATACTCCCAAACCAGCCCTGGGTGCTGGGAGAAGCTTGTGCCTGTCAGTTAGTCAGGATTTGTGTGTTCTCCTCAGGAATCCTGGGAGCTGGATGTCAATTAACCATTGACACTCAGCTCTGGTGCCTCAGAATAGCTCAGCTCAAGTTGCTGCTGACAGAGCTCCAAGAGACCACGGGCTCCAGGGGCTGCTGCTGCTCCCTGGGCTGCCTGCCAGGCAGGAGCTCTGTGACCTTCCAAAGGGAGCCCTCGGGCCCCAGGGCACTCTGAGGGACTGAATCCCTGGGGGTGACTCTGATCTCCAGGGAAATCAGGGATCTGGTGCTGTGGGTGGGCCTGTGGATCTGCAAGGATTGAATCATCCTGTGCTGTGGCAAACTGCTGCTCCTGCCTCTTGGTTTCCATGTGGTTTCTGTGGCTCTGGAGGAAGGATGGCAGCATCACCAAAGGGGTGTTGGGGACAGACAAAGGTGATACAGAGATTCCGTCATCAGAAGGCGTGAAAAGTCCTTTATTTTTAATATTTATTATTAGAAATCCACTGTTCTTACAGAAACAATGGTGGACCTAAGGCCTGATTGGCCTTTAGGAATCTTTCCTCACCTATTGGACAAGAAGGGACAGCTCCTTCTTGTAAACATCTTTGACAAACAGAGATTGCCTGCCAGGTGCAGAGATTGAGATGATAATTGTTTTAATTCTTTCTCTGAGCTTTCTCACAGCTTCCCAGGAAAATCCTGGGAGAGCTGTGTCTCTCTCTGTCCAGAGGATGTGTGATTACCACATGACAGTGACATCCTGCCTGCAGTTCAGTGGGAACACAAGGGCTGTCCCAGGGATCAGCCCCATCAAAAGGAGCTGGCTTTGCTCAGGTATTTCCAATCCTCTCAGGCAGGTGTGTGCAGTGTGTCACACCCTTCACCTGTGGAACAAGGACATCAGAGAGGCTGTTCCTACCCTGTCTGCCCTCAGATGGTGCTCATGGTTGGCTTCTTTTCTTGGGAAATTGCTTATTTTTCATATTTCAAATTTTCACCTGTCACAAGCTACAACCTTCAAGGTTGTGGCTGCAAATTTGTGGTTCTTTCAGCCCCTTTAAGCTAAAGGGTGACTGTGCCTTTGTACCAGAGGAAGAGCAGACAATCCTGTGCCCCTCATCCACAGGAGGGTGATGTGAGGACTGTTCTTTGGGGTGCATATCCTGGATAATAAACCTGGCTCTGCCAGAAATCAAATTCCAGATGTGCAGACTGTGATCCGTGGCAGCAGAAACAGCACAGGTTACTTTTTCAAACCCTTCCACACACCTCACCTCAGCTATCAAATAAGAGAGGGGCTCACAAAATGAGGGATTCTCATTGCTTTTGGGATTTAGGAGAATGCTCGTGGCTGGGAGATGTCTGTGTGCCTAAAGCTCCAGGACTGCCAAGCTGCCACAGCTCTTCTCAGGCATGAAAGCAGCTTCCAGCCTCAAAAAGTGGAGAAGACTCAGCAGAGTGCCCAGGAAGGGCTTGTAGCATCCCAAAAACTTCCATATTCCAGACTGAGCCATCCCAGGAAGCTGCCACCAGCAGCTGCCAGTCAGGACCGAGTGCCATCACTGTGAAACAGAGAGGAGGGAGAGGCTGCTCTCGCTGCCACAGACAGAAAAAGGGCATTTTGGAGCTTGTTTATGTGCTGTGTTTCCCCAGCTGGAACCCCTGGTCCTGTGTGAACCCCGCGGTCTGTGCCAGGAGCAAGATTAGGTTCCTGCAGACATATCTAGGTCAGTGTGTGCCGTTGTTGTCCTGGCGACTAAATGACCCACTTTCCCCTCATTTGTGGAAGCAGCTGCCAATGGGGCCAGGGCACGGCCAGCACAAAGGCTCAGCACCTTCCTCCTGCCTTTGTCTCCAGGCTGGGGTCCTGCAGAAACAGGGCTTTTCTCCTTCTTTTCTCCTCCAAATTTATTGTGTTTCTTGCAGAGAAAATCCCTCATTTTGTGAGCCTCTCTCATTTGATAGCTGAGGTGAGGTGTGTGGAAGGGTTTGGAAAAGGAGCCTGTGCTGTTTCTGCTGTCGTGGATCACGGTCTGCACATCTGGAATTTGATTTCTGGCAGAGCCAGGTTTATTATCCAGGATATGCACCCCAAAGAACAGTCCTCACATCACCCTCCTGTGGATGAGGGGCACAGGATTGTCTGTTCTTCCTCAGAACACCATAAATTCTTCCTTCCTGTTTGTTGTGTTTCTTGCATCTCATTCATAACAGAGGGATAATTAGAAATATTGTTGGGCTGTATCTGCCCCAGGAATGATCCTGCCTTTGAGGAGAGGTAGGATCCTGCACACAACCCCATGGAGAAATCCACACAGTGGGATGAGCACGGGGTAGGGACAGACCCTGCAGCAGCCCAGGCACTGCTGGCACAGCTGCCCCATGAGCTCCAGGTAGGAAGGCAGCAGGGCAAGAAGCCTGGCCAACCCTTCTGTAAAACCTGGGAAATGTAATAGTGTGGATTTTTCCCTGAGGAAACTTGTGCCTTCAGTTATACCCCCTGAGACTTTGTGTGTTTATTCTCTTGGTTCAGCAAAACTTTCTCCCTTTCTAAAGCCAAAACAACCCGAGGCAGCCACCTGGCACTTCTGCAGGGCTCTGAGCCTCCCCTTGTGCAAGGCTTAAATCTCTGGGTGTGGATTTCTCTTCGTGGCTGTCACCAAAGTGCCTCAAGGACACTGAGCTGGGCTGGGGAGCTCTCAGGGCTTAGGAGGAGTGAGCAGAGGATTTGAGACAGAAGCAGGGAGCTGGTGCCAGTCTGCAGAGTGACACCCTGCTCTGTCCCTGCTGGTTGCTATGGCATTTTCATTTCTGCTGCTTTGCAAGGGGGATTTGTGGTTTTTCCCTAGTTACTGAGCAAAGCTCAGCAGTATGGAGTCACTACTGATGTAAAAACAGTGGTGTGGGGAAAATTAAGTTGGATTTTTAGACAAGTCTGAACATCAGCAATAGGGAATCACAGAACGGCTTGGGTTGGAAGGGACCTTAAAGATAATCCTATTCCAACCCCCTCACATGGGCAAGGACATGCAACTCTTAATTGCCAGAACTCTGCAAGAGACACTGAGATATTCAAAATCTCTTGCTAAGGATTTCTCCTGTGAAAAGCCTGGGGATTTTGGACCATGGATGACCCAGTAAACAACTTGGTCTTTCAGGACAAGGAACCTCATGACTGCAGGTTATTTGCTGCAATATTTTAAGCCTATATTCTGCCACAGAAGGATCCCCCATATTTCAATAGCCTCTTTTATGCTAGAAATTCTATGCAAATTAGTCTAATTAGGATTAAATTACCCCTGAAATATATCCAGTGGAATTTATGCATGGCACTTTTTTTCCAGTTGAATACAGAAATGAAAAGATGCTATAAACCCTCATGTCCTGGTGCCTGAAGGTGATGATCCACCTAAATCAAGCCACCACAGCCTTGAAATCCAGACAATTCAATCATACAAATACACTTTATTCAAAAGTTCTAGGAACTTGGTACAGCAGTATTTGACTTCTGAGGAGATGGAAAATCTAGGAGCATTTTGGGATTGTTTTTTGGTCCATCTCACGCATTTTGATGGCCTTTGGACAGAAAGGAGAGAAGTGATTTCCCTCAAACCTTGGGCCTGTGCCTCTGGATACACCTCCAGGAGAGCATCTCTCTCCACAGCCAGGTCTGCATGGAAGGATTTCACCTCTCAAGTCAGGAATGTGAATCACAGATTCATTGAACAGAATCCTGGAATATCCTGGGTGGGAAGGGACCCACAGGGATCACAGAATCCAACCCCTGGCCCTGCACAGGCACCCTGAGCCTGGGTGGGTCACAGAGAGCCTGGTGCTGGATGGAAGCAGCCCTTAGGACAAGGGATGGAGGGACAGGACACAGGGAATGGCTCCCACTGCCAGAGGGCAGGGCTGGATGGGATCTTGGGCAGGAATTGTTCCCTGGCAGGGTGGGCAGGCCCTGGCACAGGGTGCCCAGAGCAGCTGTGGCTGCCCCTGGATCCCTGGCAGTGCCCAAGGCCAGGCTGGACAGGGCTGGGAGCACCTGGGACAGTGGGAGGTGTCCCTGCCATGGCAGGGGTGGCACTGGATGAGTTTTAAGGTCCCTCCCAACCCAAACCAATCCAGGATTCTATGGTTAAAAAAAAGAACATGAAAACTCTGGATCGAGACATTTTGGATTGCGTGGTTACAGAATACAGCACAGCAGCATTGATCCAGAAAAATGGAGGGACAGGACACAGGGAATGGCTCCCACTGCCAGAGGGCAGGGCTGGATGGGATCTTGGGCAGGAATTGTTCCCTGGCAGGGTGGGCAGGCCCTGGCACAGGGTGCCCAGAGCAGCTGTGGCTGCCCCTGGATCCCTGGCAGTGCCCAAGGCCAGGCTGGACAGGGCTGGGAGCAGCCTGGGACAGTGGGAGGTGTCCCTGCCATGGCAGGGGTGGCACTGGATGAGTTTTAAGGTCCCTCCCAACCCAAACCAATCCAGGATTCTATGGTTAAAAAAAAGAACATGAAAACTCTGGATCGAGACATTTTGGATTGCTTGGTTACAGAATACAGCACAGCAGCATTGATCCAGAAAAACACATTTCTTACACCTTGCTGCAGCAAATCCTCCAGCTCATTTTAAACCCCCACACTGTGCTGTTGGCCAGCTCAGCAGTGAGAAAGAGCCCTAATAAAAGGCAATTCTGCTCCCAGGGAAGCTTTTCATACACAGTGGAGTCTGAAATTCTTACACTGCTTCCCCTGCTGTGCCTTTTACAAGAGAGATTCCCACTTTCCAGAAGAATCTGTGTGACACCTCTTAAGTGATGCATTCACTGAATTAAACAGCCGGCTAGGGAAAATTCAGATAAATTAAGACAAAGCAAATAGAAAGAAATTAAGCACATACATGCACACAACCACAAGCATGAGAGCTCTCTCCTAGCACTCTGTTCACTGATACACAATATTAATGTTCATGGATACTTTTCATACATGCAAAATTAAAATATATAGGGAATATAAATAAATATATATTTTTATTCAACAAATATAAAGGTGTGTTTTGTCATATGAGATTAAAATTACTTCAGTACTGGCATATTCTCTCCCCATAACAATATTATGTAAACCTGGCATTACAGGATCATGTGATAAAGTAGTAGGAGAAGGAGTGCTAAAATTAGGAAGGGGAATGGCTCTGAAGCTTTCCTTGGGACTGGCCTAAGTGAAAAGTGATCACTGGTGGAGCCTGTGCCAGTCAGAGAGGAAAGAACTGCCTGGGGTGGGAATTCTGTCTGCACTGCTGTCCCACAGGGAGCAAGGCTTAGCACAAAGCCCTGGAATAATTCATTAGCTCTCACCAAGACTGCAGGAGTTAAAGGAAATTCTTGTGTCACTTTACACTCCAGCCCACAGGAATTCCAAACCTTCCAGTGAGAGAGTGGGTTTAATTTATTGTCTTTTAGTGAAAATCCAATCACATGTTACATCCTTCATCCCAAAACTGTTCCCAAAAATGCCTGAGGTCCAACACACCTTGGACAGGTGTAGGTAAAACCCCAACACTCTCTTTGTCCTGACATGCTGACTAACCCTAGAATCATTAAGGTTGGAAAAGACCTCCAAGATCACCGAGTTCAACCTTAAATTTCAGCCTCTCTGCAGTTCTCGTGGATTCCTTCCAGAAGCTGCAGCTCCAACTGTTCTGCAAACACGGATCTCTGCCTGGGCTGGAGACACCTCCCTGTCCAAACAGCACATTCAGCACCCTGCAGCACTGCAGGAGATCCTGCTGTGTTTCCTTCCCTTGGGAGGCACTTTTTGTGCAACTGAGAGCCCCTCTAAGTCCTTCTTGTTTAAAATGGAGTCTGAGGGAATGATTTTCACAAGGGAGAAAACTGAGTTTTGTAATTCCCGAAAATCTGAGTCACTGCTACCCACTGCCAGTTGCCACTTTAGGAGCTCAGTCTGGCAACTGTGTCCCAGTGGGCAGAGGAAGTGGGAAATATTTGGGCATTGTCCAAGAGGAGAAGTTCTCTACAAACACTTCTTGCTGTTCCAGGGCCCGACAGGAATGCAGCGTGTGTTGTCCAGGTTTGGGAAAGCCTCGTGCTTGGACAGGCTGGAAGTGCCCAGTAGTGCCAGGACTGAAGGTGGTTTTGCTACCAATGCCAGTAATTCCTGACTTAATGCAGAATTCTGCCATCCCTGCCCCAGGACAAGCTGGAAGTGCCCAGTAGTGCGTGGCTGAACCTGGCTTTGCTCCCAGTGCCAGTAATTCCTGATTTCATGCAGAATTCTGCCATCCCTGCCCCACCCTGAGGCGCTTTCCCTCCCAAATGAAGCTGCAAACTGCAGCTTCCCTGCTGAGCAGCTGTCTCACCAGCAGCTCCAAGACTTTTCAGCTGATTTACCTGAAAAAAGCTGAGCTGATAAAGATCCAGACCAGGCTGGAAAGCAAGAGGAGCCATCTTCTCACAGAGATCCCAGTGTGTGTCTGGATTGCAGCTCGTGGTGCTGTCTGGGCTCCCCAGTTTCTCAGATTTCTCCTTACAGGGGAGATGAGTGTTGGCAAGGAACACCAGTCTGTGGTGCCTCCCTCCAGAATGCTGCCTGCTCCTGGCTTTAAGGAAAGCCTCAAAATTCCAGCTGCTTTTATAGAAAATGGTTGACTGGAAGTTCACTGTGTCCTGGCAGGATCCATCTGTATTTGAAGAGGACAAACATCTCTATAGCAACCAGTGTTTGTCACTTGGTCTCTTCCTAAGGTGCTGGGTGTGCTCCCTGTCAGGTGCTGTACACCTGGGGTCCCTTTGGTCACCACCCCGACTATTTTAGAAACAATTGTCTCAGTATTTTAGCACCAGCACCAAGGATGGTTCAGGCCCTCTGAGCCATTCAGAGCAGGTTCCTCCACACCCAGGCAGGCACAGTGTGCCTGTGCCCTGCCTCTGCCTTCTGGCAAGCTGGACAAGAGTGAAATCACTAAAAAGTGTTTACACTGTGCACAATTATGGCAACATTTGGGGTGGGGAACCACCCCCAAAGAGCAGCACATGGGGAAAGACGGAAAATAAAAATGTAATCAGTTGCAAATGTGAGAAACAACTGCTCACTTTGAAAATTTAAACACAATCCATCTATAACACAAAGAGCCCAACAAGACAGAAATCAGGAGAGAAAGAAAATCCCCTTCCTGAGGGATACTACAGCTGCCAGCAGAATTGCAGAGGCAGGAGCTGGTTGGCTGCTGCTCCTGGATTTTGTCAGGAAGGGCAGGACATGGTGCACATCCCTGGCTGGGGGATCCCTGCTGCTGCTGCCGTGCTCACCCCCAGGTGAGCAGAGGAAACTGCTGCTGTCAGCAGGGACAAGGAGGGAAAAACCCATCTTTGTCCAGGTGCCCTTGGAAGGCAGAGGGAGAGAAGGTGCAGATCAGAAGCCCTGACAGAGCAGGCGTCTCCATCCAGCTCCCAGAGCATCCTCTGCTGTGACCCTTCCAGGCTGCTCTGTTCGCCAGCGCTCCCAGCACGCTGCTGCTCCAATCCGTGCTCCTGCAGCTGTTCAGGATAGCTCTTCCCACAAGGAATTCTGCTTTCCCCACGACCTGTGCATACAGGGGTGGTGCTCTGCCAGCCCAGCAGACTCCCTCACTCAGGCCCCTTTCTGCTTCTCACAAAAGCCCATACTCTATAATTTCTGTGGATTTTTGTCTTTTTCGGGAAACTGAACTGAGCATGTGAGAGACAGCCAGTATCAGCCAGAGCAGCTGCTGTGCTTTTCCTGGTTCTCTCATGAAATGAGATTTAAGAGGCTGGTGTCTATCCCTGGCTGGATCCCTCTGGCATACAGAGGAATAATTAATGAAAAATTAGTAATCTGCATTTATGGGCTCCTTTTGCAGACAATACTTGATTAATCTCCACAGTCATCTACTCAAATAAGAGGAGATTAACCAACATCCTAATCTGTCATAAATCAAACAGGCAGGGAAAGAGACAGACAAACAGCACAGAGCCTACATTAGGGTTTAGCCTACATTATTCTAAACCTAATTTAAGCCAACACCAGGACTCTGAAGATGGATTTTTAGGCTGCATTTCAAGGCAGCACAATCTAGGATGTATTCCCTGCTTCTCCCACTGCATCTCTCTGCCGCACACAAAGAAAATCAGCTTCCCTCCTGCTTCAGGCACTTGGGGACAGTGGCACAGAGGTTCCCAAACCTGCAGAGGTTTTTTTTTGGGAATGCCAAGAGCTGCCAGCTCCATGGAGGAGCACCAGGGCTGGGATCATCGGGAAGCAGCAGTTTGTTCTCTGCAGGAATGCCGAGGCTGTGCTCGGCTTTGGGGAAGCTCGCTCTGATTTGCAAATCAAAACCAAACAAAATCAGACAATGAAATCTTTTCCGGGGACATTGTGGATTTCCTCAGGCTATAAAAATGTTGAAGCCTCTAAACATCTCAGACCTGTTTTCCTGCATTCCAGGGCTATAGCCTACCTGTACCCTAAGGCTAAGATGGAATCACTGTCTCACACCGATTCTTCCTGACATTCACAAGCTCCTTAAAAAAAACCTCCCCAAATTCGCTTTTGGCAAGCAAAGGAAGCAGATAAGGAAATATAAATGGCACTTTTTCTAAGGATAATGTGTGAAAGATGCAAATGCACATGTGTGAAAGACAGACCAGACTCCAAGGTACTCGTGACTGTTGATCTTAGCACTTTCAACATCTTTTTGTCGCAGATGTCATCACAGAGGTGAAGTGAGTAGCAACTGTGACTCAGGATGGCAGCGTGGGCTCTGGCATGATGGGGAAGCGATTTCTCACTCTCTGCCTGTTCCCTGAGCCATCAGCCCCCAGCAGCTCGTTCACAGACTGCTGCCTTCGGAGCAAGATGAAATTCTTAGCTGCGAGGTAATTTTGTGGGTGTTTACCAAGTCATGTTGATGTCTGATGAAATTCAAACCCCTTTAATTGGCATTTCCTTGTTGGGCACACAGGATGAAGCAGATGCCTTGGGGCAAAGACTAAGAGCATCCTAAAGAGGAAAATATCAACCCACTGTGCAGAGTATTTGGCCTCAATAGCGTAATTTCTCCGTTGTGAGTGGTTTGCCGTGTCTGTGTCCTGTCTTCCCGGATGGAAGCAGCTCACGCCAAATCCAAACTCCCTTTGAGAGCTTTCTGGAAAGTCTCGTACAGATGTATATTCTGATTTCTCGTTATTTGGACAAAGAATTAAAATGTCTCGAGAGAACAATCTTTGCTGCAGCAAAAATCCTGGGTATCTAAGGCCGTAGGAAATGCCATTTTATCCCAGATTTACCTTCCTTAGCACCCTCACAGGAGCCATCCTCTACATCCTCTACATCCTTTACATCCTCTACAGAACAGCACAAGAACCATAAAACACAGAATCATAGCTAAGGGCCAGATAGCTACTCTGAAACACATAAAGCTCTAATTTTTAATGTTTTTGTGTGCCCTTAAAGCACCATGAACAGGCTGCAGGAAGGAGCAGGCATTTGGCAGCTGATCACCTGGCAAGTGTTGAAAGGAACAACTTCTGTACAGCTCAGGAGACTGGCACGGTAACATCCATCTTTATCCTCTGGGTCTTTCTGCTTTGCTGGATTGTATAATTTGTTTATTCTTTGGACAGAGCGTGCAACAATGTAAATATTGGCATCAATAACAAAAGGAAAAAATGGAAACCAAGAGCACTGGTTACTCTGGCTTGATGTTCTTCCACTGGCTTTGCCCTTTCTTATACAAACTGAAATCCTTTCCTTTGCCCTCCTCTTTTTACTTCATTTACTGTGAAGAATTATTAATGCTCTGTATAAAATTATCCTCTGGGTTTGTTTGTTGGTTTTTTTTTGGTTTTTTTTTTTTTTTTTTTTTTTTTAATTACAAATACATAAGGTCTGTAGAGCTTTCCCTATCTGTGGAGCAGATCTGCCAGGATGGAAAAGCTGCAGGCACCGGGTTTGGCTCTGCAGCAGGAAAGGGAAACCTGTCAATCCACACGAAATGCTGAAACAGCAACTGAAACATTTGCTTTTCCCAGCAGGCAACCAGGGCCTCTTTGAGGATTAAACCTACTGCTAAATTTAGCCTGGTCTCACTGGAGTCAGTATCAGAAGTTATCAGATCAGGACATCGTTTTTTTGAGTGAGTCTGTCCCTGTCTGTCCCTGTCCTGCCCTGGGCTGCAGCACTTGGGAGCCGGGAATATTCTGTGGAGCCAGAGACTCCAGAGACACCGTGGCACTCTTCAGAGGATGTGAAAAACCTGCTCTCAGCAGCCTGTTCGCAGAGCAAAATAACCCTGAACCGAGTGTCACAGGGTGGAATGGTTAAACACCTGGAACACTGTGAGCCGCCCTTTTCTGAGCTGTTTTTTCAGGGTCTTTCACTGACCTTTTCCACCGGTGGATCATGCCAATGGAAATTCCTTTTTCCAGTGCAATTTACACTCTCATCTCTCTAAATTAAGGAGTGTTGATGAACATTCTAAAAGAGTTAAATCTGTGGGGGAGACAAGAGAAACCCTTTAAAATAAAAAAAAGGCTTTGCAGATTCTCGTTAGGGTCGATTGGCTGTGTCATGCTTTCCTCATCACTTCCACCTCCGAGCTGTGGAAACAAATTACTCCATCCCTTCAGGAAACACCCCGCTCCCATTTTCCTTCTGTTTGGAGCAGAGCCTGAAGGAAGGAGGTGGAAAGGTCAGGTGTGGCTTCCAGAGGTGCTGGAGCAGCCCCGTGTCCCCACAGCCGTGGTTAAAACGTGCTGCTTTTCCAAATCTCATTTCTGCTTCTTGGGACGAAGGACACCAGGCTGGAATTGCACCAGACTGGCAGTGCTGAGCCGTGGAAATTCAAGACAAGTTCCATCTCTCTCACTGGGAAAGGCTTCACCGAATGGAACTTGTGATTCCTCTGTGGCTGTTGTGTTCTCCAAACGAATCCTGCTCCTGCTGGGTACTCTGAAGGTGGTCAGAGCTTAATTTTAACCTCCTTGGGAATATTTCTTCTCTCTGTGTTTGATTAGAAGCTGTGATTTGACTCAGTTAAATTTGATTCAGGGTCCAAAGACTCTGGAGAGCAAAGACTGCACTCAGAGAGCAGAGCAGCAGCTACAGGACTACACTGAATATTCACTCGTGCAGAGAATTTTGATTTTTTTTTCCAGTTTTAAATACTGATACTCCACATAAAACTGCTGAAACTGTGTGTGTATATATTTACCAGTCACAGGTGAATGCCCTCCTCCCTCTTACAGTGACAAAAGGAAAAATAGAGACAACTGGTATAAACACCAAAGGAGGCAATTCCCTTTTCAAGGAATAAGGGAATTTCAACGAAATTTTCAAGGAAATAAGGAAATTTCTAATTTCCTTCCCTGATCTCTGAGGCTGTCTGCTCTGAGAACAACACCACAAACACCTTTTACCCTGTTATTTCCATTTATAACATGTTCAGACAGCTGTAGCACATTAAGTCTGATCTCCTTCTTCCACCAGAATAATTTTATCCCCAGGTCCTGGTGCCACAGAGCTCCTGTGTGGCTGGGAAGGGTAAAGCAAACACAGAGATTTCCTCAGCTGCCACTGGACAATCAGAATCACTTCACAATTTTTATTTGTTGACAGCTTTTATAAAACAAAATTCCCCTTGGATCAGACATCTCATAAAACATTTATTCAGTCTCGTGCATGCTCGTGACACATCAGGCTCCAGCAGAGCAGCATCTGCAGGACCAGACAGGAGCTGAAGGCAGAATTCCTGCTCTCTGCTGAAGGGGAGGGAAACTCACAACATTAAGGCACTGTCAAACCCCAAACCCACACATCTGACCTTTCCTCCTGGCTTTCCTCTGCTGGCACACAAGGAGGGTTTTTTATCTTTAATGAACCATCAGCTGCAGTTTTGAACAGGGACACACACACACAAACCCTCACTTCTCTCCAATCCTGTTTCCATTCCCAGCTGCAATGGAAACAGAAGCAAACCTCCCTGCTAGGGATGGAAAATGCCCATTGCTTGCCACTCTCCCTGTGGTGATCCCAGCTCTTGGAAGATGCCATTTGTAAGAACAAAATCAGTTACAAGAACAGCTTTGAACTACTCTAAAAGCCAGTGTTCACTAAGCAGAACAGGAATGAGCTGACAGACCCCTCCTGAGCCATGCAAGGCAGTTCAGATCCTTCACTCACTGGGCACAAGCTGCATCCACAGCCCAGCAGTTTGGCCCCAGGGGACCTACAGAAGGTAACCAGTATTTTCAGCTGATGTGCTTTTATCAGTTCTTTAAGGTAGTTTTTCGTCAGCTGGTGTGAAATGCCCTGCTTCAGCCTTTCTGTGTGAATTTAAGAATATAGGAAAGGTTTTTTCCTGCACCCAGGGAGTGTTCAGGCTGTCCTGGAGCACATCAGGATCACTGCAAGCCCAAAGCAGCTGTGGGCTCAGGGCCACAAGTTCCAATTGCAATGTCAAAAAAAAGCCAGATTCAGGTCCATGACTTAGGTGCCCTGGCAATTACAAATAAATAGTAATAAATAGTTACACTCACACACACTCTTCCTGTATCCCACAGGATTACAAACAAACCAGAGCCATGCTTCTCCCCTGGTTCAAGAGGATGAGGTTCAGCAATGCCACACAGAGCCCAGGGTAGTGGCAGTGCCAACACATGGCACTGGGAGCATTCACAGCTTCAGAGCTCTTGCAAACACAGACCTGGCTGAGCAAAGACAAGGTCCTGACCATCAGAATCAGAGGGAACTGAGGTGAACAGGGTTTGGCTCGGCCAAAGGCCATGTCCTTATTGCATTTAAAATGTCACATTACTTGGAGATATGGCAGGTGTGGGAGATGGGAAAAACCAGAGCAGGCTCATACCAGGCCATTTAATCTTCTCGAGTATGAAACCTGATTTCCACATTGTGTCTTAACAGTTTGTTGTTTTGGCAGACACTGAAAAGGTCAGTGAAAATTCAAAGGAACTTAAGAGTTGCAGGAGTACAAACCGTTCCCCCATTCATAAACAAACACAGTGAAAGATTTTACATCAATTGAAAATGCTGCATCAGATTTGCTGACAGTTTGGGAAGTGGCACCCACTTACCACCCTGGCACAAACCTACAAATCCCTGAAAACCTGATCAGAATAGAGAGGCAGAGACCAAGAAGCAAGCAGCAGCACAGAGAGCAAAAATGAAATTCAGGGACCCAGCTGGCAGTGTCCTGGCTTCCACCTCTCCTCTGGAGTCTGAGAGAGAAGGACTGGAGCATAAAGGAGGTCACAGGTGGCTTTGAGATTCAGCTCTGGAAGAATTTTCTTGGCCTATTTTCTGCGCCGTTGCTTTTTTATTCAGCTTTTTTTGCCTTCCGTTTCCTCGTGCCTTCGTTCAGCTCCTCTTTGGACTTGGCAGGGGGAGGAGGAGGAGGGTGGGAAACCTCGTGGGAGGGCCCGTGGTGGTCGTGGTGGTGGCTTGGGTGCCCACTGGAGACAGAGCCGAAGAGGACGGGGCAGACGAGGTTTTCCAGCGGAGCAAAAGGCGAGGCGTGGGAGTGAGTGGCCGTCATGAAAACCTGCAGGCAACAGGGAGCACTGAGAGATCACACAGAGCAGGGAAATACTGACCAGTGAGCATTCTTCTGACCCCAGAGAACATCCCTGCTGCTGCAAGACTCGAGGCACAAGGAGCTGCTTGTGTGATGGAGAATTTAGCATTGAATTTCCTGAGCAGATCCTACAGCCAGGGAATCCTGTAGTGGCTCAGGAAGATGAATATTTCTACTTGAGGTTCTGTCATTTGCTGGCAACAAAGCTGCTGTAAACTTACCTTGCAGACTATCATGAACATGGTGAAAAAGAAGATCAGGTTGGCTTCAGAGATGGGGAGCCAGTGAGTCTGCTGCAGAGTGAAGAGGACTGTGCCATACAGACTGGCCTTTGTAGGGCTGCAAGAGAAAGAAAGAAAGAGGTTTTCTAGAAGGTTTGCACCCAGCCCTGACTGGTTCTTTCATTCCATTCTTCACCTGACTGGGAATTTCCAGGCTGCTGACTTACAAGGACATATGAAGAATTTCGTTTGTTTCAGGCTTCCAGACCCCACGCAGCAGCTGCTCAAAGTTCGACATCAAGGCCACACCAGAACCTGTGAGACAGAGAAACCTGTCAAAGACCTGGAGCTGCCACAGCAGAGGGCTCTGGATCCTCAAGGGGACAAATGGTTCTTGACATTCTCCCCAAATTTAGAAGTTAGTCTAAGCCCACAGAGCAGGGCAAATGCTTCCCTGACTTTCTACCAAGTGGATCCTGACGCAGGGAAAAGGCATTTGCCTCTTGAGTTACTGATGCTCAAGTGCTTGCTGCAAACACAGCCTTAAAGTAAAACTGACAGAACTCCCTGAAAAGACACAGGTGAGGTCAGACATCACAGGAGAAAGAACAAAGAACTCCTGACTCCAGTTCTTCAACCACTCTGCGAGGCAGCACAAACACCAGCGCGGTGAGAACCTGAGCCCACATCCCCTCCCTGCTGCTCCCCCTGAGCTGCCCCCACACTGTCCCAGCCCTCCCTGCAGCCTCTGGAGCATCTCAGGTGTCACCTTTGAGCCATCCCGTGGCCATCATGACGAACCACCCGTGGTGGTAGAGGTGGTGGGCGTGGTGCACCCCGGCCGCGATCTTGCGCACGCGAACCACCTCCTTCATGGCCACGAAGATGAGCTTCACGGGCAGGAAGCTGACACACTTGTAGAAGAGGTTCATGGGACAGAAGAATATCAGGTACCTGCAAAAAGATCAGAGATTTGTTCTGATCTGGGATATGCAGAGAGGGGTAGTGTGGCAGATTGAGTTATGGCAGGTGAAGGGGGTGAAGGAGAAAAAAAAATCTAAAAATAAAATATTCCTGATTTCATCCTGAAAGGAAACCAGCATGCAATGAAGCCTCTCTATAGCAAGGACTGAGTGAATCCTCAGTAACTCAGAAAGCCCTCATACTAATACTCCATCTTGAATAAAACCCAATAATTTTAATTCAGAATTGTTTAGAAGTTTGTGTTTTGTACGGTCCAGAAGCATCAGCTCGTACAGAACAAGAAGCTACATACACTGAAATGATATTACAGACAGAGGACAGATTTCAAATAGTCTTTTTTCCAGAAGACTGCCATATTTTTTAACCCTGAAAGAAGATATTTCTCTTTATTTTCTCAAGTATAAAAAACTAGATGGCTGAGGGATTTACTCCGAGACCTCTGGCAAAAGCACCTACAACCCACACACACTGGGGAAGTTAAAGGTTCATTTGTGCACATTTCACCAACACAACAAATAAAATGCCCCCAAACCTTCAGGATGTGCCACCCCTTGCCCTGTGTGGGATCTGTGGGTGCTGCTGCTCCTGGCTCAGCAGTGGCTGCTATGAATAGAAGTGCCCCAGCCCAGATAATCACAGCATTAGGCAACTGGGCAGGGAAACTGGGAACCAGAGCCAGGAGTGCAAGAGCCTCAAAGGCAGCCTCAGCCCACCTCTGCTGTCCCCAGTTAATCCCAGTGAGATCAGAGCTGCGTCCCACAGGGAGAACATCTCCCCCCAGACCTCCCTGCAGCTCGTGCCACGTCAGGAGGGCTGCAGGGCACTCACCACACTGCTGTGGCCAGGATGACACTGGAGTTGTGGCTGAAGTAGCCAATGGGTGCCTCTCCCAGCAGCAGATCAGCCAGGATGTAGCTCCCAAAGCAGTGGAGCATAGCACAGAGCCAGGAGGCAAAAGGGCTCTTCCGGGACATCTCCACGGCTCCTGTGAAAAAAATTGGGAATCACAGAGTCACCAGGGCTGGAAGGGACCCTCAAGGCCATCTCAGTGAGACGATGGATCTAGCAATTAAGCAGGAACTTCAAGACGCAGGAAGAGAGAGGCTCGAGGAGTGTTCTCCCACAAAGCAACTCAAAGAAAAGCGCTTGTAAAACAAAGTACAAAAGTGTGAAACCCAAACAAGCACCAGAGATGGCCAAGAAATGATCACAGCCTGCAGACCCGCCGAAGGTCTCACGTGAACAGAGTCATTAGAAGCTCATGAACTGGCTGAGAGATTCTCTCCTTTATTTGCTACCATTAAGAACATTTTTTTTCCCCTTGAAATCAATGTCTTTTTACAGTCTAAAAATAAAATGCATACTGGTACCATTCTCTCCACTGCTTCAACCTAGGTGCCCTCTAGAATTCATGAACAATCTGTTCAGCTCTTTCATTCATAAGATAACCTGCAAAAATAGAACAGGAATTCTTAATCTTTATTTGAGAGAAGAGGATTTGAGGGTTCTACCCCACTTCTGTACTAGTCTGGAAATACTTTGTTGTCTCCTCCCACAATCTGCTATGGCCTTTTTTTAAAATTCCTGTAGCAATTTTCATCCACCTTTGTACTTCTTCAGGGAAACCTCCCAATAACATCAATTCTGGGAGGTTCTTTCATCACCTTAAACTGCTCCAGAATCCTTCATGCAGCATTTCAGATACGAAAACTCTGTTCAGTGAGCAGACAAACAGAGAAAATGCTAAAAAATGTTATGTCAACATGATTACCTGGTACAACTTAAACAGCAGTAAGTGGATCAGCATGAGCCAAAGCTGTGAGTGCCCAGGCTCTTCCATCCTCGGGGACATTTGAACCAGCTGAAAACACAGCGGCAGCGAGACAGCTGCAACAGCCGAGACATGAAACTGGTTCTATAGGAACCTGAGGTTTAGCTTGAGGCTTAAATTTAGTAACACTTGTTTTTCCTTGGCTCCACGAAGCCATGCTGTCTCCAAGGGGGAAACAGGACAGTTCTGTCCTGACACTGATCCTCAGCCCATAACTGTGGGATGGGAGCACTGTAGGAATCTGGGGAAAAGCACACCCCGGCCTTATGCAGTCCCAAGTGGATTCCTGGGCTTGCATATAAATATATGCATATATATACATAAAAAAGCTATTTTTGTGAGGGCTGCCTGTTAATTGTTTGGTTCAGGACTCCACGTTGGAAGGCAGCTGGGAGTGATCAGGCCTGGAAAGCCAGCACTTGTTTACAGGAGTTTGAAGGGAACAGCGCGGGGATTGTACGGCTCGGAGGTCGCACAAAATGAGGTCTGAAAATCATTCCCGAGCTCGGGGTTGGTTTTCCCTTCAGTCGCTGTGCAGCTACCGTGAAACTGCTCAACACAGAGCAGGAGGAGTGCACACACTGTCAAAAACAGAGGGAAAGGGGCGTTTGGAAAAGAACGAGGCACAGCCAGGCTGTGACAAAGGCAGAAGGTGAAAGCCAAGGCACAGGTCTATCGATCTGTGCAAGATAAGCCCAAGAGAACAAACAAAGGAAGGTCAGTTATGATACCTGAGAACAGCTCAGGGCATGGTCCAGAGGGTGGGAAAAACCAAGGCTTTACTTCCAGCCCTTTTGTGTATAAATAGGAGGAAGGTACTGCCACAAAAATATTCAAGTCAAGGGATTGGCCAGAAACGCAACTCTCAGTCCTGGGGTGGCAGCCAAGTGACCCAACTCAAATACCTCCATGCGGCCGGAATCCAGCCTTAAATAAAATCCAGGATTATTTCTCAAAATCAGAGTCACGGGTTCGTGGGGGCTTTTCCTGCTCTCTGTTTAGACCCAGGTGTCGGAGCCGTGACACCGCTGTGACAGGCAGAGCAGAGGCGCGGGCAGGTGCAGAACCTGTAGGTGCGGGGCAGAGCGGGGTCTGTGCCGGCACAGCGGTACCGGAGCTCCCCCCAGGGCCCCCCGGCCAAGGGCGGCACTCACCGGGCTCGTACTTGAGGTAGAGGACGGAGATGATGAAATAGGCGGTGTCGAACAGCGGGAACACCGGCAGCGCGGCGAAGGCGGCCGCCAGCTCCCCGAGGGGCAGCGCCTCCGCCAGATCCATCGCGGCCCCGGAGCGCGGCTCTCAGTCCCCGCTTCTCGATTCCCGGCTCCGCAGGCCCGTCCGGAGCTGCGGGGGATGCGGGCGGAGCGGCTGCCCGGGCCGGGCCCCTCGCTCCCCGCGGTGTCCGGGCGCGGAGCCGCGGCCGCTGCGGAGCCGCCGCGGGGAGCGCAGGCGCCGCCGCCGGGGCAGCGCCCGCCCCTTCCGCTTCCCCCGGCCCCGGAGCCGCCGCCGGAGCCATGATCGGGGATCTGCTGCTCTGCGGGTACCGGGGCCGGGAACCGGGAGCGGCTCGGCCGGGTTAGCCCGGCCCGGCTGCGTCTGACCCTGTTCCCGTCCCTCTTCTCGACCCTTTCTCCTTTTCCCCACCCTTCCCATCCTCGTTCTCCATCCCCGACCCTCTTCCCCGGCCTCACTCCCCTTCCCCGTGTCACTTTTCCCGTGTCACTTTTCCCGTTCTGTCTCCTTCTCCGTCCTCCTGACCCGGTCCCCTTCCCCGACCTTTTTCACCATCCCCGACCCTTTTCCCATTCTCCATCCCCGTCCTCACTCCCCTTCCCTCTCTCTTTTCCCGTGCTTGTTTCCTTCCCTTCCCTCTTTCCTCGTTCCCCTTCCGCCGTCCCCGACACCCCCTTATCCGTCCTCATTCCCCTTCCCCGACCCTTTTTCCCCGTCCCCATCCTCATCCCCTCTCCTTGCCCCTCTCCATCCCCGACTTTCCTTCCCCGTCTCTCCCGCAGGACGCTGCTGGTGAACGCCGGTGCCGTGCTCAACTTCAGGCTGTGAGCGACCGGGGAGGGCGGGCGGAGGAACGGGGAGGGCTTTTTTGGGGTTCACCTGCCTGACACGACCCCTCTGCCCCGCAGGAGGAGGAGGGACACGGAGGGATTCGGAGAGGAGCAGAGGGAACCCACGACCGGTAACGGAGGGGATGCGGGAGCCGGGCACAGCCCTGCCCTGGGCCGCCAGGACACGCACAGGAACTGTTCTGGAGGAAATCCTTGGCCAAACCACAGCTTTTCCACCCCTGTTTGTTGGATGTGATTTGCTGTGGGGCTGGAATAACTGGTTTATTAACTTGTAAACTGGAATGAGAAGAAACACACAAAAAGCACGTTTCTTTCAGCATTTTTGACCTGTAGGTACCTGTGCTATAGAGGTGATGCTCTGCTCACTCCCCGACTGCCATTTCCACGTGGATCCACCTGTGTTGCTGCCTTGTAGCTCTGTTTTCTGGTTAAAAATCCCAGAAAGCCTTTTTTGGTCTTCCCTTTTTCGCACTGTGACCCCTTTTTATAATTGTTTGGTAATTTTGCCACATCTCCTTAAAGAGTTGCACTGAACAGAGCATCCATCGTTCACCTACAGCCTGAAATTTCAATCTGAGCTTTTTATTGTGGTTTTTTTAATGTTTTTTTCCCCCTCAGAATTACTTGTGATTTTCAGGCAGCACTGAAAATGTGACTTGTCAGATGTGTTTTTCATATCAAAAGCTTCTCCTCTTGATTTCTAGGTGACAATATCAGAGAGTTCTTGCTGAGTCTCAGGTATTTCCGAATCTTCATTGCCCTGTGGAATATCTTCATGATGTTCTGCATGATTGTGTGAGTAACCCTGTGCAGCATCTTCTCACTTGGTTACAGAAAGTCACATATTGGAACTTTTCTTGCACATATATCTCTTTTCACATCTGTCTCTCCCACTCGATTTTTCCATAATTCTTTTTCACTTCACTTCTTTATTTCAATTTTCAGATATGGGTTGATCTCATGGGGTTTTTTTTGCTAATGTGGGCACCTGTAGTGCATGAAAACCCCCTGTGCCAGCACCTGAGCCATTCAGCCTCAGGCAGAATGTTGTTTGTTGGGGGTTGCTCAAATCAAACATCACCTGGGTTTAAATTTGGGGATGTTTTTCCTTTTGGGGTGGGGTGGAAACCCACCAAGTAAATCAGCCTTGCGCTGGTGTGGCTGTTTCTCATCTGTTTATTTTTTTTTTTTTCATCCCCCAGGTTATTTGGATCTTGAAAGCCACCCATGGACACATTGGAAGAAACTTTTGGCTGGGAACAAACTTTTCTAGAAGTAAAAGATTCTGCTGCTCTCCAGCTGCAGCCCCGGGCCCGTGGGGAGCAGGGACACGCTCGTCCCCTCCAGGTTCCTGCTCTGCCAGGGCTTGGAGCCACAGCCTTCACACAAATTATCTCAGCTTCACTGAAAGAGAATTTTGACTTGGTTTTCTAAGCTCAGAGTGAGAGCTGGAGCCAGTTTTAAACCTCTGCCTTGCCAGTCCCAGCTGGGGCTGTGCCAGCTCGAGTTACCCCTGTCCAAGTCACACACCTGAGTTCTCAGTTTTGTGTAAAAGTTGAGCAGAGTGTTCTTGTAACTTCTCACTATTCCATTAGTTTTGTTGGAGGTGTAGAAAAGAAAATGCCATTCTCACTTTCTTCCAGAAAAAAAAAAAAAAGAAGCACCTTTTAAATTAATATTTCAATTTTTCTTTTTCTAAGCAATATGTAGGGGATTTTGAATGGGGAAAAATGGCAAAAATAATTCTCTAAGCCAATGTTAAAAGATAATTTTGGAATAATCTTGGTTTTGGTTGAATAAAGTTCTATTTAAGGGTAAAATATATATTTGATGCCATGTTCGTTCTGTTACAGGATAAATTGATTCTGTATTGGTGTATTTTGGGAAGTTGTAGCTATTCCTGTAATCTGGAGTCTTGTGTTATTTATATTAAGTTGAGCTTTCTGACCAAGAACTTTTCCCCAGAATCACCAAGATCATTTAAGAGAGTGGGGTGCTGAGTATCTTTTAAATCAAACAGCAAACTGTTAGTGGGGCTTCCACAGCTTCCGTTTCTTTAGCTGTTGAGGAGAAAGAGACCTGATTTAAATTATTCCCTGGCACAGGTTTTAGGGAGTATTTTGAATTTTACCTGGTAGTGAGATGCAAGTGTTGGGTACCAGCAGCATTTTGCTTGAGTCACCCTCTTGGTTGAACTGAAGTTTTCACATTAATGAAGCATGACAGGGGAAGGGTCATTTGAGGGAGGCTGTAATGAACCCAGAAAAATGTACAGACAGGCTCCTTCAAATGTGTTTTGAAGGAGAAAATCCAGAAATATGTACAACCTTTGGTTAAATTTAAACATATTCATTGTCTGTAATTTTGGTATATTTTAATCATTTTCTGATTCTTTAGAATGAGACAAAAAAAAAAGTGTACTGCCAAATACAATACGAGGATTGAACCAATATAACTATTGGAAAACATTTAGTGCCTAATCTTCATTAAACCAAGTGTGAAGGGAAGAGTGGATGTGGCATCACTCTGTGTGTGACCTGCTGGACACCCTTGGGCTCAGCCCCGAGCTTTGAAGGTTTTTATTCTTCCTCAGAAAAATGGTGACTTTATGATCACAGGGAGTTCCACTGCTAAAGGAATTCAAACAGTTTTATCACCCTGCACACGCCGTGTGGTTCCAGAGCGTGCTGTCCCCACAAGACTCCAGTTGTGCAAAAGTTGTGATTCAGCTTCGAAGCAGCTGCTTTACAATAACGAAATCATAAGTCACTTTTGAGCTGCTCTTAAATGCTGTGAACAACTCTTAAGTGCTTTGCTGAGGGGACCAGAACACCCCTCACACCCTCCCGCCCCGAGTGGTGCCCGCAGGGGGTTTATTCCCATTATTATCTCTATTATTTATTTCTCCCCGCAGGGTGCTCGGTTCCTCCGGGGCCGGGAGCGGCCCCCCGGCTCCCTCTGCCCCTCTCCGCCGGCCTCGCCCCGCTCCCCTCCCTGCTCCCCGTGCCCCACTCTCCCCTCACGGCTCCCCGCCGCAGCGCCCTCTCCTCCAGCTTCTTCCCGCTGCCCCCGTGTCCCTCAGCATGGCCCTGTCCCCTCAGGGGTCCCCGTTTGCTGCCCCCATGTCCCTCAGCATTGCCCTGTCCTCTCAGGGTTCCTTGTTCTCTGTCCCCATGTCCCCCAACATCGCCCCTGTCCCCTCAGCGGCCCCCGTGTCCTCCAGCATCAGCCCTGTCCGCTCAGGGCCCCCATGTCCTCCAGCATCACCCCTGTCCGCTCAGGGACCCCGTGTCCTCCAGCATTAGCGCTGTCCGCTCAGGGACCCCCATGTCCCCCAGCATCAGCGCTGTCCCCTCAGGGGTCCCCGTTTTCTGCCCCCGTGTCCCCCAGCATCACTCCTATACCCTCAGGGGTCCCCGTTTGCTGTCCCCATGTCCCCCAGCATTAGCGCTGCCCCCTCAAGGGTCCCATTTTCTGCCCCCATGTCCCCCAGCATCAATCGTATACCCTCAGGGGTCCCTGTTCGCTGTCCCCATGTCCCCTAGCATCGCCCCTGTCCCCTCAGGGGTCCCTTTTTGCTGCCCCCATGTCCCCTCAAGGGTGCCTGTTCGCTGTCCCCATGTCCCCCAGCACCACCCCTATCCCCTCAGGGGTCCCTGTTAGCTGTCCCCGTGTCCCCTTGCATCATCCCTATCCTCTCAGGGGTCCCCGTTGGCTGTCCCCGTGTCCCCTTGCATCATCCCTATCCCCTCAGGGGTCCCCGTTGGCTGTCCCCATGTCCCTCAGCATCGCCCCCGTGTCCCCCTTTTCCCCCCCACCCGCTTCGCCCAGGCAATGACAGCGGCTCCGGCCCCGTCCCCGCAGCAGATCAGGGACCGGCTGCTGCAGGCCATCGACCCGCAGAGCAACGTGAGTACGGGCCCCGCGGGCCCCCGCCGCTCCGGGCCGACCCCCGCCCGGCGCTCCCGCCGCGACGCCTTTCTCCCCCTCCCGGGGCCTCCGGGGCTCCCGCCGGGGCCGCCCCGGCTGCACCGGAGCCTCCTCTGCGGGCGGTAGCGCGGAGCTCCCGGCGCGCCGTCCGCCCGGGGTCCCGCAGCCGGCGGCGCCTCCCGCCCGCGCCCCCCGG
>NW_024509766.1:766685-881096 GCF_017590135.1 Pyrgilauda ruficollis
GGCGGCCCGGCCGCCTCCCCACGCCAGGCCGCGGCTCGGGCGCGGCCTGCAGGGGGCTCTGGGCCGGCCCCGCCGCCGCTCGCCGGGACCTTCCGGGGCGCCCACCTGTTCCTCGGGCCCGGCGGCCGCTCCGGCCGCGGCCGGGGGCACCCCGGGCTGCGGGAACGCCAGCAGGGCTCCGGCGGTGGCAGCGGGGCTCTGGAGCTGCTCCAGCACCGAGCAGCCTCGGTCTTCGCTTTTATCCCTTCCTGCAGCGCCGTAATGAGCTTATGGGCTCCTTCTGGGATGTGCTGTAAGCACAGAAGTCAGCGTGTATTTTACCTGTAAGTGGCCTTAAGTGGCGGTTATCCGAAGGATCATTTGCTCCTTTTAAGGGTTTTTTGGCTCATCCAAGCAGTTCTCCGCTTAGGTGTTTATTACTGTGAGAGGACTGCAGGGCCCTCAATCTGTCCAGTTTTTGAGTCTTAGATCAGCAGTCACCGCCGCAGGACGCCAAGGTGGGTCTGTCTTGGCCATCTGCAGTTTGTGGGGGCAGCCTCTGGTGCATCAGGCTGAATGTGTACGTGTTATTTTAGGGGCTGGGGTGTGTGAAATGGTGCTTTGGTTCCATTAAAGTCAAAGTTGCTCCTGTCTGAACAAGTGCTTTTTTGTGATAGACCTGCGTCAAAGTGCTGAAGTAGCTAATAAAGTTATTGTCATTTGGAACCTGTCCTGGAGCGGTCTGCCTGTGTCATGGGGACTGAAGAAAAATCTCTCTGGCCTTGTAGGTTCTGTCGAACCCCTTGGGCTGGGCATCTGTGGGGAGTAGCAGTGTTACACATTGGAGTAACAGTAACAAATCCTGGTGGTAATTGTGGACTGTTAAATGTCAGCGTTGTCTGAGTTTGCAGTACTTTAACATGGATCTTGCTGAAATGTCAGTTAGTGCACTTCATGAATCCTGTTTGTTCTGAGCTCTCTTTCTGTGGCTGCAGATTTTTCACTCTACGTGAGACCGAGTGCCAACCTACTTTAATAAAATTCTAGCAGATCTGTGGTGTCTTTTGACTTCAGAACTGTCAGCTGCTGTTGTTACCCTAATTTTGGTGTTTGTCAGACACTGTGGCTGTGCAGAACTAAGCAGCCAGGAAGCCAGTTTTGTGATGGATACTCTTCCCTTTCTCCACACGCTGATGTTTCAGGATGCTCTTGTGAGAGGACCCAAAATAACCAGGCAGCTCCCTGCAAGGGGAGGCCAGAGCTCCCAACAGGTCAGTAGCCCCTTAAGTTTAGGAGTGATGTATGTTAAATTATAATTCTACATACTTGATACTTATCCAGGGCAATAATTGGTGGCAGAAAAATCAGCTCATTGTTCCAAAGTGCCTGTAGGCAGGGTCTGTCTTCCAGTTTAACCTTTTCTTGGAGGAGAGCAGAGGTGGTGTAGCTGAGGTTCATTGTGCAGGCTGAGAGCTCAGACTCTGGGCTCCAAAGCACATGGAATATGTGGTGTTGTTGATTGTTCACTACCTGGCACATCACTGGCGTAGAGGGAAGAAAAACTTACATTTTGAACATGCTTAAAAAGCAGATTTTGAGTTTAATCACACTTGGGCACCATCATGACAGTACAAGAAGCTGCTCTGCTGTTTTTCTGCTGGGAGAGTCAGTGGAGCTATGAGCTGCTGTGCCTGCAGGGACTCATGAAACCTCCAGCTACTTTCTGCTGGCTCTTAGAACCTTCTCCTGACAGAATTAGTTGTGTTCAAACCTACAGCAGACATTGTTGTCACTGACTTCCTCATTTACCAAGAAGGTCAAGCTTTGAGGCCTAGATTTAATTCAAGCTTTTCAGTGTAGTTGGTGTGTGTGTGTTTCTGGAGAGGCTGAAAGCTTCACCAGTAGAGTCAGGTGGGCAAAACCAGTCCAGTTCTGTGGAGCTGAGGAGGGAGGAGATGGTTCTTCATGATGTTTTACTGTAGGATCTGTATATTTAAGCTTCACTTAAATTCCTAACACAGGCTGCCATTGTGGATATTTATTCCTGAGTGGTTAGTTAAATCTTGGTCAACTCACAGGTCATGCCTTAAATGGAAAAAAAAAATAGGACATAAGTTTCTCTACCTCTGTTGGGTTGAACTGGTCAAAATAATCATTTCCCCAAGCTTGTAGAACCTGCTGGCCTCAGGAAATCATCTCCTGTGCTGATTGTTCATCTCCAGCTGCTCCATAAAGCCCTGCTGACTCGGGAGCAATATTGAATTTACACATGTTTAGCACTTGAACCTCCTCTAGTAATTGCTGCAGAATATATTTATAACTTAGTTCCTCACACTTAGAGGTTACCTGTGTAAATTCTGAACTATTTCAAAGAAGACCTATAAGAAATAAGCTATTTTTAAAAGAACTTACATCATCCTAGAAGCCACCCGGGATGTCTGGTATTGTGTCTTCATTTATTCAGCCTTTTCTCCTCGAGGAAACATATGGGCAAACCACTTCTGCTCCATGACCTAAGCACTGAGTACCAGCATCACTTTCCTTCCAAGGCTTCTGTGAGAACATAGCAGGAGGTGGAGGAGAGCAGGAGTTCTGTTCTGTGAGGTCTGACAGGGGAGATGTTCCTTGATTCTGGTGGGAACAAGGCTGAGAAGCCACCCCTTCCACCCAGCAGAATTCCTTTGCCTTGGTAACTCGTGCTCTGTGCTCCTGGGGGAGTTTGTTCCCTGATGTCAGGAGTAATGGGAAATGTTGGTTTTTGCTCTGTGGACAAGCCTGTTGTTTCTAGCCAGCTGCTAGAATTGTGCTTGCAATTAAATGGTTCCTCATGCTGAATATGTAGCAATCTGTTCCTGTTTTTAAATATTAGATAATAACTTCATTATTTGCCATTAGTACCCCTCTGTGACACAAACCCAGCTTTGGTTTGAGTAACAGCCTGCATTGTGTGCTCCCAATTGGGCTTGGCTCTAGCTCAGGCTGTGGTTCATGCACTACCTCAGCTGGGCTTGCTGCACAGACCTTCAGGAGTGGTCCATGGCCTGAATTATTAATAATTAATTGTCCTGTGTGTTGGAATATGTTGAGTGGTGCATTGGCATGGGCTGATCTCCCAGCTGGCACAAGTTGCATGGTTAAAGACGCTTCTTGGCTGTTTTCTCTGTTGGTTGTTTTACCAAGCTGCTGGAGGCAAAACTCCCCTCACCAGTGGTACAGGTGCTTCCCAGTAGTGTCTTAAGAAGGTGCAGGGCACTGCTGTAATAATATAAATATAGAAAGCAGGGGAAGCTGGTGCTTCGCTTCCTGAGGGTCCCAGTGATTTCTTTGGGTGCAGGAAGTGTTACGTGTGGGCAAAAGTAGACTAGGAATGGCTCTTGCTTGAGCTTTATCCTTTTCTGTGAGCCCTAATGAGCTTAGCAGTTTTGAGGGAGGTGCAGAGAACCTGTTGTACCTCTTGCCCTCTTTGTCCCTTTCCTCACTTGCAGCTCATCTTGTTTGGAGCAGTCACATTTTGTGCAGGAAGGCAGCAGGTCGTTCCAGGTGTGTGACAAAATGCAGGGGGTTGGGGAGCATTTTCTAATGTGCAAGGTCTAAAGTGTTGTTATCATGTCAAACTTTAGTTTCAGATAAAGATTTGGGCCTGATGGAGAGAGTCCCATTGCATTCAGGTTTTTTATAATAACTTTAAATGAGGCCTGTGTCTCTTAGTGCTCTTTATTACAAACACTTGGGATTCACTTGAATTCACTGTGTGGGGGTGATGGTGCAGTTGGTTTGAATATTGTATGTCCACTTCTTTCTGAAACAGCTTATTTAGTTTGGTGGCAGTGCAGGCTGTCGCTTCTTGAGAGGGGTTGGAAGGCTGGAGGTTTAAAAACTTTCAATTTGTGCAGTGCCCCTTGCAGCAGTGAGACCATTGTGAACTTTGAGGCTTCTAAGACAAAATCTGAGTGAACAGAGATATCGGAGAGTTTAAATTGTGGGGTCAAAGCAAGGGGAATGCCAAACTGCTTTTTAGTTGTTAATTCCTTGAAACTCCCCAGGTTGCAGTGATGATGGCAGTAGTCATTTGCTCTGAAGCTCTAATTTGAGTGTTTGTTTCAGCAGCAGTGACAATTTAAATAACACCCACTTCTTATTCCTGCTACACACACCCATCTAATGTGTACAGGATGGTGTGGTGATCTGAACCGAGGAATTGATCAGGATTTAAAGAAGAAAAATGCAATATATGGATCTTTTCCCAGGTAGTTTTTGATGTAGCTTAATTATTTGATAAAACTTCTGGTGCATCACAAATAGTTTTGGCAGCAGAATTGGGTCTTAAAGTGTTTAAGTGAGTTTGGAAGCAGGAAAGAACAGCATCCTGTGAGGGTGGGGAGGGGCACAGGGTGCCCAGAGCAGCTGTGGCTGCCCCTGGATCCCTGGCAGTGCCCAGGGTCAGGTTGGACAGGGCTTGGGGCAACCTGGGACAGTGGAAGGTGTGGGAGGGGAATGGAATGAGATGGGCTGTAAGGTCCCTTCCAACCCAGCCCAGTCTGTGATTCCAGGAGGAGTGGAATGTTGCTGCTTCCTGGGTGCTTCCCTGCTGCCTTGGGACCTGGCAGGAAGGAGGTGTTGTCACCTGGAAAAGTTAACCACGCCTGTCTGGGTTTTTTGAGGAGACAGTGGCTGCCTCATGGTCAAGTTTCACTTGCAGAGCCTTTTTTGTTGCTGTCACTTGTGCGTGGTTCACAGATGTCTGGAATTATCCTGTGTTTGTGGGCATGCAGCAGTACAGGGGCTCTGAATGTGTCCAGGAATAAGTGCTGGGGAACATCTTCACAGCCAGACAGGAGGATGCTCCTGAGTTGTAAGTCATGAGTGAGCTCTGCAACTCAAGAGTAAACCACCACCTTCCACTAAAGGCTGTGTGGACAATGCTCCAAATTATCAAAAATTGGGTTGATTTGGCTTGAACCTCTGTGCTTACACCAGCTGTGGCTGCCAGTGGAGTTGATAGAGCTCCTGGGATTGTGTCCCCACCTCCAGCTGTTCTGTTCCCTCCCTTGTGGTGACCCAACCAAGGAACTCACCTGGCCAAACCCTACCTGAACAGGGGCTCCTCAGGGACCCCTTTCCATGCCCCAGCTCCTCCTGGGCTCGGAGAGGTGGCAGTTCTGGCACAGAGCTGGGGAATTGTGTGGCAAGGAGAGGTGACACTTGGGGTGGTGGCAGCTCAGGCTATCCTAGAGCAGTTTGAGTCCCCTCACATTGTCAGACTGGGTCATCATAGGGGATCATTAAAGAGCTTTTTAAATCCAAATGATAAAACTTTGCAGCAAACACCCGTCTGCACGTGTTGTACGTGGGCCCTTGGTGGGAAACACACACTGAATGCTCAGAGGCTGCAGGGAAAGAACTCATTAACACATTTTTATTGGTGTAGCCATGAAACAGCTCCTCAATGGAAGAACCAACTTTTTGTAGGTACTATAAATATGGGGAATAACCTCTGGCAGTCACCAGGAGCCACAGCTTGGAACTGGCAGCCTGCTTCCTGGGTGCTTCCCTGCTGCCTTGGGACCTGGCAGGAAGGAGGTGTTGTCACCTGGAAAAGTTAACCACGCCTGTCTGGGTTTTTTGAGGAGACAGTGGCTGCCTCATGGTCAAGTTTCACTTGCAGAGCCTTTTTTGTTGCTGTCACTTGTGCGTGGTTCACAGATGTCTGGAATTATCCTGTGTTTGTGGGCATGCAGCAGTACAGGGGCTCTGAATGTGTCCAGGAATAAGTGCTGGGGAACATCTTCACAGCCAGACAGGAGGATGCTCCTGAGTTGTAAGTCATGAGTGAGCTCTGCAACTCAAGAGTAAACCACCACCTTCCACTAAAGGCTGTGTGGACAATGCTCCAAATTATCAAAAATTGGGTTGATTTGGCTTGAACCTCTGTGCTTACACCAGCTGTGGCTGCCAGTGGAGCTGATAGAGCTGCTGGGATCGTGTCCCCACCTCCAGCTGTTCTGTTCCCTCCCTTGTGGTGACCCAACCAAGGAACTCACCTGGCCAAACCCTACCTGAACAGGGGCTCCTCAGGGACCCCTTTCCATGCCCCAGCTCCTCCTGGGCTCGGAGAGGTGGCAGTTCTGGCACAGAGCTGGGGAATTGTGTGGCAAGGAGAGGTGACACTTGGGGTGGTGGCAGCTCAGGCTATCCTAGAGCAGTTTGAGTCCCCTCACATTGTCAGACTGGGTCATCATAGGGGATCATTAAAGAGCTTTTTAAATCCAAATGATAAAACTTTGCAGCAAGCACCCGTCTGCACGTGCTGTACGTGGGCCCTTGGTGGGAAACAAACACTGAATTGCTCAGAGGCTGCAGGGAAAGAACTCATTAACACATTTTTATTGGTGTAGCCATGAAACAGCTCCTCAATGGAAGAACCAACTTTTTGTAGGTACTATAAATATGGGGAATAACCTCTGGCAGTCACCAGGAGCCACAGCTTGGAACTGGCAGCTGGTGAGGCTCCTTCCAGGAGAGAAGTGCTGGAACAAACTTCCCAGGCAGCAGAGGACCTGTGGCTGGTGCTTCCTGAGTTGCTCCATTTGGGGATGTTCTGGACCCTGTGTGAGGCCATTTGAGTGCACCTTGGCACACCTTGAAGCCAAGAGAGCACGGAGCTGAGCAGGCCATCCTGGCAGGGCTGGAGCTGGATGGGATGGGCATGGGATCCAGCTGGATCAGCTCCTGCTGCCAAGGCACTGGAGCCTGACACCAGCAGGGGCCAGAGGGAAAACACTCCAAAGCTCCCACATGGAGAGGGACCCAACCTGTGCCATAGGAAATAGAAGACTTTCAGCTTAGGCTGTGTTTCAGAAGTCTGGGGTTGGGCTGGGAATTCCAATTTGTCTTTTTTGGGGGGATTTTGTCTGGTAAGTTGAGGTGAGCCCAGTTTAGGGGTGGTGAGGTGTGCGTGGTTGCCTCTCTTTGGGGTTTTGCTGTGGCCACATGACACAGCAGCACTGTCATCCTGGCACCTTTGGCTCCTGATCAAAGTAGCTCCACTGCAGCTGAAGCTTTCTCTCCTTGTGAGATCCTTTCCCAGTTTCTTCAAGAAGCTGCTGCAGGTGACAATTAGTGTTTCTTTTTTTTCCAGGAACCACAAAAGTTTCAGGAGAGGGGAAGGAGGAATTGATTCTGCCTGCTGCAGAAGTTTGATGTTAGTCAAGGTTCACTGCTTTTAAGGCATAGTTACTCCAATACATTAGGCTTGGAGGTAAAATTAATGTCAGTGTAGTTTTTTTACATAAAAACATGTCTGTTTTGGCTGATAATATTTTGCTGGTATCTCTTCTCACCAGTTATGTGCATGGTGATAACACCAAATATACTCCCTAGGTCTGTATAATGTGGTAGGACGTAGCCCCACTTTTACACTTGGTCTTTAAAGAAATAATTTAAGGTAAAGGTAAGTAAGTACCTCATATTCAGTTTAATGTAAATGTAGGTTTGTTTATTCAGTGTTCTAACAGCTAAATTACTCTTTCTGAGGGTAATTCATGCTTTTGGTGTTTGGAATAATATTTAAGTGCCAGCAAATTGCTTTAATTTGAGGTGCAATCTGCTAGAACTCGGCAGTGAATTGGTGTTTTCAGGGGCACGGCTTTCACAGGGCAGCCGTGCGTGCCTGAGTGTGATTGTTAATATCAAAGTGTACAATTTTCAGCATGTCCAAACAGTCAGTGGTAGCAATTTCTGCTGAGGAGTCACTGGAAGTAAAACATAATTAGCTCTGTTTTAGTGAGCAGAGTGGTTTCTAACCCAGCAGCTGGGGAGGAGGGATCCTGCATCCAAGGGATTCAGGGACACGCTCGGCTGGGCGTGTTTTCAAACTTGGAGCTGTGGAGACGACTGCAGAGGTGGAAGTCTTGTCTCAGAGTGACAGCCAGCGCTTCTGTGGAGCTGCTTTCTCACATAGTTTCCATGCAGGATCAGCTTGCAGAGTATCACAGTTATAGTACAGGTCTGGAGGGTTTGATTTTTTATTTTTTTTTAAGGAGTGTAAAGCTGTAGAAGGTAGAGGAACATGATGTTTTTTTCCAGGTGGTGATGCACAGTCATAAATTGTCTTTGGTGAACAAACTTCCAGCACACCTACAAATGTCTGTAACTCAAGCCATCACTTTCTGAGCAGGTCAGTACATAACACTCCTCGTGCTCTGTAAATTAACTGCAGCAGGAAGGGACAGGGAATGTCTGTATAACTTGTCATCCTGAAAGTTCAAAAAAATAGTATTTCAATATTGTATTTAATCCTTGGAGAAACCACAGTTGATTCTTGAATAGAGTTGAGAACAGTGAGGTGGAGGAGAAGATGCAAGAGGTGATGTTTCAGATTTCTTGGTGAAGGTGGGTGCCTGCAGCTCATGGGCTGAGCACACTGCTGAGGAGCTTGGCTGCATCCTGGAAAACTCAGTGTCCCTTGTCTTGTGAGGAAGAGTTTGTCTGTCAAAATAGCATCTTTCGGGTTTTGACTTCGTGTTCTCTTTGCTAGACTTTTCAAGGCAGGCTGCCAAGGGGCTTAAGCCTCACTGGGGCTTTCTGAACTGGAAATGGAGAAGTTTTTTGTCACTAGGTTAGAAATAAGCGGGCCAGGTTGGAGCTTCATGAATGTTCTGCCCCATCCCTGGAATGGTTCAAGGCCAGGTTGGAGCAGCCTGGGACAGTGGAAGGTGTTCCTGCCCATGGCAGGGGGGTGGAATAAAATGGGTTTTAAGATCCTTTCCAACCCAAACCAGTCTGGGATCCCACAATTCCATGTTCTGTGTTTAAATATTAAAAAAATGCAGGTGAGTACTGGGTTCCTTGCTCCTGCCATGATCACACGGGGCAGCTGGCTCGAGTGGAGCTGCTTTTACAAACCCTGAGCTGAGAAGGCTCCATGCTCACCTTCCTTTTTTTCCCAGCCAAAGGTAGAGAAGACATTTTGTTTCCAAGGAGCTGCTGAGGATTGTGCCACTGGCTGGAATGGCCAAACATTCTCCAGGGGTTACTGGGGGGCTTTGCTTTCCTGACAGGTGACATTGTCCTGAGGTGACACAGCCTTCAGAGAATAGAGGTATTTGGAAATGGCTGACTGGCAGCAGTGTTTAATCTAGAATTTGGAGAGCAGTTATTCTAGGAGATGTGTAAATTGAGTTCAGTTTTTTTCTCCATATCCATAAAACTTGTTTATGGTGTGTACTGACAAGAATTCGCTATTGGTAACAGTTGTTGAAAGGATACAGTGACTTCTCCACAAACTTTCCCAGTTTGTAACACTATTTTTCTCAGGTTTTTTGAACAAACACACCATGCCTAAACTCTCATGAGCAGTCACATGAGCATCGTGCACTTCAGTGTGATGAATTATTATATTCCACAAAGAATTCAACGTTGTGTTCACTTCAGCCTTCCCTATCATTTAAACAATCAGCTGAGAAACTTCTCTGGAAATTTGAGGAAAGTTGGCTTGCTGCATTTAAAGTCCACTGGTATGGTGATAAATGGTTTTACTTAAAAAAACAAAAGAGTGAAAATTCTGTATTGTGGAGACATTAGTAGGGCCTTTCTGAATTGCACTCAGATATAAACTGCTCTCTGTTAACAGCTTTGGGTAGATACTTTAAGGGATGGCTAAAATAATATTTAAGAACTTCACAAAGCTCTGGACCCCTTATTATCAAGTCCTTAAGTGCACATTACATGATTTTAAATGCTCACCAGCTCTGTGGAGTGGATGAAGATGGAGCAGGTGGTCACAGAATGGTTCTGTCCAAGTGATGCCTTTAGGGGTCCTGTGGCACCTCACTGTGCCCTTCCCTTAACCAACAGTGAGTTCAGGTGAGTTCCTTAAGCAGAAAGCCCCAAGATCATGATGAATCAGAAGTGGCACATTTTAAGGCTGGATTTTCTACATATTCTGTATTATTCTGCCTGAATAGTCATCCAACTGCATTTCTGTCTCGTTGAAGTAGGACCAGTTGTCCCCGTGACTTTGCTTGCACAGCAACCTCATTTTATAGCTCTCTAAATTTTGAAGCAATAATTTTGGACTTCAATTCATGGCTTAGAATAAATAGTAACTACTAAGATTTGTCTGGTTGAAGTTTCTGTACAGGAGAAAGAGGAGGAGAAATGATTATCCTGTAGACAAGGAAACTGTGTCACAGTTGGATGTGCTTAGCACCAGTGCAGGGATTGGGGGCTTTGAGGGTGAGGTGCCTGAAATGGTGACACAGCCTGAGTGGGGACAGAAACTTTGGGCATTTGAGATTTTTGGGATCACATGAAGCACAGTGCTGGGGCAGTGAGGTTGGTAGTGTTGAATTTTTAGGTCTTTCACAATACATGCTGTTTCCTAGAGTTACCTGTGTGGATCTTTTTGAGAGGACAATTCTGAATTGCTGCTCTGAGTCTAGTTTGGAGTAGATGGAAAGGGTGTGATGTGTTTGTGCTCCTTCTAGCTCAGTGTCTGTTCCCCAGGTGGAGGGGCATGGCTGGAAGGGACTCCATGTGGTACATCACCTTCATGAAACTGCTCTTTCTGGACTTGTCTAATCTGTTCTTAAACCTCCATAGTGGCTCAGGAGACTGTGGAGAGATTGAGTGCACTTGTAGCTCACTGGTTATTTTTATATGCAGTCATGATTTGTCTTGTTGCAAATTAGGCTAGTGAGCATAAAAACAGTTGATTAACATTTCTTTGTTATGACTAATAATGCATAGGAAGGCTTATTTCAAGCTTCATGTGTCTCTTTCCTATTTTTTCAATACTGTGTGAAATGAAAACTTCCAACTTTAAGTTATTAACCATGTTTTCAAAACATGGTTATCCTGCTGTCCTCTGACCTCCTCTTGGCATATGTTCTTCTTGCACTGTTGCAGCTGGAGATGAAGATGTAATTCCAGCTGAATTTGACTTTTCTGCCATTCCTTACAGCTTGAAAAACAACACTAAATGATGTTGCTTGCAGTGTGCTGTGGTGGATGCCACCAGGAGTGGCAGTGGCTGCCTGGGGTTGTGCTCCCTGGTTCTTGCTCTGTTCCTTCAGCAGGAGTTTTTACCAATTGAATAGTATTTCATGAGCTTCTTTGGCTACTGTGCTCTTTAAAATCAGGCTAATGAATTTTTATTTGTCCAGCTTCACAGTGTGGTGGGGTGTGGAAAAAGAGGTTGGGGGGGTCATATTGCAGTGAATCTTTGTACATCTGCAGCTCAGGATTGGCACCACAGGCACGATTCTTACGGTGTTATACAAAACCTTCAGTAACTGTTGAAGATCAGACAGGTATTTCTCTCTGTAGTAACAAAAATATCTTTCAGTTCCTGGCTAATAAACGTGAATGGAGAAAAGTGTTTCACTGTTGCTGTTTTCTGTTTGCCTTAAAGACCTTTTCCTGTAGCGCAGGGAGCTGGGGATGTGCCTTGTCTTGATAGTCTGTGTTTTACTCCCTCTTGTACCATCCTCCTCCAGTGGATGCTCCTTTTTTTGGGTGGTTTCCCCTGCCTTGGCCCAGCCTGGAGCTGTTCCTGCTGTGCCAGGGGCCTGGGTGCAGAGAAGAGCCGCAGCGCTCGTGGCACTCCCAGCTGCTGTGGATTTGTGTCTGGAGGCCCTTTGTGAGTGCCAGGGCAAACTGTGCTTTGTGCTGGCAAGCTCCCCTCATTCTCTTGGCTGCTGTGGTGCCTGCCCAGCTCAGGGATGTGTGTGGGCACTGCCAGGAGGGAGCAGGGGAATATTTCAGGTCCACTGGTTCCTTCACGCTGCGGAATTATATTGGAATCTGACCTTACTCTCATTTGCTGATCCTGGCTTTGTAAAGCATATACAGGAAGGTATCTGGATGATGTTAATTTACCATTAAATGAAGCCTAAGTACAAATAAAATATATGCAGATTGGTTTGACTCTTCAAAGTAGACCTGGGAGTTTTAAATTTGGAGGTACAGATAATTCTTCCTGTACCTGGTCACTCTTTGGATTCTTCTTGGTACTCAAGGAGCATTTCTTCTACCCCTTGTTTTACAGCACAAATTTCTGATCAGTTTTCAAAGCATGAATTTCTCTGTCCTAGAAGATTCTCCCAGTGGATGACTTCCAACCCAAATAATTGATTCTTTCATGTTGAAAGATCTGTTTTACTAAATACTTTTAGAAAACTGGCCTCCACATTTAAAAATATTTTTGTGTACTGGTTAATATCGGACCTTTGCTTGTCAAACTGACTTTCAGACATTTTCAATAATGTGAGCAAAGTAGTGCATGGTCATCTTTTTGGTATGTTGTGTCTGTGAATAGTATCTCGTGTTCCCTATCTTTAGACAACATCATGTCACATTGGGGCTAGGGGGAACTGTTAATAGATCAGCTGCAAGGGAACTGAACTAAATACCAGCAGGTTGTAACCTGAATTCTAACTTGGTGTGTTTGGGCTGTACCTTTGAACAAATGACATGACAATTTTCTCTTGGTGGTGTGTATTGTGTGGTGTCTCATAGTTCCTACACAAAGTGCTAAATAAACTCTGCACCGCTGTATTGCTGTTTTCACATTCAAATAAAGCCTCCTGTGAATAGCAACTTTTCTCTCCTCACTTCTTATTTCATATTTTAGATTATTGTGCAGAAAAGTAGCTTTTGTACAAAAGCAGTGTTGGGGCAAGGTGTGACACTGAGGGGGACCCTGATCTGGAGCAGGAGCTGCTGTTGGGCTGCAGGTGACACTGAGAGCTCCAAGAGAAGAACACCAGCCATGCCACTGCTCTGGAGCACCACTGCACCTCCTGGGAATCAGCTCTGCCTCCCTGGCCTCTCCAGCAATATTCACCTTCAACTGAGATTTTCCTGAACATTTTCCTGCACTCCCTGAAGAGATACACAGCCCTGGGAAGACAAAAAATGTACAAATGCTCCTGTAAACTTCTGTCTGGACCCTACTGCCACCAGAAACCTCCAGCTTGGCAATGGACACCTGGAATTGTGTTTGTAGGAGGAAAAAAGACCTGTTCAGTCTCTCACAGTGTCTCTACTTCTCTGCTTGCTTCTGTCACACTGCGTTGGTGCTACAGGTGGGACAGTGTTGCAGAACTACTTTCTTTGAAACCATGGAAATGTGGAGTATTTATGGATATTCTGATGAAGTAGTTAAGTATGATGGCAAATGCATTCTTTCCAAAGCAGTGTGTTGTGATACCTGTGTGCTCTGTTCACCATGCCCTTGGTGGAGTCAAGCTGTGGTTGTTGTAAGCTGTGATTTCAGGAGGATGATGGTGTCACACTTTGTTTTTAGAGGATTGTCAGTGATGGGCAACTCCAGGCTAAGTTTAAGTGTCCTTTAGAAACCTGTGAAGGCACTAATGTGACCCAGAAGGATGTTACTGTGTCATGATGCCTTTTAGCACTGGTACCTGAGCTTTGTGGTTGAAAAGAGCCTTTCTACCTGAAAGGCAGGAATCTTCATGAGCAAGGTGTTTTTGGAATTGTGCATTGAGTTTTTCATGTTACACAGAAACAGCTGCTCCTTCTACTCCAGGTAACTCAGGGCTGGTTTGTTGTTTATCATGGTCTAGTCAGGCTTGCAAGGATCTTTGGAAACATTCCTGTGAAATATTAAAAAAAGAAAATCATTGCTTTATCTGAGTGTCTGCAATAGAAAGTTTCTGTAACATTTGTTTTTCAGGCTGCAGTGAGGGAGTGCAGGTTGTGCTCTGAGTCCAGGCCGTCCCCAGGGGGACAGGAAGGTGTTCTGGGGGTGCTCACCTTGTTTGGGGTCTGGGCTGGTGTGTAAGTGAAGGAAGAGAATCAAAGCATCCCATGGAGTGTGCTGCTCCCACAGAAAACACATCCCAGCACCTGGAAGAGGTGGTAGAGCTTGTATGGATGCTGAGCTTGCTGCTGCTTTCAGATTTCCTGGTGGAAGTGGAGCTGGGAGGGAGCAGCTGTACCTCAACCTTCCCCAAAGCCCCTTTGAACTGCTGTGTAACTCCCTGAAATTAGTCACTGACTTAGTCCTGCTTTCTAAATACTGAAATAAGATTAAGATGGCAGTTAAGAAAAGAAAATTAAGCTTCTTGATCTTTTCCTGAGAGTTCAGAAACCTCTGCTTTTGTCTGAGGCTGGAGTAAAAGCATTCAGTGCTTAACTTGGAAGAGATCTCAGCAATAGTAAGCTCCAGAGTATGGCTGAATGGCTGGATGACTTAAGGAGCCTTGCATGGAATAAATAAGATTTGTTTTCTGTGGCTGTCATTAGGGTTGGCTGGAAAGGATTATCGTGGATGACTCAAAGCAGATGTTCTCCAGTAAACTTTAGTGAATTAGTCTGTGTGCCAGTCAGTGCTCTCAGCATGGGAGCAGCACAGGGAATTTGGAACACCTTATCAATTACTTACCAATTCTTTGGAGCTATTTGCTGCAAGCTCCTAAATGGGAGTCCTGGAAGTTTTTTTGGGGGTACTAAGGGGTTGCAGTGTGAGCAGACAAAGGCATGTAGAAACTAAAATGCAAATTCCTGAGTTGCTGACCTGGGCAGTTACAGCTCAGGGTCCATAGGGAGTGGGGCTGCTGAATTCCATCCTGCTCTGCTCCGTGGCACTTCACCTGTCTGTTCTGTTCCCAGTAAACATCCTCAGTAGCCCTTTGTGTTCATAAATGATCATTTCTGGTGCTGCTCAAAGCAGGGTGGTGTCCTGACAGGTTTGGTAACATTATTGTCAGGTTGGTTATGTGACAATGCATGAATTTTATTGTAACAGTTGGTTTAAGGTGAAGGTACTGCTGTGCAGGATGGGTGTGCTGCTGTTATCTCTACATGTGTCTTCCCATGGACAGGTTGGGAGATCCTCTTGTTTCCATCACTGTATTTAACTGCACTACAAGAAATTTAATAATCTGTGTTGTTTTAAAATAGGCAAATGTGATTTTTATTATAAGCTTCTCTTTGTGGCACTTTGGATGAAACGTTCTGAGAAAACTACACAAGGGGAATGGAGGAGAAGTTGTTGAACGTGCTTGAACATTTTATGCATTTATTTTCAAAGAATTAAGCTTCCTTACAGGTCAAAAAAAAGGGAAAATGAGAGGAGCTGCTGGCAGTTGTCTGGGGTGTGAGATGTTCGTGCTCTGCTCAGCAGTTGCTCCGTGACAGCGCGTTCTCAATTGGTTACAAATGTGTGAGGAATCCAAAATGGGTGGTTTGTGTTCCAGCAGGAGCTGAGGGTGCAAGGCCACTTTCACTGTCCTTAATTGGCAGCACGTGTCCCCCAGAGCAGGGAGGGAAGTCACAGCCTGTCAGTGCTGGGGGGGTGGTTTGGCATTTGGGGCACCCACTGGTGTGTGCTTGGGGGTATTGATCAAAGGCAAAGCTGTGACTGGAAATTCCCTGACCAGTTTCACCTTTCTGTAGGTGTGTGTGCACATGAATGTATCACTTTCCCCTCTTCACCACCTGATAGGCCAATGATCCTTTTTTTGCCATCAGTTCTTCATTTAGATAATGAATATTTGGGGATTACCAGTAACTGCAAAAATAGTTGTACCAGTTAATGGTGTGTGCAACAGAGCCTTTTTCACTCTGGTAATTCATAGTCTAAAGTATGTGTTGGGAAGGAGAGTATCATGTTTTGCAAGTTTAAAAATATTTGTCTGGAAACTCCCAGAATTGAGCTTTAACTGTTCTAAGGGCTCTGGTTCTAAAAAGTGGAAAAACCAACCCTGATGTTGTGTATTGCTTGAACTGTGGTGCTGAACTGTCCTTCCTGGGCTCTGAGAGCAGAGCAAGGGTCAAAACATGGAAGAAAGTCAGTGCACTGAAGTGAAATAATAAGAACTAAAATATGTCAGAATAGGTGCTCTTGCTGCTCTAAAGGTTAAGCAGAGTTTTACCAGGCCTGACCTCATGGTAGAGCTTAAAATATCTGCAGAGTGAAGAAAGAACCAGGACAAATTAATTCATCTTTGGCCTGGAGTTGGTTTTACACCCTATAGGAGTTAGAATTATTCAAAGCCTGCATGGACTTTAAACATAAGTTTGATAAAAATGAATCAAAAAATCAGGACAAGTGTTTCATCACTGACAGCATTACCCAGGTAGCTCCTAAATAACACTAAGCTCCTAAATAGCACTAAACTCCTAAATAGCACCAAACAGTCCTGCAGGGAGGGACAAAACATGGTCTGAGCCCAAGGTTTTCTGAAGAGAGATCAGCTCCTGGTGTTCCTGTGGGATGTTAGTGGAGGTAGAACTGACTTGGAAAAGCCAATTCTCACACAAGTCAGTGTTTTAAGAGGAGGGGTCATGCAGGGGAGTGTGTGGCTGGGAAGGCAGAGCTGCCTGTGATGATGATGATGATGCTCCTGATGAGGTTTCAGGATGATGTAGGATCCCTGCAGAGGTTCTTGCTGAGAGATTTTTCTCACATGCACTTCACATCCAGTTGAGTCACAAATGCAATTAAGCAATAAATGAGACTGTGATTCAAGTTTTCCTTTGCTTATCTTTTAAATCTATCTCCAAAGGTGAATTAGAAATTCCAGGTTTCAGCTCTCTTAACATCAGGTAATGGAAACAAAGATCTCTCTATAGGATCATAAACTGGTTTGGGTTGGAAAAGCTCTCCAAGATTAAAGAGTCCAACCCAGCACTGCCATGTTTACCCCTAAACCAAGCCCCTAAAACACGCAGTGTGTGGTTTCTGATGGAGACCATTAAAATCACAGAGTGCTGAGGATGTGCAGGATGCACAGCTGTGATCAGAGAACCTGATCCTCACCTTTCCAGGGGATGTGGCTTTGTGCAGTTCCTCCTCCCCGTGTCCAGCCCCAGCAAGGGGTGGTGGAGTGGCTGATGGTCTGGGGACACCTGCTGGGCACAGCCCCAGCCAAGGAGGGCCCTGCAGGCTGGGACTCCTGTGTGCAGAGCAGGGAGTGATCCTGGGAGTGGAACTGCAGAGTGACTGGGCCAGGCTGCAGTGGGGCCTGAAGGTTGGACTCCACATTTCCCACTGCTGCTCCTGCTCCACTTGGCACTTGTTCCCCTTAGGTGGGCACAGTTATTTGATGCTTTGCAGAGGGGTCTCAGAACTTTGGTACTCAACCACAGCAGTTTTATTGCCACTGTTTCCTTGGGTTTTACATAAGAGTGCGTTTGTTACAGCTCCTGCAGTTTCCAACTAGGTCAATAAAAGTGTCCTTGTCCCTATTCCTTGAACAATCAGCTCCCTAAAGCCAGACAGTCTGATAGCAGTTTGTGATTAATGCTTCCAGCAATTATAAAGTGGAAGGTCTTAAATTACATTTGTTAACTAAGACCAGTACATGAAACATGAAGTGACTTTGTCTTCCTTGTTGCAGATCCATAACATGGTGGCAGTGCTGGAAGTGATCTCCAGCCTGGAGAAATATCCCATTACCAAAGAGGCACTTGAGGTATGTCACCCTCTGAACATGATTTTTTTATATGTATAAAAGGACTTTTCCCTGCCTTTCTAATTTCCACTGGAGCTTTTCTGGAAACAATAGCTAGATTGCAAAGGATTCACAATTAAGATATTATTTTGTCCCTCTCGTGCTGTTTCCGACATCTCGCTGAACACAGGGATCCTTTCTGGGCCCAGATCAGTATTCTGGGCAGCACAGTTCCTGTTTGTGCAGGGCATTACATTAATCATCACTTGCCACTGATTAATTCTGTGGCACTCAGCAATATCACCCTGCAGTTCCGGTCACCTTTGTAGACGTTTGGTGACCAAGCACCTAAAATCTGAAATAGGAATAGAGTTGCTCTGGGTCTGTAAAATCAATCTTAAATGCAGTTAAGCAGGTTTCAAGGCCTGATATTTGTGGTGAGGTCAGGTGTAGGGAGAGCTGGTCTCTCACTGGTCACTTGTAGAAACAGTCCAAAGAAATTTTATGGCTGAATTATATATTTCTTTTTCACTCTTTGTATTGAAATTAGCGGTGTTCCTGCTTTTAACTGTTGCTTAATTACAACTCCACCTGTATTTCAACATATCTATGACAACAAGTTGCATATTTCTCTCACAGTCTGGTCTGTGTTCTCCTTTGAAGTACTATTTCTTAAGAAATCTGACTTGTGGAACAGTTCTTTGTTTTCAAATGTGCTTTGGGAACAATCAAACACTTCCTTCCGCTCATGAAACCTCCTTGGGACACCCTGGGAATGTGTTTAAATGGCTTTTTCATACGTTTCCACGAGGCTGAGGAGTGAAGGGAGAGGAGAGAGGTGGAGAAAAAAGGTAGGACACAACTCACACCTGGTAGTCAGGTTTGTCAAATGGAAATTTTTATTGTTAACAAGTTACTGTAACAGGCAAAGATCCTGGAATTCTTTTCTTTTGGCTCTCTGCAGATCTTTTACTTCCCTTGTGATAAACACACCTTTGGGTGCTGTATTTCTCCTCGAATCTGTGCCTGCACCCTTATTCTGGTGGTTTTTTCTCATTAAAGAATTCCTTTCTGATGTTTTTCCCAGCTCTCCTGCTCTTACCAGGGGATAAAGACAGCATGACTTGAAACCTACAGTCAGTTTCATGTTGTGTGGCAGAGCACTGGACTAATCCTTTCCAAAAAGATTAATTCAACACTTAAATCTTTAGTGTTTTTAACCAGGTGTTTCTCAGGGGTGAGCATTACAAAGCAGAAACATTCCTTAAGAATTTTGCTTGGAATCATACTTGTTTGTAAACCACCTTGTCTGTCTTTGTAGGAAACCAGACTCGGGAGGCTTATCAATGAGGTGAGGAAGAAGACATCCAATGAGGAACTTGCCAAACGTGCCAAGAAATTGCTGAGGAATTGGCAGAAGTTGATAGAACCCGTAACCCAGAACGAGCCAGTGCCAAGGGGGCTGCCCAACCCGCCAGGATCAGCAAATGGAGGTGCTCACAACTGCAAACCAGACTCACAACTTCCCGCTGTGCCCGGCGCCAAGCCCATCAGCGAACTGAAAAGCAGGAATGATATCCAGAAACTCAATTCTCCAAAAACAGAGAAACTGGGAAATAGGAAAAGGAAAGGTGATCACAGGGATGGGCATCAGGGCCCTCCTCCCCCAAAGGTCTCCAAAGCTAGTCATGAAGTATTACAAAACTCTTCACCCCCTCCAACCAACGGAATTGGAGGTAGTCCTGAAAATTTTCCTAGTCCTGTAGACATAAACCTACATGCAGGGCCTGAAAGCAGCAGGACAGATCTCAGTGAAAACGATAAACACAATAAGATCCCAGTAAATGCTGTAAAACCTCACACCAGTTCTCCAGGACTTGTAAAACCTTCAAGCACTTCCTCGTTACTAAAGACTGCAGTGCTTCAGCAGCATGATAAATCAGAAGAAGCCACGGGCCCCCACCAGCCCAAGAGCCCACGCTGCTCCTCCTTTAGCCCCAGGAACGTTAGGCATGATACTTTTGCTCGGCAGCACACCACGTACTCACCAAAGGATTCGATGCCCAGTCCATCTCAAAGGTCTCAGTTCGCAGACGCCGCACCGGTGCCGTCGCCGCCGCCATCCCTGATGCAACCATCCACACCTCCCATGCCAGCCAAGAGACTGGAGTTCCCTCCTCAGGCGGCCCCCGAGGCGGCACAGCACTGGCAGGAGCAGCAGGGAGCCCCCGAGGGCCAGCACAGGCACACAGCAGGGACACTTCAGCAGCACACGGCTCCCGGCTGCAAAGGCCACCCCGGGGAATCACACATGGGCTTCCCACAGGACACTTCCAGAATGGACAGTGACGATGCTGCTTCAGGGTCTGATAGCAAAAAGAAGAAAAGGTACCGACCCAGAGACTATACAGTCAACTTGGATGGGCACGTGATAGAAGGGGGTGTGAAACCTGTGAGGTTAAAAGAGAGAAAACTCACTTTTGATCCCATGACAGGACAGATAAAACCTTTAACACCGAAAGATCCTTTGCAGGTAGAAATCCCTGCACTTACTGAACAGCACAGGACAGAAACGGAAAAGCAGGAGCAAAAACCCAACCTGCAAAGCCCCTTTGAACAAACGAACTGGAAAGAGTTGTCCAGAAATGAAATAATTCAGTCATATTTAAACAGACAGAGTAGCTTGCTGTCTTCATCAGGAGTACAGACTCCAGGAGCTCACTACTTCATGTCTGAGTATTTAAAGCAGGAGGAAAGCACTAGAAAAGAGGCTAGAAAGACTCACGTTCTAGCTCCTAACAGCAAACCTACAGACTTGCCTGGGGTCACCAGAGAGGTCACGGGCGATGACCTCGACAGAATACGTGACCACAACTGGCCAGGCGTGAACGGTTGTTATGACACACAGGGTAACTGGTATGATTGGACACAGTGCATATCCTTAGATCCACATGGGGATGATGGGAGATTGAACATCCTGCCTTACGTCTGCCTAGACTGAGAGCAGTTCTGCTAACCACGCTTTTTACACCTGCAGTTAGCAGAACTGGCAGACACGATGCCACTTCCAGCTGGAGAGAGCCTCCTGTCCTGGACAAACAGGCCCCACGAGCAGAGGGGGGAGGGAGCTGGGCCTTTCCAGCTCGTTCCTTTAAATTCTCCTTTTGTGAAATGCTGCTACCAGTTTACTAACAATTGCAAAGGAAGGCATACGAAGGTTGATCAGTTGAGTTCAAAACTCCATAGCGAGCCAGCTATAAAAAAGTGTTAGTCCCCAAGAAGTGAAGAGGATTTCCAGCACTTTCTGAATGCCGGAATCTTATTACAGGCAGGTACAGAGAAAAATTGTGGAAGTTACCTTAACAAAATATGCATCTATTTATTTGACTTGATTTGGGTTTTTATTTGGCAGTGAGATATTCGAGAGACAATGTGCAAAAACTGTAGTTTTATTTCTATCACATCTCTGAACATGATTGCGTTATTTAAGAGTCATGTGGTACGGAGATTGGGTTTTAAACAGCAGGTGTTGCACTGCAGGCTGGGCCACCAGCTTCAGCTCAACATTCCATAGGCATCCACATATTTTAGTCTGGTTTCAGTTTAAATCCAGTCTCTGAGAAATGCTGCAAAAACTAGATGTTTAACGATATTTTTTGATCCCACCACCACCAGCCAAATATTTTTCCTCCTTTTCCCTTCCTGCAAACTTATAGGTAAAAAACAAAAAGACAAAAAAAACAAAAAGACAAAAAGGAAAAAAAAAAAAGACAAAAAAGAAAAAAAAAAAAAAAAGAAAAATCACCTTTTCTAGAATCTAAATGTAATGAGGGTGCTACAAGTTTGTAACTGTACTGTGAGAGGGAAAAAGGAAGCCTGTTTGTATGCTGGAAATATACTTGTTACCATTCCTTTAGATATTGTTTGCCTTATGGATATCCATCATAAACGCAATTTGCAAAAACAAAGAGCCTTAGTGAATGTACAGTAACTAGACTTCTGTGTTCCTGGGATGCAGAAGGGAGCAACTTTGCTATTTGGTCCTTTAAGTGGACACGTTGTGATATAAATGTGGAAATAAAAAAAATTTGCACAAACCAGTTTGTGAATTATTTCTATACACTCCACTCGATTTTCCCCCCCGAGTTTGCTCAGTTCAGCCCAGCCAGGGGAGCCCTGGCACCGGGGACCCCTCGGAGCAGGGAGGTGGAGCCGAATCCCTGGGACACTGCCGCAGGGAGAACGGGATTGTCTTCCAAGAACCTCGCTGTGCTGTCCAGTCACACAGGGTGGATCTGTTTTAACTCTGGAGACTGATAACCCAACTGCTGATAATGTACCTCAAAGTCTAAAGAGATCAGATTTCATCTTTTCGTCTCGGTAACTTTGTAATGTTTTATTCCTGTTTGTTGCAGTGCTTTCTGAAGCAGCCTGGGGTGTGGAAAGTGAAGGATTTCTATTAACTGTAATTGCTTTAATATTTGGGACTGTGTTGTTTGATGCAGTCCCCACTGTTGGGCTTCTGTTCAGGGGGTTGGGGAGGGGACACTATACCAAAAATATTCCTGGGTTTAGTGATGTTAACTCTGTTAAATCATCTGTGCTGGAGATGAGCCCTGGCAAGAGCTGTCCTGCCTTTGAGGGTAGAGTGAAACTCTTCCCTGGTTTGCAAAGGAAGGGGCTCCTGGCCAGGCCTGCATGGTGTTGGTTCATTCCCTGGAATACAACTGATGAAGTCTGGTTTATTTTTAAGTGATTCTTGTTCATCATTTATGATCTGACTGTTACTGAAATGTGTGGGTATCTCAGAAATAACAATGTCTGTGTGCTTCCATTTCTGAAATCTGAGGTCTGAGAGTGAAACCAGAAGTGGTTACCAAAAAATGCATCCAAGTATATTTTCAGTTTACTTCCATTTTGTCCTTCTGCAGTTGCTGAGGTTGAGCAGTGTGGTTTAGAGCTGGGGAAAGCTCCTGTCTTGCAGCTCAGATTTGATGGTAGAGGGTTAAGCTGCTGATCGTTTTGGAAATGCTTCAGTTTTGTTTATGTAAAAAAGTACTGTGCATCTTATCTCCCCCTGCCCTTCCTCCTTCCCTGAATGGTCCCATTTAGGAACAGGGTCCGTGCTCTTTGGAGGCCTTTGAATTCAGGAAATGACAAAGTATTACTTGATAAATTCCATCTTTTTCTCCACTGCTTCCATTTCTGATGCAATTGATGGCCCTTGACTGCACTGGGTGAGGCGATACCCGAAGCTCATCACAGCTTTCAGATTGCACCCAGACTGCCTGTGCTGGTGCTCCTCTGTTTGGGGGAGCGTCAGGAATCAGACCCAGCCCCTTCCCTGGTGGTACAAAAACTGCTGGAGAAATTCCCTCCCAATGCAAGCTTTAAATCTTGTACCTTGCTGAGTTTGTTGCTGCTGTAAAGGGTCAACTCACTTGTGTGTCCTCCAGGGTGAGATGAGGCTTGACAATCTTTATTTCAGCATGCCAGTATAACCAGTTCTGTGAGCTCCAACAAATGTGAATAAGTTTACAAGGTGATATTTTTTTGTCAATTTTGTAAACAAGTTCAAATGAAGTTTACCATGTGCGTACCTGCTGTGTACTCTCATTTGTGCATGACTCAGTTTCTCTGCTGCCTTCTCCCACCTCTCTCGGAAAAATTTTCCTTCTAATCCTAAAACCTGAAGTTAAAACACTGCCATTTCTTCCTTGTCAACGGATGACACGAAATGGCTCATCAGCAAATCTCTGGGGAGTCGCCATCACCTAAAGTGCGCGGTTTTATGGGCAAATTAATCCTGCAGGAATGTCTCTTGACAGGGTGCATGGATGAAGCGGGCTCTACATCACCCCCTCCTGCCTGCCAGGTACTCACCCATCCTTTACCCCGGCCGGCGCTACGCCTTCCTCGCCTTAGTTTTAAAGGTCGGGAGCGATCGTCCCGGTGCCTGCGAGCCCGCGACCTTCGCTCCGTCCCTGCCCCGGCGCTGCGCTGGCCAAGGGCCGGCGCTGCCTCCCTGGAGGCGGCTCCGCTGCCCCGAGCGCCGTGCCGGGTGAGTCACGGCAGCCCCCGGGGCTCCATGGCCGAGCGGGGCCGGGCGGAGCGGGGCGGGCGGGGCGGGGGCGGCGCGGGGCGGGCGCGGGCCGGCGCTGCGTGAGGGGGCGCGGGTGTCGGCGCTGTGCCTCGCCTGGTACGGGCTGAGCGCCGGCGGCAACGTGGTCAACAAGCTGCTGCTCGGCGGCTTCCCGCGGCCCGTCACCGTCTCGCTGTTCCACATCCTGGGGCTGTGCGGGCTCCTGCCGCCGCTGCTCCGCGCCTGGCGCGTCCCGCCCGCCGGCCCCGCGCAGCTGCCGCCCCGCGCCTACCCCCGCTACATCCTCCCGCTGGCCTTCGGCAAGTACTTCGCCTCCGTGTCCGCGCACGTCTCGCTCTGGAGGGTCCCCGTGTCCTACGCGCACACAGGTGAGGGCTGCGGCTGCCCGGGGGATGCCCCGGCGCCGGCTGGGCTCGGAAGGAGCTGCCCGCGGGGGTGTCCTGGGGGCCAGCGGGGATTCCTGCTCAGTGGGGTGACCTGCAGCCCGGTGTGTGCTGCTGTGGGCACCTGGGGCAGTGTCCCGGTACCCAGGGTGGGTGCCCAGTGCAGTGTCCAGTACCCAGGGTGAGTGCCCAGTGCAGTGTCCCAGTACCCAGTATGTGCTGTGGGTGCCCAGTGCAGTGTCCCAGTACCCAGTATGTGGGGTGGGTGCCCAGTGCAGTGTCCCAGTACCCCCCTGTGCCCATACAGGTATCCAGTGCCATGTCCCAGTACCCACTGTGGGTGCCCAGTGCAGTGTCCCAGTACCCATAGTGCTCATACAGGTATCCAATGTGCTGTCCCAGTGCCCACTGTGTGTTCTGTAGGTTCCCAGAGCTGTGCCCAGTGTGTGCTGGCAGCAGATCCAGGGGCAGTGCCCTGGTGTGTGCCCTGTGGGTACCCAGAGCTCCAAGATCCACTTGGTACAAGTGGCCAGGACAGTGACAGGGAGGGAGGACCCATGCTGGGCTGGGCTGAGCCCCTGCTCCATCCCTCTGCTCACGGTGGTTGCTGGAGTTGTCCCAGTCCCCAGTGATGTTTTCTTGCTGTCCCCAGTGAAAGCCACGATGCCGATCTGGGTGGTGCTGCTGTCACGGATCATCATGAAGGAAAAGCAGACGACGAAGGTGCGGACAGGTTTGCTGAGGTTTCTTCTCTTGGTGCTGCTGTGCTGGCTGGGGGCAGCAGAGCTCAGGCTTTGGGTGGATTTTGTGACTGGAATTAGATCATGCAGATTTTAAAATCACTTTTCCTTTTATTGTGAGTATAAAATACATCTAAACAATGACCAGGGTGATGCTGTCTGATGCACTGGAGTTGTCAGTGTCTACTGAAGTCACTTTTCCTTGAACTAGTAGTAAAAGGGTTGATCCCTAAATCAGCAGGATGTATAAACTCGTTGAAAATTCTTAGCAGATGCCATTTACCCCTCTGTCCCTGCTGCAGGTGTACCTGTCTCTGATCCCCATCATCACTGGTGTGCTGCTGGCCACGGTCACAGAGCTGTCCTTTGACATGTGGGGACTCATCAGTGCACTTGCTGCTACCCTCTGCTTTTCACTTCAGAACATCTTCTCAAAGAAGGTACAGCTCTGTTCACAGCTCTGGTGTCACTCTTCAGCAGGACAGGGTGTCATTTCAATTACATAAATGGGGTTTTTTTGGTTGGCTTTGCTGTCAGATGAACCCAGAGGGATGGTTGTTATTTTGTGTATTCCCTGCAGCTCTTCCTACCTGTTGAAGCTGTTACACTGAGTTTATCCTGAGCCCTTTCTTTACTCTTCAACATGGATTTGTTTTTTTCTGATGGCAATTCAATAGTGCTTAAATTCAACATTTAATGTGTCTTGTTATATCAAATCATTCATCTGTGCTGAACAAGTCACTGTCAACACTGGGCACTCCTTGAAACCACAGTAACAAAATTAAAGTGTGTGGTTTGGCTCTATTTTGATACAAAATGGTTTCTGTTTTGTAGAACTATTAATTTTAATTTTAATATCTTAATGATACTAAGAGCCACCACCCAAAAAAACCATTGTTTTTCAAAGAGACATCAGGTTTTCTTTGATCACCCTAATAGGAAATTAATACTATAAGGGTATTTACTCATTTTCCTAACTTACCTGTCCCCTAAAGCAGTTTGTTTCCTGACTGCTGTTCAATAATGGCTCTTGTCAGGTGCTGAGAGATTCCAGAATTCATCACCTTCGGTTGCTGAACATCCTGGGGTGCCACGCTGTGTTCTTCATGATCCCAACGTGGGTTCTGGTGGATCTTTCTTCCTTCTTGGTAGAGAATGACTTGGTAAGTGCTGAATTTGAAGAACTGTTTGCTATTATGAAAGAAAAGAGAGAGAGAAAAAAAAAAAAACAAACTGCAGCACCCAACCAGGGAATTTGAAGAACTGTTTGCTATTATGAAAGAAAAGAGAGAAAAAAAAAAACAAAAAAACCAAACAAACTGCAGCACCCAACCAGAAAAGTGCTCTGAAGTGTTTCAGTGTAGTTCTTGTCAGTGTGGGAGGAAGCGTTGTGAAACACCTGCAAATTGTTTCACATGAGTTAACAAAGTGTTTATTGTGAGGATTCCTGTCAGGGTTAGGAGAGGCAGTTTATGGACAGCATAAATTTCAGGAGTTGGGAGCTGGAGGCAGGAACAAACGCTCCCAGGGTGCGTGGGGAATGTCCTCTGGCTTCTCTGAGTTGGGAGTTGCAAAAAGACTTGCAACTAATAAAGCAAAGAGCTTGGGGGCCTCTTTAGAGCTCAGTGCAGACATTCCTCCCTCCCATGGCAGGTAAGAAGTGCCTCAGGCTGTGTTTGTGTTGTTACCTGAAACCTGAGATAATTTTTTTCTCCTGCTGTTTGCTTTGCCACAGAGCTCCATGTCTCATTGGTCCTGGACCTTAATGCTGCTTATAATCAGTGGATTCTGTAATTTTGCCCAGAATGTGATTGCCTTCAGTATCCTAAACCTGATCAGCCCCCTGAGTTACTCCGTGGCCAATGCCACCAAGAGGATCATGGTGATCACCGTGTCCCTGATCATGCTGCGCAACCCCGTCACCAGCACCAACGTCCTGGGCATGATGACAGCCATCCTCGGGGTCTTCCTGTACAACAAGGTGAGGCAGGCCTTGCTGTATTCACCAGCAAACACAGCTGAAGCAGTCCAGCAGCTTGGAATTACTGTTTGTACAAGTTAAGAGCTCCTTGAGCAAAAATAGACAACACAGAGGGCACAAGGCTCCGTTGCAGAGGAGGGATGAGCATGGCCCAGGGGAAGGACTGGGGTCACACCAGCTGCTGGGCTTCTCTCAAAATTAAATGTTGTTCTTAAGCTTTTCTTGAAAAGGGAAGTAACTCAGAATCTCTTGAGCAAAACACCAGCTTGTTTGTTTGGTGTGTGAGAGGAGTGAGGTTTTTATTAGAAGCCACTGATATTTTAAGACTAAGAAAAAAAGTGATGTGACTGTAGGACTTTTGTAGGTTGTTTTTCTGGGTATGGGAATATGTCTAGGTGATACCTTAGATGATATTTAAGAAAATCTACCTTCACTGAAGGGTTATCAGGCTGTGGCAGGGGCTGCCCAGGGAGGTTTGGAGTGCCCATCCCTGGAGGTGCCCAAGGAAGGGTTGGATGTGGCACTCAGAGCTCTGGGCTGGGGACAAGGTGGGGATGCAGAGCTTGGACTTGATGATCTCAGATTTTCCTGTGGGAATCTTTAGAATTAGAGGGTTTGGGGAAAGCTGCAAAAGGGAGGTTTTAGAGACAGCAGAACTGCAATTAGAGCTAAGCAGTAGCCATAAGATTTGTCAGCTAAAAAGTTATATGAGAATTAGAAAGTAAGGACAAATAGAACAATGGTCTGTGTATTAATGCTTGGATAGAATAACTCCCTAAGCTACAGAAAAGTATATCTAGTGAGATGTTGGGAAGTTCTAAACTTAATAATGGAGCTCTGTGCATTGTGTTTTAAGGCTTACAAGCAGGTATTGTATTTGTAATAAGCAAGCATTGTTTTAACCAAAGGTATGTGTGCTTGTAGTGCTTGGATAGAACTACTGCCAATTTGCTTTTGCTTTGTGTGATTGGTCAAAAAACTTTAAAGTGAGTTGTAACATTGAGTTCTGTGTCTGCTGCCTGGGATGTGAGCTGCTGGCATCTTCCCATTGCCATAACCATGTCGTGAGAGTGATCCTGGAAGATAAAACAGCTTGAGAAGTGTTCCCCAGCAGCCCCATCCTGTTTGTGATGCGTACACAGACCCCCAGCAATATTTGCCCAGCCTAAACGATTCTGTGACAAATTCTCTTCCTTTCCCAGACAAAATACGACGCAAACCAAGAGGCAAAGAAGCAGCAGCTGCTCCCAGTGACCACTGGAGACCTGGTGAACTTGGAACGGCACCGAAACCCCCCTGAGAAGTCCCAGAATGGACTCGCAGCCTTTGGGGACTTCCAGTACGGCCGCAGCAACCTCCTGACAGAGCACTTCCAGCACAGCAGGCAGAGCTACCCAGCAGCCTACAACCTGAACCGTTTTGATATTTAGGATCCTGGCAGACAGGTACAGACTGTGATATCAAAGTGTCCCCAGCATTATCAGAAAACTTCCAGTACATCCATGAATGTCACCACGCCGCTGAACTGTGCGGGTTTGGCAGCGGGGCAGGTCCGTGTGGAGGGGAGTGGTGCAGGACCTGCAGCTGCTGCTGGGCAGAGCTTTAAACCTGGAACAGGCAGACCTGACACTGGAACCAACCCCACAGAGCAGATCCTGGTGAGGTGCACGTGTCACTGCACAGTGGAACATCTGTCACTGCTCCTTTCAGAGTCTGCCAGCTCGTTGTTCTCTTGGCAGCTGAATTCTGGCCAGTATCTCCTTTCCATGCTGGTAATGTCACCTTTAACTTGTTCTCCAATAACGGTTCAATGATCCTTTTAATGAAGCTTTCAGGAGGAAATGAAAGCAAGGGGTACTTGTGCTGATCAGGATTGACTGAGGTGGATCAGCTGCAGGCAGGTAAACTCGAGTTCATCTCCAGCATCTGTGCAACTGCTTGTGGATATTCACAACTCTTGTGCCTCTGCCTTCAGCCCTGGATGACAAAGCAGAAGTGTTTCTGGAGGAGCAGGCAGTGGAAGGATTGATCTCTCCCAGAACTGCTTCAGGAAAAACACAGTTCTCCAAATCACTGCTCGTGGCAGAGAACAACCAAGCCCAACCTAAAATAATCATTGTTTTCTGAATCATGTAGTCCTGTAACTCCAGACATTGCTATCCCCTGGCCATGCAGGAAACTCCTTCACAAATAAAAGTGTTTGGAATAATATGATTTTATTTTTTTACTTGCTTCACACCTGTTCTTTCAAAACTGTTTTGTTGCTTTAGAAACTGAAAGGTGAAAGGTGTTCTGTTCTCAGTTTTATGCATAAGTTATGCTCTCTTACATGAGTTATATATTTTGAATGCATTGATTTGAACAATCATCATTATTAATTGTTTCTTAAATCTTTTTTAGCCCCTAATTGTTTGGGGTTTTTAAATTTCTTAATTACTTCTGTTGGAGTAGCTGTGTGGATTTAGCCTGACTTCCACTTCCTGCTGAAAGAAGTTAAATTTTGTATCCTGTGCTGTTCCTGCAACTCCCCTCGAATAGGAAATGAAAGAAAAACTGTTTGAATCAGCAGTAAATAGATAATTTATGGTTAAGAACTGATTCAGTGTCAGTTCTAGACAAGGTGATTGTGTCTGTCAGGTACTGCATTTGTGCATGGAAGGGATGAAACTTGGCTTTCCTTCCTTTGAATGAAATTCCTTGGAATGAAGTGAAACCCATCCTGGAACTTGGGTTTCACTGAATCAGAATTTTCTGTCATTGCTTTAGTAAAAGATTTTAGGAGCCTTCTTTCCTTCCCAGACTGTTGTACAGTGAGACTTTGATAGCATAAGTTTTATGCTTTTAACCAGAGAGGTACCAGACACCAGTGACAAAACCCAGGGTGTGTCACAGAACACTCCTCTTATTTATTGCTTTAAAATGACCATTTCCATGATGTGAGATGATGATTTGGCTCCTTTCTGGATAATAAAGAATTTATTTTTAAGTGCAAAATCAAGCTGATTTTATTCTCTTGGCTGCTGGGGTGGTAGTTACATGAACAGCCTTCCACCAGAGAGTCCAAAAGAGGAAATGGTCCTTCTGAAACTTGAGAGATGGGTTAAAAATGCTGCTGTGTGTGAGCAGAACTTCTGGCTTTGACTGGAGTTCAGTGTGTTTGTGCTAGCTGAGAACTTGGGCTTTTGGTAGAAAATCGAAATAAATCTGTCCCTAACCAGGGTGAGCAAGGTCATGAGGAAATCTTTCCTTCAGATGAAATTTCTTTTGCCTGTTCCAGTATTAATGACTGTATAATTACTTCTTTTTAATGCAGGGAAAATGCCAAATGTGTATTTCTAGGGCTCACTTCCCAACATTTCAATGCTTTCACTTACCAAGTAACAAAGATTTGGACTCTGGATTTGGATTAGGTGCTGACTCTGCAGAGACTGATTTGAGGATGAGAGACTCAGGCTGAGATTTTCAGGAGGGGCTGAAGTTCTCCAGCTGCTCTCAAAGGCTGTGACCTGGTGAATTCCTGCAAATGCTGAATTGTGTCTTTGTGCCTCAGTTTCCCCTTTGGAAAATGGAGGTGATTCTTCTCTACATCACAGGGGGTAAAATACCAGAAAAAACGTGGCAGTGGGGCCCCAGAGATGTGCAGGCATCCTCTGAGCTCATCTCTCCATCCTCTGCTGTGCCAGGCTCCTACAACCTCAGCTGCTACAGGGAGTAAATAAAAACCAGATCAGAGGCTTTATTAAATATATTCAGATTTGTTTCCTTTAAAAGAGCATAACCAAACCTTTTTTGGCAAGTGTTTTCACAGTAAGCTTGCCCTGCACACTCACCAGGGCAGCTTTTAAGCTCAGCTTTCTCTGTAGTCTCGGCAGCAGCTGAGGGTTTCCTGTTCAGAACTGTCCCAAATTCCAGTCTGGGCTCATGACCTTTGTCTCTGAAACAAAACTCCCCTGCTTGCAGGGCCTGGCCCAAAATGAGGATATCCCACGAGGATAATGGGTGCTTTGAGAGCCCAGGGAGTGAATCTGTTCCTGGAGAGCTGCTGCTGCTGCAGCAGGGACGGCTGCCTGCGCTGCAGGGTCATCAAAACTGCCAGGCTGCACGGGGTGGATTTGCTGGATCCCAAATCCCAGTCCTTAAGCAATATTGCCCACATTCAGGGAGAGGAACTTCCTGACATTGCTGTAATAAACATTTTAATCTTGGACCTCTGCAAGGGTTTTTTTGTTTGGCCAAGTGAGATGTTTGTTTTAAGCTGGTTTGTAAATGAGTGGCGTGGTTGACTCTGTACCCAGGGCTGTAGGAAGGTAAAAGCTGGAATAAAGAGGGCAAAGTACACAACTGTGTACAATGACCCTGTTATTAAATCAAAGCCAAGGGTTTGGGTTTATTCCTTGCAGGAAGCTCTGGGAGTGCCATGATGGCCACTGGTGAGGAGCTGGGTGGATGTTCTCACTCACCAATGCTGTAACCAGGGTTACAACTGGACTCCCTTGAGATATTTTGATTTTCACTATGCATTTTTTACACAGAAATACATCACAATATTGGAAAACTTCTTCCTCAAGCAGCCCTGGGTAGTTGTAGAAATAAGAAAACCAATTTCTCCCCACTCCACGTGGGTGTTGTTGGTAGCTCCAAAGAGTATTTGGTGCTCTTTAAAAATATTCCCCCTGCAGGTTCAATTTTACCCAGTGGTACTAAAGTAAGTGGTAAGAGTATCTTTATCATCTGGTAAAATGCTTGTGGTTTTTAAATAACTGAATGCTAAATAAAATTGAGGCAAGACTTGGGCTTTGTAAGTGCACAGTGATTTGTAAAACTAGTGTTGGTATTTTGGGGTCAACTCATGATGATTTCCAAAGCTCAGTTTTCCTTTCTAATCTGTTCAAGCCCATTTTTTCTCTGATGCAGCATTTTGCAGCAGAAGGAACTTGTGCCATGTGGCTCTTTGTGAAACAGGTGCAATATAAATAAAGGGAAAATTTTGTTTTTCCAAGGCTTAAGTTTCTGGGTCGTGCTGTGAGCTGTTAAAAATAATTCTGAAATTTCTCTGTGGTGATGTTCAGGGCAGTGAAATGAATTTGTTAACCCTGAAGTGACAGGTGTTACAGTGTGCAGATATCCAAGGGGTACCCAGCTTTTTTTTGTTGCTATTTTATGTTAGACCTCTATAAATTGATGGGAATATGGGTGAGTTTCCCAAAAAACCCAAGCCAACCCCACACCCCTGCCTATGTGGAATCCTGCCCTTCAGCAAATGAACATTTTTGTGTTGTTTTCCTGTTCAGCTGTTGTTCTGTGAAGTTCTGGAGTCACTGGGGTCCCTGTGGATCCTGTTGGGATCCCTTTGGAACAGCCACACTGGGACTGCAGCTCCTGGGACTCCTCCTGCCTTCCCCAGGAGTTCTGATGGCTTCTGGTGGATCCCCCTGTAAAATCCCCAGTGTCACTGTGCTGGGGACAGCAGTGAGTCTCTGATGTCACTGTGCTGGGGACAGCAGGGAATGCCCAGTGTCACTGTGCTGGGGACAGCAGGGAATGCCCGGTGTCACTGTGTCACTGTGCTGGGGACAGCAGGGAATGCCCGGTGTCACTGTGCTGGGGACAGCAGGGGCTCCCCGGTGTCACTGTGCTGGGGACAGCAGGGGCTGCCTCCCCGGTGTCACTGTGCTGGGGACAGCAGGGAATGCCCGGTGTCACTGTGCTGGGGACAGCAGTGAGTCTCTGATGTCACTGTGCTGGGGACAGCAGGGGCTCCCCGGTGTCACCCCGTTGCTGCCCTGCAGTACCACCTCCGGCCACAAGGCGGCACAGCGAGCCCTCAGCACCGTGCAGTTCCTCCCGCTCACCGCCAGGCGGCGGCAGCGATTTAAATCGAGCCAAAATCTCAGCATTAACTTTGTTAAGAGACAGGAAAAAATAAATACAGAAACCTCTATTTCCTCCTCATAGAACCCATTTTCTTACATTCTCAAGGTCTTTATGTTTAATTTATATATATATAAACACAAAAGTTTTATCTGTATATTCAAGAACTATATGTGTCTACTCAGAATTCCTAAAATTCTGTGTGTAGTACAGTAGATGAAGAGTTATTTGGAAATAACCATCAGTTATTATATAAATTAATATTATTTCTCAGTATGTGTATGAATAAGAAGTTTTAAAGGCAGGAATTAAAACGCAGGGACAGAAAGCCAGAAGTGGATGGAATAAATAAAGATGGGCCATAGGGAAGAGAAGGAAGAATTAAAATTTGTGACTGAGGGGCTCCACCACTGTGACATCGCCCCAAACCCGTGAGCACAGCCCCAGGGGACACCTGTTCTTGGTCTCTCCTGCATCCTCCTTCCCCTCAGCATCCCCAGGGGATGTGGGGCACTTTCTGTCCCCAGGCTGCTGAAGGGGGAGATGTGACTTCTGACCCTGGGAGCATTCTCATGTTTGGCTTTTAGGTTTTTAGGCTGAAGGTGCAAAGCAATGAGCAGAGCAGACTAACAGCATCAGAGGGAGCTGAACAGGGTGAGCACTGAGCCCTAGACTGAACTCAATCCTACTTTTCAGGCCTCCTTCCTTCTTCTTCCCCCTTTCTCCCAGCTTTCTTTCTTCCTCCTCTTTCTACTCCTGTAATGACAGAAATCTAAAATGGAAATGTAGAAAGAATATTTAAACTTAATGGCACAAAGGAAATAATTAAAGACAGGCAGGGTCTGCCAGGCCCCTCCACATCCACCATGTCACACATCTATCACTTCTCAAATCTCACAGTGCTAAAAGCAGATTGTCTCTTCAATGACTTTCAAACCTCTCACGAGGTCACCAAAGATGCCAGAAACAAAAAAAAAACCCAGTAGCCATAAACCGATTTTATTATTTTTGAAAAATGGAATGTTTCACTTACAGAAACTTAAAAGCGATGTGTGACCAACACCATGTTCATTACAAACAAACAAACAGAAAAAACCAAACCAAACCAAACCGCCCCAAACCGAGCTGACACAGGATTTGGCTACAGCGCGGCAGCAGTCTGGCATTTTTAGAACCACAACCTCAAGGTGACCTGGGGTTAATAAAACTCACGACCGGTGTCAGGTGGCACTGAGCCCTTGGTGCACAGCGAGGCTCAGTAGCGGCGGCTGAAGCGGGGCTCGCTCGGCCTGGGGGGTCTCTCGGGGGCTGCAAACAGCCCGGGGACGCCGCTGCCCTGCACGGCCTGGCCCTGGCTCCCGGCAAAGCCGCCGCGCCTGCAACGACAGCGCGGTCACGGCGCGGGCTGGGCACACACAGGGGCTGGGCACACACACACAGAGGGCTGGGCACACACACAGAGCTCCCTGGGCACACACACAGAGCTCCCTGGGCACACACACAGAGCTCCCTGGGCACACACACACCACCCTGGGCGCACACACACACACAGCTCCCTGGGCACACACACACAGCTCCCTGCCGGGGAGAAAGCTCAGGGAAAATGAGGAACCACTGCACACGTGGAATGTGTTATTATTTGTTTAGTGAGGGGTGATTTCTTAACTGGACTCTGGGGATGGTGTTTGGATTGAGTGATCAAGTAGGGCAAAGCTGTATTGGGCTGTGTGGGTGAGGGGTGGAGGGATGTGCCCCTTGGTTTTGTTGCCTTAAAAAGGAGAAGAGGCCAGAAGTTTCTCTCTTCAATTAGGTGAAAAGACACCTCAGAGGACCTGAGAGACTTCACCTCAAACTTAATGATAGCCAATTGGACAGCAGCCAAAAAGTCCAGCCTAAGCAATTTACTAGAAAAAGAAGAGAACAAAGAAACTAATGGCTTTTATGGGTGTTTTACCAGGAGCAAGAACCTCTTTTCTCTGTTTTCTGTTTGTTTTTCTCTGATTGTTATTTTGCCTTTTATTAAAACCTTTTTATTTCCAACACTGCAATAGGGGCCATCCTGCTGATTTTATGCCTCCAAAGGTAGCTGAGCTATCTTGGGTGTGTAACAGACCTCCAAGAGCTCATGAGACCTGGCTCCAGGAGGCTCCTGTTACTGATGGGTTTTTCTGAAGAGTAGAATATAGTATTAGTACAATGAAGTGATTAATCAGCCTCTGCAATCATGGAGTCAGTGCTAATTATTCCCTGTTCAAGGGTTCACTGCTATGGTACAACAGGGACACTTTGGGCACGGCCCAGGCAGTCTCTGAGGATGGGTTCTGCTGGAGCCAGGTTTTATGAGCTCTCAGAGAACCCATCACAGCTGAAATTAGCCCAGAATGGCATCGAATTAGCAGGATGGCTTCTGAGGTAGTGTTGGAAACAGAAAAAGGTTTAACAAAAGGCAAAATAACAAAGCTCTTACAGAGAAAAACTGAACAAGAAGTGAGAGGTTCTTGCTCCTGCTAAAACACCCCACAAAAGCAATTATTTCCTTTGTTCTCTTCCTTTTCTAGTGAATTACCCAGGTGGGACCTCTTGGCCTCTGTCCAGTGGACAGCCCCAGGTCTGAGGTGAAGTCCCAAAAGTCCTATGAGGTGTCTTTTTACCAAATTGGGAGAGAAACTTCTGGGCTTTTTGCCTTTTCAAGCAGACAAGGAATAACTGTCACTCCATCAACAGGGGGCACATTCCTACACTCTGAAAGGTGTTTCTCTAATTTGTTGGTTTCTTTAATTTGTTGGGTTTTTTCCCCTCTTGCCAATCCAGGCTTATACAGATCAAGGTATTATAAAAGCATTCTGAGACAGGTTCTTACCCTGATGTCCCTCCTCGAGTCATCCCATGGCCTGGTCCTGACTGACCAGGCATGCTTCTATCACCACCTAATTCAAAAAGAGAAAAAAAGGGAAAAAAAAAAAAAAAAAGAAAAATACAGGGTTTTGTGCTTCCCTAATAAAAATGTCACCTTGTTCCCAGAATTTAATTTGATTTCTCAGTAATTTAACTACCACTAGAAGGTTCAGCAGCAGTAATTCACAGAAAAGAACCACAATCACACTGGTAAGCAGCAAGTGTACCTTGCCATCTCTCATGATCCCGTCCCATCACTCCTCCAGCCACATTTCCCTGCCATGTACGATCTTGATGCCCCTCTAACTTTCGACCATGATCTCCCCAGTCACGTCCATCTCTTAAAAAAATAAAAGAACATCTTCTAGGTATGTCCCCTACCCACTGAGCAGCACAGGGTAAAGCCAAACACCATACCCCATGCCATAGTGTGTTAAATGGTTAATCAAGCTATAGCTGTAGCCACCCAACCACTGCAATCAGAACTGGTCAAAGAGAAACAATGACAGACACTTGCTGAACAGCATCCTTCACACAACAAAACTTGTCTTTTTTGATCCAGAGACATGATGGATATTGCAATGGACTGAAATACTTGGGCATAGATGAATTCATTGGCTGCCACTCCTCAGTCTGAAAATTATGCAGCTGGAATATGCCCAGCTTGATTAACTGGTTTAAAGAGAAACCACTACAATTCAGGTGAGTCCAAGTTCTCTACCCCCACCACTGCAGAGACTTCTCACTCAATTTCCTTTAAAACCTGACCACTGGCCATGAATGAGACTTGTGCAGGCCTTACTGGGGCATCTGTAGAAACAGACTGAATCTCATCTGTAGAAATGAAAGTTATTTACAGGAGAAGCAGAGTCAGGAGCTGAGCTAACTGAGCAGCTCTTTACTCACTACAGAGCTTCACCCTCCCGAGGCACGTGGGAGCTACACGTGGCAACTCCCTGCTCCTGCAGGTGCTCAAAGATCTGGAGAGAGGATTCACACTTGTCAAGCTGCTTCTGCTGCCACCCTCCAGAGGTTCACTGAGGCAATGTGCAGAGCCCCCAGGCACTAACCGGGTTTGTGGGGGGATCCCTCTTCCCTCACTCATCCTCCTGTCAGAGCCGTAGCCCCCCCAGCTGTCCCGGGAGTGACGCTCAGGCCCCCCGTGCCGCTCGTCTGGGTAGTGCTGGAAGGCAAACAGGACACAGTCATGCTAAAAACCAACACCAGGTTTTCTTCTAGGATTGTAAAAATTTGGCTTTTTGGATGTTGTTTTCTATGAGCTGTCAGAAAAAATGGTAGCTGTCTTATTTTTTACAGGTTGTGTTGTAGGGCATGGCTCACTCCAGGTGTTTATTTTGTGCTGTTCACTGGTGGAAAAGGTCTTTCTGTTTGGTAAAGTTTTTTAAGGCTTACATTCTTGGCTTCAGCTTTTAAATTTTTACATAGACTATCTGCCTGCTTCCTACCTCTCCTCAGAAATGAAAGGTTTTGAATCCCATTGTGGCATTGATTTTCACACCTGTCCTTTTACAGCCTTGTTTCATTCTGGCATCAGTTTGTTTTATTTAGATAAATGTGAGATAAATGTGAGAGAAGGCAACATTTGCCAACTAAGGAAGTACAGCAGCTCTCTTTTAACACCTAAGATGGTCAACCAAAAAGCTTTTACTGCCACACATCAGCCTGAGAAGATGCTCCCATCACTCAGAGGTTTCCCCCTTGCCTGTATCTGGGGCTACCACCCCAGCAAGCAAGTAACCAAATAATTTATTTTATGCTCATTAGCACACAAAATTAGTTCCGCTTAAGTATCTCAGCTGAAACAATTAGTGCTGTGTGCACACTGTGTCATTTCTGCTTTGGGGTCAGCTTGTTTTGGCTTTTAACTGAAGCAGTAATTTTGTTGCAACACACCTGCCCATCTCGATCTGGAATTCCCCTTGTACAGTCTCTCCTGGAACAAAAAAGAAAAGTTTCAGTTGAATCAACACTGTAATTATAATTTCAGGGTCTGCATAAAATAACACATGAAAAGTTAATCTTCATTAGGTTGTAAATCTCGATGCTAATGTTCACTGGCAAGATAACTCAAGACAGTTCTTGTTTCATAGTATAAAAAGAGATCAAACTAACACCTATCACTGCAATATGGGTAAAAAAGGCACCACTGAGGATGGCCAAGTGACACCAGTGACACCAAGGGAGAATACTGAGTGAACCTGTATCAGAAATGAGTTACAAGCAAAACCAAACAGTACAGTTTTCACCAGAGATCCTTTGAGAGCAAACAGAAATCTCAATGGCACTAGACAGAAACTAAAACCCTGCTCTGTGGCACTAAAACCCTGTATTAGCCAGGCTGCAAAGATGAAAACAGGGGAAGTTCTAAAGCAAAAGGAAATGGCTAAATCTTAGGGGTTCATAAAGCAGACTTCCATAGACCTAGAGAGGAGCTGTTGTATCTCCATCAGCATCTTGGCAGACTACATTAGAACTTGGTTTATAATCTTTATGCAGCCTCTTTCTATGTCCCTCACCCACAGAAACAAAGGACTGAAAGCACGTGTGAAATCAGACACGAGAAATACACAAGAATGATTAAAAAGACACCAAATCTCCCTGAAGGCACAGGAAGAAGAAGAAGAAGAGCCAGTGCCTTGCCAACCTGTCCAAGCAGTGCTCCTGGTAGCGGCCGCGGTCGCGGTGGTCGAAGTCGTGGAAGCGATCCTGGCGGCCGAAGTCCGAGTGGTAGCGATCCTCCAGCGCCAGCCGCTTGGCCTCGGGCCAGTAGGGCTCATCCCGCCTGCACACGGGCTCACGTCAGCAGCAGCCCCAAACCACCTCCCCTTTCCTGCTCTCTCCAACCTCAATCAACCCAGTAATTAAAAATCTGTGTGCGTTAAGCAGGAGTCGCACTTCGGTTTCAGAGAAAATTTGGTTTATGAAAACCAGCTTAATTTCAGCACGTGGTGATGTAAGAAGAGAATGAGCATCCTTTCCCTTACCATTTAGAGTTGATACACACAACTCTACTGCTCTATTAACTCTATTATTACTACTCTCCTAGTACTACTACTACTCTATAATTACAACACTACTACTGTATTAACTCTATAGTTACTACTGTACTAGTACTCTATTACTACTACTACTCTATTATTACAACTCTACTACTCTATTAACCCTATTATTACTACTCTACTAGTAGTAATAATTTATTACTAGTAGTGACCATTACTACTCTACTAGTATTCTATTACTACTACTACCCTATTATTACAACTCTACTAATCTAGTAACTATTATTACTACTCTATAGTACTCTATTATTACAACTATACTACTCTATTAACTCTATTATTACTACTCTACTCTCTATTACTCAAAGTAGTAACAACTCTGGGTTGTTACTTCTCTTGGTCATCCCTCTCTGGGAAAGAAGAGTAGACCCAAACAGTGCTTACAGTGTACAAGCACATTATTTGCTCTTCTTCAAATTGCTATTAGTGTTAGAAGCAGCACATAAAGAGTCTTTCAGCTGCAAGCTCCCATGACTGCCTTATCCAGAGTGCTCCCCGTTTCCACAGGCTCCCAAGGGAGATGTGGCTCAGGAGTTTGGAGCCCCACTGCCCTGCTCCTCACCTGCTGTCAGGATCATAAGGTCTCCTCATGGCAGATCTCCGCTCCTGCTCGTAGCGCAGCTGCTCCTGCTGGCGTCGCAGCTCCTCCCTCTCCCTCTGGATTCGCTCCTGCTCCCGTCTCCTTTCCTGCTCTATGTGCATCCTTTCCCTCTCCAACCTCTCCCTCTCCAGGCGCTCTCTGTCCAGGCGCTGCCGTTGGAATTCCAGCCGCTCCCGCTCCCTCTGGAGCCTCTGTCTCTCATCCCGCTCGTGAATGGCTGCCAGGCGCTGCTCCCGGTCTCGCCTCTCTCTCTCTCTAATTTAAAAGAGTTTTTAATTGAGATTCTTCAGTCCAAGCTCTACCGCTTCTTTGTTTTGAGTGGGGTTTCATTTCTTTTAAAAGAAGTTTCTATGTTCTCCCCCTTCTTCCCAATTAAGTAACAGCTTAGGGGAAAATAAAAAGCTGCATACAAATGACAGAAGTAAAGGTGAGAATTCTGCATAAGTAACATGGTATCTACTCTTAACTCAGGTCTGAGAAAGCTTCCAGAGAGCACAGCAAGTCCTAAGACAGAAATCTGATGTACAAAAAGTATTTACAAGCTTCAGGGGAAAAAACAAGGAAATTCAAATCCAGTCAAGTGGAAAACAAAGCCTGAAAGCACCTACGGAAGTCTCATGAGAACATTGATTTCAGCAGTAAAAGCCTCCATCACTTAGCATTAATGTCTGTTCTAGCAGTAATTAGTATGAAATCAGTCTGAGACAGTAATTAGTATGAAATCAATCTGAGATATCACTGTTGGAGGGTCAGCACAGCACTGCTTTGAACAAAAACACAGAACAGATAAGGGAGTAAAAGATGCCATTTAAGTTTAGAGGGAGTGGAACTCACCGGCGCCTCTCTGTCTCCCTGATTTCTCTCTCCCTCTGCCTCTGCCGTTCCCGTTCCCGCTGCTCCTTGATTTTATCAAAAGATAAAATATCCTGCTTTTCCTTGCTCTCCGATTTGCGGTCCTGGCTCTTTGTGCTCTGAGATGAATCAGAACAATGCATGAGCTGAACATGGTGCATCTCCAGCTAAAGCTCCCAGGCAAATACCTACACTGTGTCAACCTGAACAAAACAGGCTGCCATGCCTTCCCCAGAGGTAAAAAACAGCAGTGGAATTCCAGGGAAAAGTACCCCCAGTTTGACCAGAACTTCAAAATATTACAAATAAATACCAGGAGATCACAACCTGACTTGCACTTCAAACAACACACACCCCAATAACATTCCAAGCTCAGGGAAACACATCATCCTAACACCATTTTCATATTGCAACTCGACTTCTTGCACTGGGTCAGTAGTAAAGAAGTATAAAAAAGGTGAAACAGAAGCAATTCCCCTCTGCCACATCATTAAATCCCTGATGCTTTCCAGAAAGTGATAAAAGGATAATTGTACCAAAATGCAAGGCTAAAACCCCTTTATCTCTGAGCATATAAATCTATTTGACACCAATTTTTACACCAAAGCTTCTCTGGAAGTTGGCCTTACCCTCTCTTTTGATGCAGAAGTTTTCACACTAATAACTGGCTCTCCTTTAGATTTATCCATTACCACTGTCCTTTCTGTTCCTCGACTTGCTAGAAAACAAAACAGAGCCAAAAAATAAATGGTACAAAAGACATTCAGCAATTCTTGCAAGACTCAAAACTGTGAAGATACTAAATAGTAAAAAAGTTATTTTAATTACTTATGGAACTAATTCGTGATTTAAATAGCTTGCCAAGATTTGGCCAACATGAGGATGGGAGCAGTAAATTTATCACAAAGTTACAGCAGTATTTTCTGGCAGGGATGACAGCTAAAAGAACACAAATTTAATTTAATTCTTCTGTCCACAAATACATCCTTCTCCACAGTTAAAAAAAAAAGCTCAAAAAAGGACACAAACCACACATAGTGTCAGGTCTAAACTCAGTGACAGTTCCATAAAAATTATGGAAACTTTTACATTATTAGAAACTAAAGTCAAAATTTTCAAGGTGTTTTCTGATGTCTGTGTCAGTTTTATTAAGAAAGCTTCTTTTTACTGAATTATCAGTCACATGCAATAATGTACAAGCACCCTTGAAAACATTTCTGAAAGACAGCTAGCATCACCTGATTTGCTTGCCCTGGATCTATCAGAAGATCCAGTCTTTTGTTCATCCTTTTCTTTTCCTTCTTTTTCATCTTTTTCTGATTTCTTAGCATCATCTTTTTTGTCCATCTTCTCCTCCTTCTTAACACCAACAGATCTACAAAAAAGCAGGAAAGCAAAATGCCTCTTTCAAAAGCAACAAACCACTTGAAAAACCAATGTTGGAAGTATCACTCACTAACCACATAGTCAGTCTACCAGAAAGACAGGCTAAATCCTAGAAATATTTGTCAGTTAAAAGTAGAGTCCAAGACAGAGGCAGATCAGAGGACATAGAACTGGTAAAAGTAAAGGTTTATCTATAAATAATTTGATTTAGATCTCCTAATATAGCTAGCAAGTTATTACACTAACACCAAAGAACTTTGTATTTCTGAACAGAGGGCCAGTTAAGATGCCCTTACCACTGTAAAACATCAACTTTCCAAGCATTATTCCTATTTCAAATGCAGGATGAAACACTAAATCAAGATTTATTACAGTTACTGTTCAACTTGGTCACCTGGCTACATTTGAAATGAGTATCATAAAACACAAAACAACACTTTACTTCTCAGATTTGGAATCTGCAGAATGGTGCCTGTCTTTTTCCTTCCTTGTTTCACCTTCCTTTTTGTCAGAAGGCTTTTTTCCTGCTGGTTCATTTTTTGCCTAGAAATTCAGCCAGAAAGAATTACATAGTCAGAGACAGAGATTAAAATTTGCTTTGCATGCTTTTATTTTCATTACACTGCCATGAAACTGCTGCCACTTACCTTTTCCACAGAAATCATTTTACCATGCAGCTCTGTTCTGTGGAGGTGATTGATGCACTTGGTGGCCTCCTCAGATGTTGACATGGTCACAAAGCCATAGCAGCGAGCGCCAGGACTGCGAGCATTTGTCACCACTTTTGCACCAACCACCTTTGGGAAAAAACCAAATATTCTGTGTTTACAGGTCTGCCACTAAATAAATTCTAACTTAATGACTATTTCTTAGAACAGTTTGGATGGGAAAGGACTTTTAAAAGCCATTTAGTTCAATCAGTCCTTGTAATAGGCAGGGAGATCTTTAATAATGCAGCTCAGAAAATTAATCTTCAAGTTGCTGATCAGGTCAGAAGCTTAAGGCAGATATATACAGAGAAGGGAGAGTGGGATTGTAAAAAAAAAAAAAAAAATTGAATAAACAAAACTACTACCACTTTCCCTTCCCTTACAGGACATCTCTACCCACAGGTGACAATCTGTGACAGGCAGTGGCACTTAGTGATATAAACATTTAATATTACATTAAGAAAAGTATTTGGCAGAAGGGGAGATGGTCACACAGAGAGCTCCCTTCCACAACTTCTGCTCTTGTATGATAGCAGGCACTGTAAAGCAAGTGGAAGCCTGCCCTCAAAGACTGGATTTCTGCAAAGCATAGTCCTTGAAATGGAATAATTTGAAACAGCATTAATTGCCAGATACTTAAGACATAATCAGACTACTACATGATGATCTACCAGTCTCTCCTGTCAATAACTGCCTCATTCTCACAGGTATCTGCACAGATATTCTCTGCAAATTCCATCCCTGCTCCCACCCCTCCATTTCAATCTTCTTTATTGAACTGTGCTCCTTTCAGAATGGAGTTTCCAAAGAACACAAAGTTAAGAACTCAGCCTGCCCAGTTATTCATGAGGGAAAATAAGAGCAAAATTTAAGTTCAGCATTTTAAACTGACAGAATGGTTTGTTAATTTACATATCCACTACATACCTTTCCATACTTGCTGAAAAGGTTCTTCAAATCTGTAGCTCTAGTAGAGGAGGAAAGTCCACTAACCCACAAATTTCTGCCAGAACCACTCCCCACACGGCCTGGGGCACAAAAAAATATAAAAGACCATGTGAAACACAAATGCAGCAGGGCAAAATTCAGAGTCCTAACCCCCCCACATTTTCCTTGATAAAACTCTCCATAATTAATGTGCATTTGAATAGCCTTAAAGAGTTTGTAGCTACAGATTTTCTTCCTGCACTTCAATCACTTTTAGGAGAATTACAAAGTATCAAATGTCAATTCACAAAATAATACTTATTTAAAACAAACCCCAACTCTGTTAATAATGTTACAAAAGTAACAAGGACCTGATATTTTAATGTTCTATCTTGAAGGGATGTGTTACAACTGCATTGAGGGTTCACTGAATTAACAGTCCTCCTTTTTACTCCAGGTCCTTTGAAAATAAAAAACCCCAAAACCCCCAAATGTGCACCTACCTTTCTCATCTTTTGTGACTGTCTTTGTATCTTTGTCTTCAACAGGGCTAAAGATAAAACACCACATTATTCAAGAGATCATATGCAAAAAGACCATTAAATCTAGACAGCACAACTAAAATTGGATACCTACCAGTAAATTAGTTCCAAAATAAACACTATTATTGGCAATTTTCTAGAAGAGTGACAGGAGATAGGGATTTGTACCCCTAAACGGACAATTCTGTTTTGCAGATGACAGAAATAAGAGTAATTTGGGAAAACAACCTTTGAAGGTTGAGGAAGGAAAAGAAATCAAACCCACTGTTCTTAAGAAAAAAAAATATATCTATTTTAGCAGAGACAGTCCAACATGAGAACTGGGCATCTTCTGATGGTTCTGAGTGTGTATGCAGTCCAGAAAGCGAGTGGGATCTGTAGCAAATTCCTGATGGCAGCGTGATCCTTCTTCTGAAGTCCAGTCACTCCTTAATTTGTGTTCTGCACCAGAGCTTTGCACTGCCTACACTCCTGTATTTATATTTATTCACAGAACCACTGTACAGTGTGATATCACAAGATCTGTTTTCAGAACCTTTACATCTTTAAGGCTCGTTCCTTAACTTCACTCTGCAGTAACAGTTCTAGGGAACCATTTCACAGCATTGAACAAGTTTTCCAAGGGTGGTTATTCACAGATCTGGTGATATGACTGGGTTTCCAATCTCTATGACCCTGCATGACCTGGATTTTCCACCATAATAACGTACACTACAGTAATGCATTAAAAAAAAGAACCAAAAAAAACCAAACAGGGACGCAAAAAGCCTCAATGAAGAACGAAACTGTTTAAATGCCCAGGTTTTTTTTTCCATTTAAAAAAAAAAAATCAAAGTAACTAAACAAAAACAAACAGTACCTGGCTCCAAAGGTAACTCTTCAAGTTCCTGTAGTGAAAAAGATTTTGAAAAGGAGAAATATCACTATTTCATAAGCAAGATGCTATTCTGAATGACATTTTTTATCCACCCATTACAGGAGAATATTTAGTGAAAGCATTACTATAATTTAACATATTTAAGCTTTGAAAACATTCAAATTCAAATGAATTTCTCAGAAACTATAGGACTTGGTAATTATTTCCTTCACTGATGAAAGCAGATAATGGGAGCTGAAGAATGGGCCTCAAGACATTTACTCACTCAAAAAATCCCCCTTTTTTGAGTATTTCCACTTGATTTGTGTAGGACAAGGATATGCCTGGGGATAGGAGCCAAGCTTATTTCTGCAGCTTTAGAAAAAATAAAAGCCACACAACTTTACAATCTTGTAGCCAATGTGGACACACAACAAAGAGCAATACTGCCCCATTAGATGGGGCAGAAATAACTTTTTTCAAATGCTTTGTTGTTCATTTCAGGAGGTAAAGCACTTGATTCTGGGGGAAGGGATTATCCTCTACCCCAGTGTCAACAGCCAGATGAACACAGTAAGCCAATATGAAAATATTTCAGCAACTGAGTAACTGCAAGGCCCAATCTTAGCAGAAAAATAACCTTGAATATCATTCCCTGGATGGTGCTGTTCAGTTGAGAAGAAAGCAAGCTACACTATTTGTACGCATCACATGTTCTCTAAAATAAAGATCTTAAAATAGGAATAATATGCATATTATAATTAATAAGGTGAAGCAGAGTTCAAAGCATGATTAAAAACAAATGCTCTGTAAACTGCTGTTAATAAAATCACATGTGTACAATCATGTAAGTATTTTAAAAATTAAGACATTGATTTCCACAAATATGTAAAAAGAAAAGCAATGACCATAAGAACCAGTACAGCTCCAAATTCTCCCAAGTACTCTTTAGCTATTTTCCCAAGCACTCTTTTAGCCTCAGCATTTTGCTATTTAATCCAGAAATAAATAAATTTTAAAAAGAAAACCCTGATTCCATACACATGAGAGATGCCTACCATCACTATTGGTATTTCTCTTGATTCTTCTTTAATTTCTGAAAATTGTGGGGATGCCTCCAAGTTACCTACAGCATACTCTGCAGGCTGATCTGGAAATTCTTTCACTTCTGCATCAGCATTTTCTTTACTATCAGACAGCGAGTCAAGAATATTATGGGCACTGTAATCATCTCCACAATCTACTGCATTGCCATTATCTATTTCAGCTTCATCTAACACACTAATATCCATCATGTCAATATCCTGCAAGTTATCCAAACTTGCTTCCATATCGTCCTGTGAAAAGAAAAAAAGCACATGTCACAGTCAGGGTGACTTGAGAGCCATCTGCCACCATCCCCTGCAGAGGCAGCCCCCTGTACCTGTCCATCTCCAGAATCCTCCTCCAGGCCATTGTCCTCCACTCCCTCTTCATCTGCTCTACGTCCTAACAACAATATCATCATTAGAATGAGAGCAGAAATTATAGTTGTACCCCTCAAGCTTTACTTTTTAATCAGAGTTGGTGCTCCCTTCAGGTTTTTCCCTGTTTGTGACCACCCCAGTAAGTGACAAACAGGCCACAGTCCAACACCTGGCAGGAGCTCAAGCTCTGTGACCTCCCCAGAACGCTGGGCTCAGCTCAGATTGCAGCAATTTATTACCTCAACCTTTCATTTCTTTACAGACATTTATGAGAAGGAAAAAAAACCCATCCAAACAAAACACAGCACAAAATACTGAAATAACCCCACTTTACCTGTGGGTTTCACTGCAGTGCTCTGCCCACCAGCTGGATGTGAATTAGCCCAATTAATGGAATTACTGAAATTACTGAAAACACTACACCAGCCTCAGCACCAAGGAGCAACTCCTCAAACTCAGATCTAAGCAGCTGTTTGACCTTTTATGAATCTTCTTTTCCTCAAAAACTACAAGCACATTACAACTGAAAAGTGAGAAGGATTTTAGAGCCAAGAGGAATATTTCATCTATTTCCATCCCCACACTAAAAGTGCTGCAATACAACATCAGGTGTTTTTCTGAGACTTGGAAATTAATATGATTTAGAAGATCTCTTTCACCCAGAGTCGTGACATTTGCCCTCTATGTGGTGAAGATTTCACATTTTAACCTGCAAGCAATTGCACCATCACTCCCAATCAGGTGTAATGACAAAAATCAAACAAATAAGCTAGCAAAACAGTTTACATTTACAGTTTACACAAAATATACGTTTTCTGTAAACCAAGTCTAGTAATAAAAATACTCTAGCTGAACTAGTTATTTTGCTCAGCTCCAATGCAAAGTTTAAACACTATTTGTTTACAAAATAAAATCGAATGGTGTTAATTAACTAATTTTAGAAAAACAGTAAATTATTTTCTGAAAATAAGGATTACTTAAGACTGTCCCACCACTACAAAAACCAAACATAAGGCCTTGAAAACATATCTGACTTCAGAAATGGATTAAAAATTTGTCTTCTGAGAAGAAAATTGCAACTGCTTCAGCTATGAAGCATAACACTACAGAGCTTATTTTGCATTTGCTAGAAACTCTACATTTCTACATTTAAAAAGTATTAAAAACACTGACACTGCTTCAGTGTTACTTGGTAATTCCTAATACAAATTTCTGGGAACTCTGAGAACAAACCAACAGACCCTTCAACATTTCCTCCCTTACAAAATCACATGAAATTCTCTAAATAAATGGCTGCTAACTTGAATTTTATCACCCATGCCTAGAAACCTGAGAACAAATGTGGGAAAGAGTATCAGTAACAAAAAAAAAAAGATAATAAAAGTTTCATTCCATGAGTAAACTTGCTTGAAAACTCAAGGATGATAAGGTGGAAAGTCTCTCTAACTGCCTTGTACCTTTGCTGCTTCTTTTTGGAGTTTTCTTCATGATATTTTCTGAAACCACTGGAATTTCATCAGGATTCCCTCCTTCCTCCTCAATAGCCTAATAGGGGCAAAAGAGAAAGACAGATATAAAAACAGACATTAAAAAAATCATTTGTACGTTTGTGCTGAGTTTAAGAGCTGCACACCAGAGGCTGAAAAATTCCAAACCATGAATCAGCAACTTAGATACACAAACAAAAAACCACCAGAGCAAAGCAACAAGCAGGGAGAAGGCAGTAATGTGTTGGTGTAAGGTTTTGGGAAAATAGTCAGCAAAAAAAAGCCTTTCAGCATTTAGAACTCTTCATCGTCAATCCTACAGCATTTGGAACTGTTCACAGACACACGGGTTTTGTGACAGGGTAAAATCCTCGGCTCTGGGACACAGCAAGCAGATCAGAGAAGGGATTCCTCATGGTATTAACACGGGAAACGGTGTGATGAGGATACAGTGAAAGGGCTACCACAAAAACACCAGTACGCAGCAAAAATCCCCCCAGAAAGCGCACAGCACCCTAAATCCAGCAGCTCAGAGAACAGCAGAACTCCGGTGCACCAAGCTGGGAATACCCAGCCGAGCGCCACGGCAGACACCGAGCGCTGCGATCGGAGCGGGCTCGGCGACACTCGGTGCCAGCAGCGGTCACAGGGCGAGCCTGGGCCGGCCCAGCGCAGGCCGGGCCCCGCCGGGCACCGACCGCTCGCACCGATCCCGCCGGGCCCCGACCGCTCGCACCGATCCCGCCGGGCCCCGAACGCTCGCACCGATCCCGCCGGGCCCCGAACGCTCGCACCGATCCCGCCGGGCCCCGGCCCCGGGCGCTCTTTGGCGCCATTTTCCTCAGCGGTGCCCGCCGGGCCGGGGTCGCAGCAGTTCCACCCACCCTGAGGCACCCCCGGCCGCCCTCACCTTCCTCAGCCGCTCCATGAGGACGCTCTTGTTGCCGCCGCTGTCCAGGTTGCGCTGCCGGAGCTCGGCCCGCAGGTCTATCACGCGCAGCTCGCTCAGCGGCCGCCGCCGGCTTTCCGACTCCGAACCGGGGACGCCAGGCCCAGCCAGGGACGCAGGCTCCCCCAGCCCGGCCGGTGAGTGACTCTCCGCCATGGGCCGTGGTTTGGACTCGCTGGCGCGGGGCAAGGCGGGGTGAAGGCGAGGCGGGAGAGCCGCAGCGGCCGCCGCAGCACAAAATGGAGGAGACCCGGGGCGCAGGGGAGAGCGAGGGGGCGGGAAAGTGAGGGAGGCGCAGCGCGCATGCGCGCCGGGGCCCGGGCAGGCCGCGAGCGCCGCGGCGCCGCCAACTCCGGAGCGGCGATGACGTCACGCGGCCAGCCAGCCCCCGGTCCCTCTTCTGCGCATGCGCGACAGCTCGCGAGCCGTCCTTGGACGCGGGCGACGCAGTTTGCGCCTGTGCGGGCGAGTCTCCCGCCAGGCTCCGCCCGCTCAGTCCCGCCCGCGCATGCGCACAGCGCGCTTTGTTCCCCCTCCCCTCGGCGCGTCTCCGTCCCCACCATTTTGTGCCGTGATCGCTAGGTTCGCTGCTGGGTTGTGCCGTGTTCTCCTGCGCGTTCGGGCTCGAGGCCAAATATCGAAGGGGCCTTGATGGCGGAGAGTCAATCAGCGGCCGGACTGGGGGATTTCACATCCCTTAGTGGGGCCGCGACTTTTGGTTCGGAGCCTGAAACCCGGCGGCTGAGCGAGCTGCGAGTCATCGACCTGCGGGCTGAGCTCAAGCGGCGGAACCTGGACAGCGGCGGCAACAAGAGCGTCCTCATGGAGCGGCTGAGGAAGGTGAGGCGAAGCGCGGCGGGGGAAGCGGGGGGGCAGCGGCGTGCGGCCATCCGGGTCCTTTGTCTGTGGCGCTCTCGGCGCGTGCGCGCTCGGGCCCGGGGCGCTGAGGGGAGCGGGCGGCCCTGAGGGGAGCGGGGCTCCGTTGCCGCCGCCGGGCACCCGCGGGGTGTTTTTGGGCACCGCCGTGTCCCCTTTGTTCCTGCCGCTGCAGAGCCGTTTCACGGCGCCGCTCTGCGGTGTGGGCGCCCGTGCTCCATCGCTGCTCTGAGCGCGGCTCGGGTTGCACTGGGTGGAATGTGAGATGGCCTCGGCCTCCCCGTCACTGCCTGACCCCGGCGTCCGCGCGTCCTTCCCTGCTTTACTCTCCCGTTCCCCCGACATGCACACACGTGCCTCTTCCCCGTGCTTGTTGTCGCGCTTCTCCGTGCCGTTCGCAGAATGGGTAAGCTCGGAAGGGATCGCAGTGGGTCATCTGCTCCAGCAGGATTTTGTCCAGACAGTTCCTGAATATGTCCAGTGAGAGACACTCCACACCCTCCCTGGGCAATCTATTCCAGTGCATGCTCACTTGCACTGTAAAGAATTTTATGCTCCTATTTAGGTGGAACTTTCTGTGCATAGGTTTCTGCCCTGATGCTTGGCACCCCTACACTTGACCCTGTTCCATCTCTCCGACCTCACTGGAATGTATTCCCACAGACTTCCACGAGGCCAGAACAGCATGGTCAGCCTTGGCCCTTTTATGGGTTCTAGCAAGCCTGCACGTTGAGAAAAACTCAAACTTGAGCTCCTGTGAGATTCTCTCCCGGTTTTATACTGTTGATGTGCTTATCTGCAGAGCAGGGAGCTTTGCTCCCCAGCTGTAGCTTTGTTTGCCTGTGGGGATGTGTTGCACCCTATTATTTAGTATTTCTGACAGGTTGCACAGCTGCCTGGCTGTATGACCTGAGCTAGGGAGAGACATGTTTCTCTCTGAAAAATCCTAAAAAATGCAGTTGTGGTTAAACCCTAGCAGGCAGCCAAGGACCACATAACTGTGTTATCAGCACTGTTCTCAGCACAAGCTCCAACCACAGCCCCCTGTTAGCTGCTGTGAAGAGAATTAACTGCCCCATCCAAAGCCTGTACATATGCACAGCAGCAATTCATACAGTGGATATCATCCTGCTGTCTCCAACAGGCCATTGAGGAGGAAGGAGGAGATCCTGATGAAATTCCTGTGGCCTCAGAGCTGACCACAAAGAGAATGCCAAAAAGAACTAGCAAAGGTACAGTGTCTGGACACTTGCAGTTCCAGTGTTTGCATGGTGCTAGAACTGGACATACAAACTTGTTTTCTCCTGTTGAATTAGTTTGATTTAAAAAAAACAGTTGCTTCTTACATCATGGAAAATGGTAGAATTCTCTTGCATTAATGAGCAATAACAACTTTAAACCTGTGTTTTATTAGCAAGTCTTGAAACTCGAAGATGAAACTGTAAATTGCAGGTGTTTCTGTATTTGTGACCACAAGCAGAATTGTGTCAGGCACAGAGCAAGCAGCTTCAGCATAAGCTCCATGGAAAGCCTCTATAATTACATTTCAGTTATGTGTAAACTGTAACTATATTTAACTATATGTTGCTTCAAAATATTAAATATTGTACGTGGCATTTTGCACATGGCTTACTTGAATTGCTGATAACTGCTTGTTAAAAATACTTTCTGATGACAAACAGATTATTAAGCTTCTTCTTTTAAGATAGTGTCTAAAAATAGAAAAAGAGCTGTTATCTTTGAATAGCAGTACGAGTTTGGTGGTGACAGATGTGCATAAATGTGATTTGTATGTCCAAGATCTTGAAAGTGAACACTAATTCTTAAATCCGTTTAATTAAGGGAGGTGTTTTCATAACAGTCTTAAGGTGTTACTTTTAAATGGATTACCCAGAGGCTGTTGTCTTTTTAGGTATTGGCAGTGTGGTGGAATGAGACTGTAGCTTTAGAAAAATACTGTAGCATTAAAAAAAAACGCTGCTGGTAATTGGTGCTCCTTCTGTTTGCTGTTCTGGAGGGACAAGGGGACCTCAGTTACATCCTGGATCAGCCTCTTCAGGATTACTTCTTGTAACAGATAATTCAGCAAAGCTTAAACATAGTACAAAATGTAGTGCTACATCTCACTGCAGTGATACTGTTTTTAGGAAGAAAGCCAGAAGAAGAAGGTGTGGAAGACAATGGTCTAGAAGAAAACTCTAGAGATGGGCAGGTAAGAGAAATCATGATTGCAGTTACTGAGAATGTGCCTCGTGTAACCTGCAATAAACACACATTTACCCTTTTCTCTCTGTAGGAGGATATTGAAGCCAACCTGGATACCTTGCAGGATATTGATATGATGGATATTAGTGTGTTAGATGAAGCTGAAATAGATAACAGCAGTGCTGTAGACTGTGGAGAAGATTACAGTCCTGACAACATTCTCGATTCTCTGTCTGATAATAAAGATAATGTCGAAGCAGAAATGAAGGAGCTTCCTGATCAGCTAACAGAAAATGAGGTGAGTGAGTAGAGGTCTTTTTAATTTTTCAAAAGTTATTTGATAGAGATATGGGCACATGAAGAAGGTATTTCAGTCCAGTAGAATGTAGGACATGAATGTGATGTGGTTTCTATTCCCCATTCACAGCTCTCATGTCCTACTCTTATAAATGGTAAATATTCTTGAGGCTTGAAATGTTCTTAGTAGACAAGTCACCATCTTCCTTACTTTGCAGCATCAGCTTTGCTTGCTGTGAAAGGAGCCTGGAATTGAGAATGCTGTATTAGTTTCTGTATTCTCTCTTCCTGTCTGGATGTTATATGTGTTAAAGTGCCTATGTGCATACACTCAGCCATCCAGGTATTTATATATATGGGGAGAGAGAAAAATAAATTTTCAATTTAGGTAATTTAGATATCGTTCCTGCAGAAATAATGTTCTGGTTTAAGGAAACTTGTTCTTGTCTTGCTCTGTTTTCTCATAGGGATTGATAAAAGAAGAACTTTCTGTGTTGCCTTTCTAACATTGCCAGGCTTTTGACTTGGTTTTGAGAGCAGCTTGCAATGTCGTTTGCAGACAGCACAGGGTTATCCATGTGTCACATTCACTCCCCAAATGTTATCCTTCTTAGATCCTTGTGGGTTTGTTTTAATTTATTTTAGGTTCACTCACTGAACAGAGCATATTCTTTCTTTGGCATCTGCATATCTGCTTCAACTTTTTTCCGTTTATCTTCTGTCACCTGAAAAGGGAGATTTTCTCAAAGCCTTTGTGTTTGACTGGTCTGTCAGTGCCAGGACCCTTGGGTCCACAAAGTGCCAGCATCCTGTCCTGGGCACCCTTCACTGGGAGTCCCCTGGATCAGAGAGTGGTTCCAGTGCCCTGGGGAGGGTCACACAGTCAGAGACCCCTGTCCCAGGTCTCCTCAGCTGGTGAGTCTGTTACTCACTGCAGGCACTGGTGGTGCCCTTGAAGGACTCACACTGAACCCTTTATGGAATAACAGCATTAATGTAATAGAAAATCACAACAGGTTAAGGTTCCAGGATTGCTGGTGGTAGTATCTGTGTGCAAAAAAACCCCACCATATTAACCAGCTTTAATTCCTAACAGAAGCTGGCTGCAGTTCATTATTCATCACACTTAGAGTACAATTCTTACCCACCAGACATCCCTAAAGGGGAAAAGACAGATTCAGACTGTTGCAGTGGAGCTTTCCTTAACTTCTCCCCACTTTTAACTTACGTTTATACTATTTTTACATTTAGGTGGAGCTGGTGTGACTCTGGTTTTACATCCTGTTCAGTGGGGGTAGTCATGCCTTGGAGGTGGGTGACATCAGTGTGACATCTGAGGTGACTCTTGGCACAGAGCTGTGCATTCTGTTGGGTCAACAACAAGAAATCTTCTGTCTTTTCCTTTGGTTGACAGCTGCTCTGTGGCTTACCAGCTGCAGTTTACCACTAAGTCCCCACTCTTGCAGGGGTTTCAAGAGAGCCTGGCTGTGGTGTCTGCACCCCAACAGGCCAAACAAACACAAAGGCTTGGAGAGAATCTCCCCTGTCATGGGACTGAACACAGAGTCGTGGCAACAGCATCCCCTTCACCTGAAGGGCAGTTTTGTGATGTTCTGTAAATTAACCTCATGTAATGGATGAGTTTTGGTTGCATCTTACCCTCAGCTCTTTAAAGAAAAAAGATTTTTGGGGTATGTTTTCAGTTTGGAAGAGTGTAAACCGAAGTCGGCTTCATTTCTAACTTGTTTTATTCATTTAGAAAGTAAAGTTAAAAAGTGGGAAAGTGAAAAAACATGTTCAGTAACCACAGAAATGTGAGATAAGACTCTAAGAATAAGTTTGAAATAGACAATATCCTGTTGAAATTAAAATGAAAAGTAATTGGAGAAAGATATTTAAATATCAGGTGTGTTCACACATTGCTCCTCATTTCTGGGTCACACTCTGAAGTAGCAACAGAGATCTGTCAAAAACTTTATAGTATTTCTGGTTTTCTTGAAAGGGAAAATGAAGTACAGATGTATTCTCCTTAAGCTACTTTTGGTAAGAAATACTTTCCTTCCTTTCTTACTCTTTTAGGAAGATTATGATGAAATTGAAAACAATTTAGAAGCCTCCTCTTCAGATTTAATTGAAATGAAGGTAAACTGAAAATGTAGCTGTATTTCATAGCTGTATGTTGTATTAGTATTTACTGAGTTCTCCTACTGCAAAAAAGAAAATGTGACCATAATATGAAATTGCAACAGAATCCAAGACCTTGCCCAGCACAGTGTGTGAACTGAGGGTGCTCTGGTTTTTTCCCTACTTTTCAGTCAGCTCTCAAGATTTCCTTCACTTTATGGCAGATAACAAGGGGCTTGTGCTGCTGATTTCTTCTCTCTCCCACAGCTCTATGAAGCAGTAGCTGGTTTCTTTTTTACTCTGTAGTTGGTGTGGTGGTACACAAAGATATTTTATTGGTCTCTTTATATTCAGAGTTATTTGGGAGAATGCAGTTATGGCTGATATTTTGATTCGGCTTTAATGTGCCAGAAAAAGTACTTATATAAAATACTGGTTTCCAGTGGATGGTGAAAAAAAGAGCTAAATGTCATAGATAAATTTGTTTCGTTTTCAATTTTGGGATTGAGTAGGGAGTTGTTATTATTCTGTGTTAGAAATTACCTTTTATAAAATCCTCATTCTGTGGTCTTTTTTTCCTAAACAGAAAATGGAGAAGCTACACCTGGAGCCAGGTACTGTTAAAGAAAAACATATTCCTGTCTTTTCAACTAATACTTTTTAAACCATTAACTATTAAAAAACCCAAGCAAACAAACATAATTTGCATTATTTTTATAATGGACAATCCAGATCATGCAGGGTCATAGAGATTGGAAACCCAATCATATCCCCAGATCTGTGAAGTGATGCTTGAAATACTTCCAGTGAAATGAAATGGTTTAAAAACCTGTTAAACTACATAAGTGGATTTAGAGAAGTTTAATCACAGTTATAAAAGCTAAATATTCTACTTGTAAACAGATCTTGTGATATTGCACACACCTTAACTCTGTTACTAAGTAGAGAGCAGTGAAAGCAGTAAAAAGATATTGTAGGGCATTAAAATGTAAAGATTAGTTACTGGATACAGAAGAAAGAAGAGAGTTTCTTCATGGAAATTTCATACAGATACTTTTCCCTTTCTGGACTGCAAACACACTCATGCCTAAAGGTCTCTTTTATTTCTCCATGTGCAGATATTTTTATTTTTTTAAACGCAGTGGGTTTGATTTCTTTCCTTCATCAACCTTCAAAGGTTGTTTTCCCAAATTACTCTTATTTGTAAGCATCTTCTTAATGTAAGTCTGTTTAAGAATCTGACTTCATTATTTCTTGTCAGATTTCTTAAATCCAGTATACAAAGGTGTGTTTTCGTTTGCAACATATTTTCTGGTAGGTATTTAATTTTAGCTTTTTTCATAGTTTATATTTAGTCACTTTTCTTTCTGACTTGAATAATGTGGTGTTTTGTCTTTAGCCCTGTTGAGGAGGACAGAGATACAAAGATAATCTCAAAAGATGAGAAAGGTATGTTTGTTTTCAGATCTAAAACTTCAATGATTGGGGATAGCTGTTTGTCTTGGATGGGTTATTTCATTAGAAATTGATTGCAATCTATGCAGTTGTTAATTAGCATAAATTCACCTTTTTCTGCATTTTCTTAGTAATGTCAAAATAAGTATTTTCCTTTTATGCATTTTTTCAGGACATGTGTGTTGCACTGTTGTGTTTGTATCTTGATTTTTAAAGGTCAATGTTAATACATGACATTATGGTTTTTTGGCACTGGAGATGCCCACTAACAGCTGTTAGGAACCTTTTTCAATTGTTTGCTTTACTATACACTTGGAATTCTCCTTCCCATCTTCTGTTTTGCTGAAGTAATTTGGGATCCAGTATTCACATACTTAAATGCCACAAATATTACAGCTTCATGTTGTCTTGAAATGATACTGATTTTACTAAATTTTTGTCCACACAGATCCTATGGTGCAAATATGCATCATAAACCAAAAGAATATATTTTGATCAGTGTCATACCTTCATACTTCTTGCTTTTAATGCACCAGGCAGCTGAGTCTTTGCAGCTCACCCCACCTCTGTTCTCTTACATGCTGCTGGCAGGTACTTCAGCACTTTAAAGTATGGCAGTTCCAGGAATTCCTATAAAAATCAAGAAATTCATCATGAGGTCTGGCTGCCAGCTGGACAGGAGAAATTGGATTGGTTTTAATTGGGTTTTACAACCCAGACTCACCTCCCTGTCAGCTGCTTTTTCCAAGATCCTGGGTTATACCTGTTTGCACAAGCTGCGGGACCTCCCTTTTTAGGGTAAATTTACCTCTTGTTTCCAGTCTGTAATCTCGAGTTCTCTCATTTCAGAATATTTCAGGGAGTCTTCTGTGTGTGCTGTCCTTTACCTAAGGACTTGAGTGTATTATTTTTATGGACTGAGAACACCCTTCCTTGAGTTTGCTTTCAGAGCAGCCTTCAGGAATGTGGGTGTCTGAAACCACCTTGCTCCTGCATCCCCACATTTATTTTATTCATGTTCTGGCTTTGTGAACAGCAGTGAGAGGGAGCTGCATGACTGTGTAACATTCTCTGCATGCAGAACAAAGTGACTGAGCCAGAAGGAACCTAAAATAGTATGTACAAGTCAGGTCTGACTCATACATTGCTATTTGCCCACTTGTATGAAAGGGTTTTATTTAGGATGAAGAGTTTTCCATATTCCATGTGATAATTCTGAAAACTGTATCAACAAGTGTGCAGAAAAATAAGTTTATGAGCTCACCGTGGTGGGATTGGCTGTCAGTGGATGTACATCTGAAACATTTCTCCAGTGTTGATGGTTGGCTCCCAATATCTGCATTGTTCTTGGCTCAAAGTTAAATATTTTTAAGTCCCAGTATTTCTTTGTCTTAAAAGTGCAGAGCCATTACAGGAGCACTTTTTAAAGTCTTGTGGGAGGGCAGAACCTGACATTAAGACTGATCAATCCTTAATCAAAAAGGACATTAACAACATAGTTTTAAAAATCTTTAAAAAACTCATTGGTAAAGTAGCAGAAAAGAGAAGAACGAGCACTTTCTTCTTTCTCCAGGATTCTGGTGCCAGAGTAACTGCAGACAGTAATCTTTAAATTGTAGAAATGTGTGGAGTAAAAGCATCAAAGCCTTTGGCTCAGCTTTTTAAAAACACCAGGACAATGCATCTCCCACGTGTGTGTGTGTGCATGACATACCTTTGTCCATGCACTTCTGAGGTAAATGATGGCACAAGTGTGCTCACCTTTATACCAAAAAAAAACACCTCTTTTTGGGTGTTTTTGTAAGAGATTGATACAAATTGCTGCATCCTTCCCAGGAAACCTGTGTAAATATTAATTTAATTAATAAATATAAATTTAATGTTAATATAAATTTAATATTAACTGTGTTCTCAGTTACTTGCCAGTGACTGAGATTATCAGGTCAAAGAAGATGGAAAGGCACCCAAATAAAATAGCGTTTTGGAAAGGTTCTGGGAAAAATGGCTTCCCTCAATGGCAGAGGTTCTCTAAAATTCCATATATCACCAAAAAACCCCAAAACAGAAGTATGGAAGTAGAGAGCTGGAGTGAAACCCATTCACTGAGGCCTTGGAGCTGCCCAGACTGACAGAAGGACAGTACAGACATTGCAGAGGAGACTGGAAACAATCCTTGTGTAAGTGCTTCATGCAAACTGAACCTTGGGCTGCAGTTCACTCTTTAATCACTTGATGGTGGGTGTCCAGACTTGGCAAGTTCATTAGCATTTGTTTAATCACCTTTGTAGCTGAGATGCAGAATTGGCCAGGTGTTCTGGAATTCTTGCATGGTTTAAGCAGGCCAGGTCTAATTTCCTAACTTCCTAGGCCAGGTCTTTCCTGACTCCTGCAGCTGAGGTCAGACTCTGAATCCCAGATCTGTGTGGGCAGAAACAGAAATTTCCTTGGTTTCTTGGTGGTGAATGGCTTTCCTTGAGAGGAATTCTGCATCAGCATTCCCTTGGACTTAAGATAAAAAGGCAAGACATGAGCACATGTGGGGTGCAGACACAATTCCCACAGCTCTTCTGTCTTCTGTAAGTTACTGGGATCTATCCTGGCAAATTTTGGAGGGCCTCAGTTAATTCAGAGGTGCCCTAATCCAGTTGCTTTCTTGAAGACTGATATAAAATACTCCTATATCAAAACTCATAGTTGACCCAAATTTTTGGACTTGTAAAGCTCCTTACCTTCAGCAAAGCAAACCATGGGAGGAGAATATCACACAATGCATTTTACTTGCTCTGTGATTAAAAATTTGTGATCCTGCTCTGTTTTAATTCACGTAACGATTCAAGTAATTAATCCCAATAATTAGGATTTGGGGTATGTTTTGGTTTTGTCTGTTTGTTTTCCCAACTAGGTCGCAGTGCTGGCAGTTCTGGTAGAAACTTTTGGGTGAGTGGATTGGCTTCCACCACCAGAGCTACAGATCTGAAGAATCTGTTTAGCAAATATGGGAAGGTAAGGGGTTATTTTTGTTGGTTTGTTTTTGTTTTGGTGTTTGCTTTGTTTGCACAAGTTTGTTTGAAACTGTTAATAAGACTTTTAAAACTCTCATCACTGGAAGTAGCCATGAAAGGAGTCTTAATTACCAAAAATACTGTGGAATATCAAGGAAAAGTACACACTGAATGACTAAAGTTCTTTTTTTTCTGTTGCCCACAATATATAAAAATAAATAAAAAATTCAATTTTTGGTCCTTTACTTGAAATAATAACTGTATACACAATTTTCTGTGCTCCAGTATGGTATTTTCACCTAGTGAAAATTCACAGGCAACTGTGAATTTAATGCATATTAAAAATTTCCTTAGGACTAAGTAAAATATGCAGTAAATGTTGAGACAGAATTACTGGGGAATATCTTAGGAATTGCCTTAGTAACTTAAATTTTAATCTATCAAGAGTTGGCAGTTCCTTTGAAAAACACTTGCTTGGGTAGTTTGGGATATGGGGAGATGTTGTTTCATTTTGCAGTTGCTGTTAAGGACAGACAAAATGTCAAATCTCCCTGTCAGCTGGAAAATTGCAAGAGTTCAATAAAAGGCTGATATCAGAGCCCTCAGTAAGGATTTTTGTCAGACCCCTGAAGCCTATTTACAGATAACTACCAGCAGATTGTATGTGCTGACAATCAGCCATTGGATGTTTTACTGATGAAAATACTCTGGAACTTAAATATTACTTTAAAAATAGGTACAAAAGTTGATTGATTGTAACACAGCTTGGAGTTAGAAAGTCATGGAACTGGTAAAACCTTTTTAATGCTCCTTGTAATGCAATACTTCCGTTGATTTGCTTAGAATTCCATCTGGTAACCTAAAATGTTGGTCATGGAGATGTGCCACAAAACTTTTAATGTAATTAAAAGCTAAACAACAGCCAACCTAGCATTGGGCTCTAGATAGATGCCATGGTACCCACTGAGTCATTTAAATAAAATATTGTTATTTTCTTCAGGGTGTTAACGGAGGCAGAGCTTCCTGGAAGTAGATGTACTTGTGCAATAAAGCAAATGCTCAGAAGTAGGTTCTTTATTCAGCTGTACTTTAAAACATCTCTCCTGAAATATGATTGATTTCTGTGTTACAAAGTGAGCTGTACTGAATATCTGAGCATGTATAAACACCATTTGTGTGACTTTTTCAAGCTTTAGTTTTTGGGGAAACTTCATGTTTCTTAAAAATTGCAGATAACATTGTTGATCTGCCTCAGCAGTAACACATAAACATTTTTTGGAGGGAAGGTGGCACTTAGCAGCTGAGCATTAATGTGGAAATCTGCTAAAATTTTAAAAATTTGCTTTGGTTTTTACTATTTCATACTAAAGCAAAGTGGTGTTGTTGGTGTAAAGTTAGATGCCTTTTAAATAAATTTTATTGTCACCTGAGGGGTCTTTCTCTGGAAAAGAATTAAACCTTTAGCTCCCTCCTCTTGGTTCAGCTTTTGTAGCATTCCACTGGTAACAGAAACGTGGTTGGCTCCAAGCAATGCTCCTTCTCTATTTGTTAATCTCTCAAAACCAGAACTTTCCTGCCTGGTAGTGGCCAGGAATTAAAAAGAGCAGAAGTAGAGCTTGTAGTTGGTGCTGTTAAACCTTGTCACAGGGAGAGTAATTCCAGGTTTTTTTGGGAAGGTGGTGGGGGCCAAGGTGGTGACCAACGCTCGCAGTCCCGGCGCTCGCTGCTACGGCTTTGTCACCATGTCCACAGCCGAGGAGGCCACCAAGTGCATCACCCACCTGCACAAGACAGAGCTGCATGGCAAGATCATTTCTGTGGAAAAAGTGAGTACTGGGCCTCAGAGATGCTGAGTTCCCACCAGATTGTGCAAATGATTGAGGCCACATTCTCAGCTGATGATGTGCAAAATAAATTTCAGGCAAAAAATGAACCCGCTGGGAAGAAGACAAGTGAAAAAAAAGAGAGTGAAGCAAAGAGAGAAACAGTCAGTGAGAGGTACTGTGTTAAAAATTCTCCTATCAAAGGTGTTTTGCTGTGCTTCAGTCTGTGTTTATGTCAGAGGAAAGTTAAATTACAGTAAGAATTTCTGTGACATACGTTCAAAAAGAGGAGTTCATGGATTGTTTTACTACAAGGTAGACTTCAGTTGATGTGCAGTGCCTAAATTAAAATGTTTCTATTGTGTGCCTTAAAGTAGGCATTGGAAGGTTGCATTTTCAAGCACAACTTTTAGTTTAGCCATATTTGAGGTTTAGTAATGATTGTGGGGCTTTCATGTCTTAAATCTCTAGGAAAGACCATGTGAGAATTTTGGTCTGTGTGTCACTGTTTTTTCATTACCTTGTGTCTCATTGGAATGGGGTTTCCTCCAGGTCCCAAACAGTTAAACAGAGTTGTCCAAGATCTGTTCCCAGATTATGTTCCTCTTGAGCACTGTGCTCTTCCTCTCTGGCCTTGCTGAAAGTAGCTGAAAGAGGCACTAAGAGAGTGAATTAAACACTGAGAACTTTGCCTTCTGGAATTATCTTCTTGAGGCATAACTTCTGCTAAATGCCACTTGCTGTGAATTTTTTGCTATAATTTCACCCAGTTGCCTGACAAAAATGGTTCATTGTCATGTTGTGTAAGAAACTCTGTGGGCATTAAGCACATGGTGGTGTGAATTTGTCTTCATGCTTCCAGCTGAGATCCTGAATCCTGGCCAAGTTTGTTGACCACTGCACAGGATGGTCTCAATGTCTTGTTTTATGGCGCAGGAAGTTGTGGAAGGAAATGTTTGGAAACCTAATTATGATTGTTATCACATCAGAGTTCTACTTTGTTGCTGGCATTTCCCTTGAATTTTTTTTTCTCTTAGTCTGTATTGGTCTAATCTGTATCAATATCTATCCACAGACCTGGTGGTGCTAAAAGGGATGAGAAATCTGACCAAAAAGATGATCCTAAAAAGACGGAAGATAAAGATGAAAAGGAAAAAAAAGATAAAGATGACCAGAAGTCTGGTTCATCAGATCAGCCTAAAACTATTAAATCAGGTTGGTTTTTTCTACAGATACATTGATGTAGGAATATTTAATTCTTTCCAAAGATACTAGGATTGTTTCAGATTCTTAGTTGGAAATCCAGAATGAATAAGGGGAAAGGGAGATGTTTAACATTGTGCAATTCTTAAAAGTCGTGCCTGGATTAGGTGGAGTGAAACAATTGATTTTGAAGAGAGGGTTAAATGCCCATTTTCACATTTTAGAGAACATGATGTAGCGATGAGTGATGTAGGTCATGTAGTTTGATTGTTTCTTTCCACTTCTGATTTATTTAGGAAGCAAAGGAACAGAGAGAACAGTAGTCATGGATAAATCCAAAGGAGAACCTGTTATTAGTGTGAAAACATCCACTACATCAAAGGACAGAGTAAGTGATGCTTCTGCATGGGAAACATTTTCCTTAGAAACAGATCCTGAATCCTGCCAGGCTCTGTGTGTGTAACCCACACTTGTCTTGCCAGTTTGTCCAATTAGAGTTTCTATAACATGGTTTTTTTAATTAGTAAAATAGCTCTCATTTGCTTGATGCAGCACTCAAATCCTGCCAAACAAATGGGACAGGGTATCACTGTATTAATATATGGTGTCTGTAATGGTAAAACAGAGCAGCTTTTAGTAAAAAGCAGGGACCAAGCTTTGAGATGTGAACTGTACAAATGGAAGCAGAGCTCAGAGTACTGTTTGTGATGGTTGTTATTTAATAAATTAAAGTTTCTCTTTTAAATACAGAGCGTTAAGAGCCAGGACCGCAAATCAGAGAGCAGAGAGAGACAAGGGATTGTCCCCTTTGACAAAATCAAAGCACAGAGAAAAATGAGGGAGGCAGAGCAGCGCCGGTAAGAGCAGCACTGACATCGTTTGGGGCTTTTTCCCTAAAATAGATACAATTTCCATTTCTAATAAAATAAAACAGAGAGAGAAAAGGCCTTCAGGTTTTTTTCCCCACTTAGGGACTAATTTAGGTATTTAATTATTTTTGATGGGGCTTTTTCTTTGTTTTCATATGTTTAATAGGTTTCATAATGTTTAAAGATGATAATTGCCATCCTTCAAATTCCTTGCTAGAATTGTGACCTGGATTCCATGTTCTCCACGCATTACAAAACTTCTATTTCTCACCTAAAAGTAGTCAGATTGAACAGGAGGAAAAGGTTTTTGCTATTTTTATTGAAGAGGAAAAAGTTTCTCCCTCCTAATTAAATTCCTGAGTTTTAATGGAGTCATTATCCACCATACCATCCTGCCTTTCTTCACAGAAATAAAATATTCTTCACAGATACTTTATTTCAGTATAAGAAATGAGCTGTGGGCATTTGGATTCAGATTCTCCTGACCATACAGCAGTATTTGTGGGCATTTGGATTGAAATTCTCCTGACCATACAGCAGTATTTGTGGGCATTTGGATTGAAATTCTCCTGACCATATAGAAGTATTTCCCCCCGGGGATGGGTTTTGTGGGAGTCATTTGATCAGTCATTAAATAAATTTGTGTCCACTGAGTGTCTTCCCTCCACACGTGTTAATTTCAAGGGGATGATGCAAGTTTGCAGCCACTGTGGTTTTAATTTTTAGCACTCTTTTGACTTCCTTTCTTTGTTGAAGCATTGCCCATGTCACTTCTGTCTCTGCTCAAACAGCACCCGCGAGCGCCGGGAGCGGCAGCAGCACCTCCAGACCATCCGCGAGCGGGAGGAGAGGGAGAGGCTGGAGATCGCTCGGGAGAGGCTGGAAATCGAAAGGCAGCGCCTGGAACGGGAACGGATGGAGAGGGAGAGGCTGGAAAGGGAACGGATGCACATCGAGCACGAGAGGAGGAGGGAGCAGGACCGGATCCAGCGCGAGAGGGAGGAGCTGCGGCGCCAGCACGAGCAGCTGCGCTACGAGCAGGAGCGGCGCTCTGCCATGAGGAGACCCTATGACATAGATGGCAGGTAAAGCCACCAAATCCTGATGGTGCCAGTGGGAAATGTCACTGCCAGGTTCTGTCTCATCTGCCTGGACTGGAAAAAGCCATACATGTGTGTCGCTCTTGTGCCGAGAATGACACAGGAACAGGCGAGAGGCAGGATTGTAGAAAAGGTAAAGAAGGTTTTATTCAAGAGAACTGCACGGTTTTTATAGAGTGATACGATAGGTTTTGATTGGCTAACTAGCAAAAACATCTTCACATACTGTCCTTGAAAAGAACAGGAAAACAAAGTAGAAAAACACCACCTGCAAATTGTTTATACTTAACAAGTTATCACATCTTTCCAACTCCCTAAAATTTCTCACAAGCCACTGAGAAACACTTGCTGTTCTCTCTCTGTCCTATGGCATTCACACATGTGCTCTCAGCAGTTGCTGGTTGCATTGAGATGGCTGTGTTGAATAGCTCAGGTTTTTCAATGCCCTTTTGAATTTAATTTCCCTTCTTTTGGTTTGGAAAGAGGAACAATATCTAAAAGGCGTTTATTGAATATCAAAGCGACCCCTGTTGCAGGGAGAAATGACACTTCTGACACCATTGATATCAGAAGGCTAATTAATTTCTTTATTATACTATATTATTCTATACTGTATTGCACTACATCGGAACTGAATCTGCACAAGCACTCCACTCTACTGCCCTGAATCTCATGACTGTCAGCCGACAGTCCCGACACACACACGTGGATTCAGTTGGTCAATGAATCAAAACACTCACACCAGAATCCAGTTACCAGTTTCCTTCAGGTAAACAGTCTTCCACAATGCATTCCACTTGTGCACAACTAGAGGAGCAGCAATTGAGATAAAGAATTGTGTTTTCTTTCTCTGAGGTTCCCCGCTGCGATTCCCAGAAGACATGCTTGGGAAGTTGTGCCTTGCTTTTCTCTGTGAAGAGAAATGCGACCACAGGCATTCGTTATCTGGGCTGAAATGAGTCTGTTCTTTCTTTCAGGAGGGATGATCCATACTGGCCAGAGGCAAAACGAATGGCCATGAATGACAGGTACCACTCAGACTTCAGTCGCCAGGATCGTTTCCATGACTTCGATCACAGGGATCGTGGGCGTTACCAGGAGCATTCAATAGACAGGTTGGTGTCTTACCTCCACTGCTGCCTGAGACAAAAGACAGAAATACGTACTTCATATTTTTCAAGTGCCACTTAGTGGCTGTGGAATTTCTCTTCTAAAACATCGAAAAGATCTATACTGTGCCATGAGTTAAAGCTTCTGGCAGTCTTGGTCAGTGTTTTTTGCAGCACTGTTTCACGTATTTGTAGGATTCTGAAAAACTTATAAATAATATTGTAGGCGCCTAGAATTTTAACAAGAATATTTTGATTTATATGTTAGGACTAACTGTGTGTTCCAGCTGTTTATGCCTTTTGTGGATAACGTGGCATGATGTGGGAGCAGGGTTTTTCATCTGTGTTGTTAAATAAATGGATTTTTATAGACTGCTGTGTGTTTTACTATCACAGTCTGATTCTAATTGTCTGTTTCTAGGAGAGATGGATCCAGAACAATTATGGGAGATCGGGATGGACAAGTGAGTTGCTTTATAGAGCTACAGAAATATCTTTACATCTTATAACCTCGTTTTCTGTAGTGTGTGTGTCAGATTACATTTCAGTAGTTGAGAATTACATTATATCTACTAAAATATTCTGGAATAATCAGATTGTCTTGTTTACTTCAATAAGATGAAAATAAATTCAAAGACTTGTTTATTACAAAAGTTAGATATAGTTATTCTGATAGAAGACAAAGCAAGTGAGTTGTGTCAAAATACAGTATTCCAAAAGATTGCATAGAAGAGGCAAAGGTACAAATTCACTCTCTGAGGTTACATGGTAATAACAGCTGAACTGTAGAGATATTTGTGTTTGAGGGCTGGGGGTAAGACTTTCAGGACTCACTCAAGCAGTGACAGATGAATTTTATGGAGTCATAGAATCCTCAGTGGCCTTTACTGTGAGGTTTGGAGGGACCTGGATAGGCTGGAGAGTTGGGCTGGTGGGAATATCCTGAAGGTTGAGCTGCCACTCAGTGGTTGTCTGAAAAGACAAGAGTCAGTGAGCACAAACTGGAACACAGTTCCATCTGGAGAGGATTCAAATCCCCTTTAACTGGGAACACTGGGAACAGGTTGCATGGAGAGCCTGTGCAGTCTCTAGCTGGGAAGATCCTCAAAACCCACTGGGAAAGCCTGGAGCTGGCTGACCCTGAGCAGATGTCAGGAGGTCCCTTTCCCTCCCAGATGATTGTGAGATGGAGCAGTTAGAGCTGTGAGCAGTGTGTAAGAGCTCTGTGCCTTCCAGCACTACCCAGACGAGCGCCACGGAGGCCCCGACCGGCACTCGCGGGACTCGCGGGAGAGCTGGGGAAGCTACGGCTCCGACAGGAGGATGAGTGAGAGCAGAGGGATCCCCCCACAGTCACGGTTAGTACTGAAAACACCTCTTCTGCTCCTAAGGAATGTTTCCATATGTCAAAGTTTTTGGAAGGTGTTCTTTTTTTCCAGCTTTCACCAAAGGTGTGTTGGATGGACTGCAGACGATTTGATGCCTTGTGCATCAAAACATGCACTCACCTGTTTTTTTTTAATAACTTCACATCTTAAAAGTCAATGCTTTCCATTAATTGTAACTAACATTCCTATCAAAGCTTGCTATTTTCAGGATAGTAGTTCTCCCCCAATATCTTATTTATTCATCATCTTAGTTGATTTGAGCAGAAAAATTCTTCTGAGATTTTAGTTAACAGATAGCAATGTAAATATTATAAGATTCACATGAGCCTTGGTAAGATATTTGAGTAAGTTTGTGACTTAGATTCAAATATAAAAACTATTCCACATGCTATGGCTTGTGTGAGAAGATGGGAATTTCATTTCTTCACAGGGATGGACGTGACTGGGGAGATCACAGTCGGAAGTTCGAAGGGCACCAAGATCGTTCCTGGCAGAGCAGCGTGGACGGAGGGATGATAGGAAGGGATCATGAGAGATGGCAAGGTATGGTTCTTGCACAGCTCCTTAGCTGTGCTGTGTGAAGAAAATACAGACATTATCCTTGAAATCAAACTCTTGCTGTGGATATAAAGGGACTGTTTGAACTTTTTCAGGTGGCGGTAGAGGCAGACCTGGCCATGTGATGCATCGTGGAGGCATGTCAGGGTAAGAACTTTAAAAGGAGCAAAGTGTTTTCCTTTTAAGGGACATTTCTTCTATTTAAACTGGCAAAAGAAACATTTTATGGGAGTATCAGTTATCTAATTTGTTACTTAAATATCAAGGAATAATTAAATATCCCCATGGTTTTTATGTAGTACATTTTATGGAAGAGTAAAAACAAAAAGAACACCCATTCTAGCAACCTGAGTGTACCAGCATGAGAGAATATTAAAATGTCTGAATCTCTTTCCAGGCGTGGCAGTTTCATGCAGGGGGGCAATCAGAGTCAGATCATGCACGGAGGAGGAATGCAAGGAGAAGGATTTGCTGGCCAGGAAAGGGCAAACAGACCGAACGATCCTCGTTTCAACCGTCGCTACTGATTGTGTTTGGTTTTTAATGCAAGGTGGCAAGTGAATCAAATCTGTTACCCAGGGTTACCATTAATTGTAACTTATGGGCTACTGTAAGTGTAATTTTTTTTAAGCTGCTGCCATATTATGTCACTCAATCCAATGTGAACTCATTTGTTTTGTAAGGTGTTGTTCATATCCCATTTAAAAATGTTTGTTAATGAAGCATTCCATTTTCCATAAATAAACGCCAGTTTACAGTTACTTGCTTTGTTTCAGCAGTCCCTGTCAAACAGATTTCTTGTTTCAAAGATGAAGTGTCAAAATGCCTTACAGGTGTCCCTTTGCACTCTGAGAAATAGTGAAATACTGTGTTTTCCCTCACAGCTGTCAGTTACCCACCTGTGTAACCATGGCCCATGTGCCACCATGAGAGAACGTTTGTGGATCACAGCTGCCAAAGTCTGAATGCCCTGCCACTGCAAAATTGCCACAGGAGACTGTAGGGCAAGTGGTGAAGAATTCTTTTCACTGGTGTCATGTGCAATATAATGTCTGAAAAAGGAGTTAAATTCTGTGATAGCAGCAGAGCTTCTGTAAGAGACAGCACAGAGGTGCTTGTCAGGATCACTTTATTTAGCTACTGATAGATCAGAGTAGTCCAAAACCACCAGTCTTACAGCCCAGTAATTTTACCTAGCAGTCCATAATTTCCTTAGAAGCAGCCACTGGCTGTGCTTTGGCATAATTTTGTGTTGAGGAACTGACATGATTGAGATAGGTGCAAATGATCTGGTTTTTTGTCATATCCAAGTTATTTGTCTTTGTGCAGACATCTCTGGAGGAACATGACCTTAGCCTTACCCTAAAATGGGTTTTCTGATGCCAAGAGGAAAAAACCTATTACTTTCATTTGTAGGGTCACTGGGGATTTTCCATCTTTAGAGAAGGGGTTTTTCATGAGTGGCATGAAGATATTTTTTCATTCATCAATGGAGAAAGCATATTACAATGATAAAGTTTGGAGAGCAATCATCAAAGGGCAAAGAAGTGGTTCAGAAGATTCTGAACAGCATGGAGAACTCAAGTTCTGAGCATGGCAGAGGTGCAGTATTCTGTTTGTACACGGTGTGCTTTGCTCAGAATGGTTCCATTTGGTTCGTAGCAAAGCCAGAGAGAGGAAGACTCTAGATGAATGTCAGGATTTCCTAAGTGGGAGGTTTGGCCCGGTGAGAAGGGGGAGTACACCTAGAAGCAAAGTTGTGCTGCTTCAAGAGCAGTGGACATTGGAAAGTTAGAGAAGAAATGGTGCATCAACAGAGGTTATTTGGGTTCTGGGGTGCTGTGAAGCATCTGGCACCTGCAGGACACAACTCCAGGGTTTACTGAGCTTGAAGCTTCCATCTGGACCATGAGGTTTAAGAGCTGCTGATGGACCCATCCTTCAGGAATTAACTTAAGGGCTTTTTAAAGCCATTTGCATCTTAGCCAAATCCTCTGAAATCTCTGGGCAGTTGCCTTCATCATGTACCTATTTGTTAAAAAAGGAAACAAAACTGCAAATCCTTCTTCATCCTCATGTATTGTATTTGCTTCCTGACTTGAGTAAGGACTCATCCTGCTGTTCCCTGTTCTGCAGCTGTGTTTTGGCACATTCTGTAATTACAGCAATCCTATCAAAGAGGTTTAAAAACACAGAATCAATTTGTAACTTTATTTTACAAGTGGTGCCCTCCAGGCCACCGGTGCTCCTTACATTTGCCTGGGCTGTGACTGAAAAGTGACCTTGTGAAAGTTTTCATCCACACTAAAATGAAAATGTGCACAGTCTGCCAACTGGGGTATGGTGCAAGCTAACAAAAGGTTTGATGCAGATAAACTTTGCTCAGTTACTCTCCCCTGTGCTTGTGTAATCCTCCTAGGCCGTCTTTTACAGCATCTTTTACTGTTACCTTGGATTTTTAAATTTTTTTTGAACTCTTGTTGGCTTGGTTTGAACTAGATGGCATTCACCTTCAAGATTAATTCAGTTTCAGAATAATTATTTTATTTTCCAAGCTTTAGAACAGAAGCTGTTCTCAGCACATGGCCATCACTTCATCACAACTATCTGTGATTCCTGGAGCCTTGGATCAGTGCTAAGACAAAGCAATTATTCCACTCTGCAGGCTAAAACCAACCCAAATACAAATGGAAGTTCCGCCAAAGTCCTTTATTGTAGCCCTTACATGGCTGAGCTGCCCTCCAGAGGGGTCTGAGAGAATCCTGAACCCTGGAGAACGTGTTCATTTCACAAGATCCTTCACATATTTCCAGCCTTCCACTGTGTACTCACAGGCCCTGGTGGGAGCTACAGACAAGGCAGACATGACTGTGTGCACTCCTGCAAGGAAAGCAGAGAAGAATTACCCCAAGATCATCATTCAAGCCAAATTTCCCAATTTCCAACACCACCATTGCAGATCTCTCTAAGCCCTGAGCATTTGTGACAGAAATAACAACTTCAGGGTCTGTACATGAGCTAAGACAGTTACAGGACTGAGCTCAGTTCTTTGTTTAAGTCCTGTTTTATTTCTGGCCTTGCCACAGACTCCATGGGTGATGCTGGACATGTCACAGTTATCTGTGGATTGTGTTTCCCCACAATTACATGAAGACTCTTTGCTGCACCATAAAACCTATATATTACTAGGTATTTATAACATGCTTTGGCCTTCAAACAAAAATGTCTAAATTTCTAATAACAAAGGGAATGCTCACCCCTTCTGAAAAGCCAAAAACTTAGCTCAGACTCAGTTAGTGAGGAGTTATTTTACCTTTATTCCAGGAAGCAGAGAAGGAAAAGTCAATTTTTGGAGTGGATGGGAGCTAGAAAGAAAGAGAGAGACAAAATATCAGCACTCGAAGGGTTTCACTTCGAATTCACATCACCTTGGCAAAGCCTCTTGACCTCAAATCTCAAAAATACTTAGGTGCCTACTCTCCATAAGCCTCAAAAGAGACCAGACATGATGCTTAAAGTCTGGGCTTTGCTCTTTCCTGCAATACAAAGTAGGTGCAAAAGGTAGAACATATTATTCATGTGCTCCTGAAAAAGCATCTCCATGGCTGTCTCTGTTAGTTTGTAATTGTTTGTGATATGAAAACTCTTCTCAACCTTTAAGCAAAGGTCTCTTATTTTCTGAGGATTTTAAAAACTAAGAACTACTCATAGAGGAGGGGCCTCTTCAAGCAATTTAAATTCAATTTGAACTGTGAAAAATTGGGAGGATAATATTTTCATTGTTTTTCTTAAAAACAAGCAGGATCCTTCAGAAGAAAACTACAGAGTGAAATACCTCCCAGAGCATGTTTGCAGCCCCCCCTTGACCCTGCATAGGCTGCTTACCCCTCTCCTTTGAAATAACATCTGTGAGCAATGTCTCTGCCCCAAATTTAGCATTTTATTTGCCTTCCATTTCAATCCTCTTCAAAATATTTGCCATGTGAAATCCAGTTTCAACAGTAAAACTCCTGCCAGCCTCACTGGAATCAGAATATCACCCCCCTATTTTCTCTTCCTGATTCAGAGGAGCTGTTTGTGTTGCAGGGATCACCTGAGCAGCCCTTACCTCCCAGCCCAGGTAATCTGTCCACTCTTGGATAGCTGGAGGCAGCGTTTCTTGAGCTTTTTTGAGTGCTTCAGCACCTTCTATGCCACTGCCCAGCAGCCCCTGGTCATATGCCACGTACACAGCAGCTCCAGCCAGGCCTCCTTTGACCAGAAACCTGAAAGAATTGAAGCACAACAGTTCAGTTCTTGTTCTGACCATCAGTGCATCTCTCTCAGTGGTTGTGACTGCCAAGAGGGTATCAGTAAAGAAACCTCATGTCTTATTGTAGGTAGAAATCAGCAGAAAAATACCTTCCTATGTTCCTTGCATTCCCAGGACAACTATTTCCTGTCAGCCCCTTGAAACTACTCCTAATTCATATTTTATCAGTGATGGTTTTCAATATAAAAATGAGAAAGTGTCAAATTCCTCGAGAGCACATGCCACTTTTTAAAGCCTGAGAATCACTGGCATATTCCTCTGCTAAAAGCAACTAAAGAATTCTGCAGAGGGCAAACCATCCATGTTAATGATGTGGTTCTTCCTGATAAATCTGATATTTATCTAATAAATCTGACAGCCACCAATATCTTGTTAAGCTCATTACAGCCCAGTGAACACCTGGCCATGGTGCTTGCATTGCCAAGGCTTTTAAAGTTTCCCTGCATGATGTGCAGTCACCACTTTTACAGCTGTGATGGCAACCTACGAAAGGGAAGGGAATATTTGGCATTTATTGGCATTTCTATTACAAAAGAGAGGTCTGAGGTGACCGACTTCCCCAGACTCACACAGCAGAGATGTTTTCCCTTTAAAAAACAGCAAAACAAGGGGACAACCCAAAATTTGGCAGACAGTGGTACTGCAGTAGTAGGACATAGGACAGATACAAGACGGCTGAGAAGAGAGAACCAATTTTTAAAGTCGTGTATTCACACGCATTTCGGGGAAAAGTGATTTCTCTGCTGAAACGCACTGCTGGCCCCCAAGGATACCCTTCCGCACCGCCTCGCCGTGGGTGTACCCACGGCTCCGAGCCCCGCGCTACTCCCAGCCTTATGTTACGTGTCCATGTCCGCAGACAGCGGCAGGGCCCTCCCGGCGAGTGCAGACACACGGGGAGCTGCGGGGGCGGGCGAGGCCAAGGGCGCGGAGCGAGGCGAGCACAGCCGAGGGACAGGGCCGGCCGCGGGCCTGGGGACGGGCCGGGGACAGCGGCGAGCACTGAGGGCCGGGTGGGGAGTACGGGGGGAAACGCCGTGCGGAGGGTGCGGGAGGGCCGGGCCGGGCCGGGCCGGGCTGGGAGGGCGGGCAGGGCCCGCGGGACTCACTTGACAGCGGGCAGCAGGCGGGCGGCCATGGCGGCGGCGGGGCCGGGACCGTCACGTGCGCGCGCGGCCCCGCCCGCCCCGCCGGCGTGAGGGGCGTGAGGGGGCCGGGCAGGGCTTGAGGGGTTGGAGGGGTGTGAGGGGCCGGGCAGGGCTGAGGGCGTGAGGGGATCGGGCAGGGCTTGAGGGGCGTGAGGGGTGTGAGAGGGACGGGCAGGGCAGGGATGAGCAGGGCCGGGCAGCGCTTGAGGGTATGAGGGATGTGAGGGGACCGGGCAGGACTTGAGAGGCTTGAGAGGGACGGGCAGGGCTGAGGGTGTGAGGGATGTGAGGGGACCGGGCAGGACTTACAGGCATGAGGGATGTGAGGGGACCGGGCAGGACTTGAGAGGCTTGAGAGGGACGGGCAGGGCTGAGGGTGTGAGGGGGCCGGGCAGGACTTGAGGGACGTGAGGGGGCCGGGCCGGGCCGGCTGAGGGTGTGAGGGGGCCGAGCGCGGCTCCTGCGCCTTTGTGGCGCTGTCCCCGCCGCTCGTTTTGTCGCGCTGTGTCGCAGCGTGGTGGCGGAGCAGCTCATCCTGCTGCTCTTATCCAGACAAGGCTCCGTCCTGTGGGCTCTGCCGCCGCCTCCCTGCCGAGATCCGGCTGCTTTGGGGTCACTGCTGCCAGCTGTCATTAGTCTTTAATGAATTTAGAGTTCTCTAAGATTTCTTCTGTAGGCTCTGAGTGCAGAGCGCTGTGGGAATTGCCGGTGAAAGATCCTTTTTATTCATGACCAAGGTGGATGTGGCTCCCGGGGGAGAGGCCCCTCAGGTGGGCTCTCTGTTCTACAAAAGCCTTGACGTGCCACTCCCAGGCTGGCTCCAGGCATCAGAGAAAGGAGAACACGGTATAATTTTGGCTGAAGTGCTCAGCTTCAAGACTTCACTTTTTTCGTTACAGCTTGGAGGGATATGAAGCCAGTTGGAAAAGTGCTTTGTGCTACAGGGGTTGTAGCTGGGCTCATAGCTTTCTTCTGGAAAGATGACTTTAACCCAGGTAGGCTCACCAGGGGGATGATTTCAAGCTGAAATATAAGTCACACAAGGGAAGATGTTGAATTTCCAAACTTTGACTGATGGTCTCATTCCTGCCCATAGTCTTACTAGAGTTGGTGGCCCCAAAGCAATGTTTCATTCCCAGAAACAAAGAGAAACTTGAAACAAAGAGGAAGATGAAATGGTCTAAGAGCAGGGATCCTGCTGTCTTTGTGGGGGAAAAAACGACACTTTGCTACTACCTTGCTCTTTCTATGTTTTGGTTGTAAATTCCTTGGTGTCAAGAACCATCTCTGTAGGTGTGCAGTGCCTGGCACAAGAGGGCTGATACATCTCCAGACTGATGGCAAGGAGTAAATGATATGCAGAAGGCACATAGCCCGGTTTCTGCTTTCTGTACAGCTTCTCAGAAGGTGAAAAACAACTTAGTTCTTGAAAGATTTTGGTCTAGCAACCCAGGCTAGGCCCTGTGACACAGCTAGCTGCCATCATCATGTCATTGCATCACCAGTCCTGCCTCTTCTAGTTTTGGAGAAGCACCAGGAATTTTGAGCACTTAGGTGAATCTTTCTTTTTTAAAGCTCTGCCAGTAGTTAAGGGCAGCTCCTCTGCTGCTTTCTTCACTTACTTCTGTGTCTTTTGTTCTCTTTCCCATAAAAAAGAGAGCCTGTCTGGTGCCCGTGTTCTTGTGACTGGAGCCAGTGCTGGGATTGGAGAGCAGATAGCATATCACTGTGCCAGATTTGGTGCTGAAATTGTGTTGACTGCCAGAAGGGAAGCTGTGCTGCAGAAAGTAAGAGCCTCCTCCTTGTATGGGGGAAGACATGAGAGATTCAGGCTTTTACCAAACCAACAAAAAAATTAGTTGTCAGCATGATAGATTTTCCTTTGGAAATGTTCAGCATAAACCCAGAAGAGAAGAAGAAGATGCAAATACAATGCCTGAGCTTTTAACTGCCTGAACATTTATTTATACGAGGGGATGGTGTGAAGCTGCATCAGGGAAAGTTCAGGCTGGACATTAGGAAAGTGTTCTCCACTGTGAGGGTGATCAGTCCCTGGAGTAAGTTCCCCAGGGAGCAGTGGTCATGGCACCAAGCCTATCAGAGCTCAAGGAATATCTGGGCCACATCCTTAATGATATGGTTTGGTTTCAGGGAGTCCTGTGAGGAACAGGGATTTGGATTTGGTGATCCTTATGGGTCCTCTTCAATTTGAGATACTCCATGAACTACAATTCCTGTGCAACATTGTGAAGATTTTCAGAGTCCAAATTGTTCTATTTGTAGCTGTTTTGTTAAAAACTCAAGACTTTTTGTAAATGCTTTTCGACCAGCTCCAACAGTTGAGACTTCTTCAACTTTATGAAATGGGACAATATTTAGAAAGGGTAACTCTAATTGTGGACATGTGTGACTTCCAAGGAAAGTTTTTCACTGTGAAATGGTGCAAAAGGTGAGTTGGGGACAGTGAGCATAATAATAGCTCCTAATGACTGGAAGGCATTATTTCAGCAAATAGCTAAAACTGCATATCATTACCAGGCACATTCACACACTCAACATAGCAAAGGAATTATGAAAGATGAATTCTTTTCCAGTTATTTTGGAAAAAAAGAGAAGAACTTAATGTAAAGCATAACCCTTGTTCCAGAAGATTTCCCCTGAAGAAGACTGGTTTTTTTTCCAGTGAATCTTGATCCTGTCCCAAAGTAGATCGTTTAAGCAGACAGTTAAATAGAGGTAACTCTTTGCAGGATGCAGATTCAAAGTCTGGATGCAGAATGAGCTCTCCATGGCCCAAACAGCAGTAAATTTTAAATTAAAGTGTATCTCCGTCCAGAACTGACTCTCACTGACTGTAGTATGTGCTTTATAGTGCCCTTTCCCCCTAATCTTTTTTCAAATAGTTTAATCTTTGGGGTGTGTTCTTTTTCAAGGTGATGGAGAAATGCCTGACGCTTGGAGCAAAGAAGATATTTTATATCCCTGCAGATATGTCTTCTCCTTCAGAGCCTGAAAAGGTGGTTCAGTTTGCTGTCCAAAAGCTGGGTAAGCGTCCTGAGCATCTCTTTGGCTTTCAGGTGTGTGCACTGTTCTCATTCTAGTAGGAGCTTCCTGCTTCAGTTCCCTGAATGGAGAAAGGTGTTAAGGACATAGATGTACCACCAGAGCTAAGTTCTGATCCTGAATCATGCTGAAACATCATTTCAGGGAGTTATTGTCAAAGTCAAACAGTTTTCCTTTCAGTTCTACTCCTGAGGAGCAGTCAAAGCTGCTCCCAGATGGGCATATTTAATCTGTTTCCATGGTTAAAGCACTTCCCAGCCTTCTGAGGGAGTGGTTGAGCCCTCCTGGCATTTCTGAGCTTGCTGGTTGATGGTCAGGGATGGGCCCCTTGTGTGACTGCTTTTTCTGCTCTGCGAGGGGGCCTGGATTACCTCGTGTTGAACCACATCGGCACCAACCGCTTCCAGGAGTGGGCTGGAGATGTGGAATACACCCGCTGGCTCATGCAGGTGAGGCTTCCCAGCTCCCCTGGAGCTGAGCCTGGCTTCTCCTGGGACAGCTTTACAAGCTCCAAGGCAAATCCATGTCTGTGGCAGGGGTTGAGAACAATCCTTTTACTTCATTCCTGTTTGGAGGCTTTGTTGCTAGAGAGGTGTTTTGCTCAGATGTTGTACATTTGTGAAGAGGAATGTTTGGGAAGAATTTCAGACTTCTTCCTTCTGTCCTTCTTACTTCCCTTTAGCCCAGGAGTTTAGGATTGATGGGCAGTTCCAGGCAGTTGTGTTTAGTTCAGGAAGGTCTCTAAGTGAGCAGCCAGCACTTCCTACTGGTCTATGGCATGTGCACAAATGCAGAACACAAAGTTGTTTGAAATGGTGTCTGCCATTTGAGTTTCTGTTCACAGATTTAGAGTTTTCCTGTAGAATCACCCTGGTGCCAGGCTTTGGGGCCATGGAAACGAAGAGCTGTTTTCTTGATTCAGTCTTTTTCATTCAGGTGGGTCATACTAGTTTCTATTTCATTTTGGAAGGAGGCTTTTTGCTGGACAGTGGGGACTTAGGTAAGACATTAATATAATTTAAGAGAGCAGTCAGACTCTGAAGAGATGCTGAATTTTGTGCCTCATTGTAGTCTGAGCGGAGTCAAGAGAAACTTAGAAGGGGAGCAAACAGACTCTGGAGTCTTTGGTAGGGATTGCAGAATAAAGAAAAGCATAAAGAAAAAGCAGGGACAACTAATTGTATTCTTGTCAGGAAATGTGAATGTTAAAGCCCAGGAATAACCTTTGCTCTGAATCTTCTTAACTGCCTTTTCTGGAATCTGAAAGACTGATGGATGCAATGTTTGTCCCCATCTTTACAGATGATTTCTCTCACTTTATGTTTGAAAAGGCAATTCCAAACCATGCTCCTTTCCATTTCTGACCACTCTACTGACTTTCTTGGCTCATGCTTCCAAACCCTCTTGCTTCTTCCATGTCTACATTTATCATTCCAGGTGAATTTTTTGAGTTATGTGGCTCTTGCAACAGCAGCTCTTCCCACCCTGGAGAAGAACAGAGGTGTTCTGGTGGTTGTTTCTTCCCTCACAGGTTGGTGACTTTACCTGGAGTAAGTGCTGGCCTTCTGGAAACAATGATTCCCAGTACTGTTCATATATACTGTTTATATTTCTGTTATTCAACTCCTAAATATATTTTCAAACTGTGCTTTTCACAGTATATAATAATAATAATAAATACATAATAATATAGTAATCTGTGTTCTAATATACTTACATAAAGGGAGACTCACATTACAGAACATGAGTTGATACAGTATGACAAAGCCTGCATCTTCTCTCCATGGATCCTCCTTACACCCAGTTTCCTGGGGTTTTCCATTCTCTCTTTTCCCTTTCCAGGGAAAATGCCCACTCCCTTCACCACTTCTTACTCTGCCACCAAGTTTGCACTGGAGGGATTCTTCAGCTCCCTGCGCCACGAGCTCATCATGCAGAAGAGAGATGTGTCAGTCACACTGTGCATCCTGGGCCTGATTGATACTGAGTCAGCACTGGAGTACACCAGGTATGAGTTTGTGTGCAGGAACACATCTCTTCTTGAAAACGTGCAAAAAAATGCACAGCAACTCTAAGAGGGTGTGTGCATCTGCCTGGGGAGAGTGCAGCTGCCTGGGCACACCACAGGGGTTGTTCGTTATGGAGCCCTGTGGGATCAGCGTGCCCAGCTCGAACCCCAGCAGGGGCTGCCCGGCTCTGAGTGACCCTGCGCCGTTGCCTTGCAGGGGCAAAGTGCACCTCAGTGCCTGCCCCGCTCCCGAGGCCGCGCTCGCCATCGTCCGGGGCGGAGCCGCTCGGGCACACGAGATTTTCTACCCGCGGTGGCTGCAGCAGCTCTGCTGCCTCTGGGCTCTGGTCCCCAGCAGCGGGAACCAGGTGCTACGGACTTTCTATAACTACAGCAGTCCCTGAGGGATGCCCAGTCTCATCCTATAGCCCTTCTAATCACATTCCTGCCATCCCACTAAGCATCCCACTCAACCACTGCTGTGAAGCAGGGCAGCAGTGGTGGCAAAGTCCCATTTTCCTAACATGACTCATGGTCTGTCATCGTGCTTCAGCCATGGTTCTGCTGCTGTTACCCATCAGTCAGAGATCTTTCCCACTTTCACTCTGCCTTAGCCCTCCTCCCATCTCCCCTCCTCCTTCAGCCTCACCTCACTTTGACAGCATCCAGCCTTTGCTCAGCCCCAGCTTTAACCCCCGTCTGTCTGCACAGGATGTCCTGGAATGGCTGTACATTCCTGGGACATCCTTCCTCCACTACTTTTGGATCCCATGAACCCTCTTGCTTCCTCTAAGTAGAATTTTTATCTCTATTTTAATTAAACAAGTTTTTAATGTGTTAGTGTTATGAGTTGATGCTTCCCCTGTGAAGAAATACTGGTCCCCTGGATTCTGTGGGCCAAGGCCTGTTTGCTGACCCTGTGTGACCGGTTAAATTAGCCCAGGGCTTTGGCAATGTCTTCAAGTGTAAGCATTACCTAAAAGCAGGTGCAACTAACAACAGGAAGTAAAGCCCCAGGTACTTAGCAAGTAAAACTTTTATTAAATAAATTTAGGATTTTTTTTGACCAGAGTGAGGAATTTGACATTGACAAAGCTTGTATCGCACCTGTAACATTGTACAGTCACATCAGTAACTGTGATGGAAGAAACTGTAAATGCTTGTTTTAAACCAGCTTGACCTAGGATTCCCAAAGTCCTTTTTTTTCCCATTTTGCATTTGTTCATATTTTTTCTTTTTTTTTTTTTGTTTTGTTCAAAATTAGACTAAGTTTAAACTTCATGAAATTACTTGTAGCAGAAATAAAGTACATTATACAAATCACATACATAATAGATGTTAAGTATAAAAATGGTATTTACAATAAGTAAACATGGACTATAGAAACACACAGACTCTCACAGCTTCATTCACCTCTCATAAACTCTCAGCATCAGACACAGAAGGGTGGTTGAGGAGATCTGAAGGTACTTAAAGGACTGTGCCACAAACACCTGAACAAAGGGCAAACTGGAGGAGAATGAGAGTTGGCTGAGATTCTCCAAAATCCCCATAGCTCATTTCAGTATCAATTGCACCAACTTTACCCCACCAACTCTCTTGTCCCTATTTCAATGTGCTCACACACCCTCACACACACGTTTGTGGTACCTTATCAAACTCTGAATATTGAAATCGTTCATTCCTAATCACTCTGGGGTTTGTTGGTCTGTTCTGCCTTGCTTTCCTTTCCTTTCCTTACTTTTGTAGAAACTTGAAGAGACTGTTCCAAACTGTTCAAGGGATGTGCCTTGTCAGGATGACACACACCCCCCACTCCCAGGGGATCTTTTTAAAATCCAGTTCTGAACTACATTCTGTGCTTTATAGTTTGTGTATATAGTGTATAGAGCTGTCCCTACATATATATATGTGTGTATATATATATGTATATGCTGCATAATGTATAATCTGTCTCTTGGAGGGGATGCTGGGGGGAAAATCCCAGAATGGAACCCTCTTTCATCCTATTTTCCTTGCATCTGCTGGGGAAAGCTTTGCAGCGGGTGCATGAGGAGAGTCCTCCTGCTGAATTCAGAGGGAGAAAACGTCCTGTGTCATCTGGAAGGAGAACTGCCCACTCCCCAGTGCTGGTATCCGACACAGGGAGGCAGTGTGCAGCCCCTGGGAGCCTTCTCTAGCTGTGCTGGAGATTGCATCTGCTCACACTCTCTCATCTTCTCCTGCCTTCATCAAGAAAATGCAGTTGCCATGGAGAGCTGTGAAACACGGATCTGTGCCATGTGTGGGGAGGCAGTGCAGTTCCTCTAAGGAAGGGGACTGGTTTCCTGTGCTTTCAGCCTAATCACGGAGTGCTCAGGGTAGGGGCTGGCACCACATCCCAGGAGCTTTGTCTGCAGAAGCCCTTGGAAAGGTAAGACAGCTCTCCGGATCCTTAACCAGGCTGGTGCTAAGGTGGATGAGTGACTCAAGCTGAGCAGCTGACTGTGCCCTAATCCTGGAGGAATGTATTTCTCCTTCTTGCTCGTGTGGAGCAGAGAGATGTGCTCTCTCTCTCTCTCTCTCTCTCTCTCTCCCCAGCCCACCCCCAGCTCCCTCTCTCCAAAATGTTCAGGCCTATCTGCAGTGCGTGCTGAGAAGACACTGTTGCAAAGGCAAACCCCTAATTTCCAATACCTCTTGCAAGCAGTCACTCTCTGAATGGAAAAGTTTGGTCCTGTGAGCTAGTTTAAAAAAAAAAAATAGAGACTGTATATATTTATAGTTATCTATGAAAGGGCCAGAAACAGAGCAGGAGGGAGGGAGGGACGGAAGTAAATTTCCACACATCACTGCAGTAACCTAGAGACACACCATGGGTTTGCTTGGTCCATGTTCTCCAGCCACACCCCGAGAGGAAGAGCTCCGTGTCCCAGGGGCTGCTGGTTTGCTGGTCCCTTTGCTTTGCACCACGTTAGCAGCAAATATGCGAGTCCAGGCGTGGCAAGAATCTTCCTCCTGGGCAGATATTGAGCCTTCTCTTTAATTGCATGTCTTGGAGAGGAGGGGAGGAGGAAGATGGGGTGGGTAAGGTGGGAAGCCGAGGAAGGAAAGGGGTGGTGTCAAAAGAGTCGATAAATTTACTGGCCTCTCTGAAAATCAACCTGAAGCAGAAATTCTTCCTCTGGACTTTCCCTTCACCTGAACAGAAATGGAGGAGGGAGGAAATTGGGAGGTTAGGAGGACATCTGTGCAAACCTCAGGCTTTGAGCAGCAGGATTCTGACCCAAATCAGATCAGCTCTCCCTTGCTCCCCATCTGTAGGCTGGCAGGAGCTGGCTCTTGGACAGCAGCCCATCAAGGGTGTCAACTTTTCTCTGCTTTTCTGTGATCCCTGTGAATCACAGAATTCCTCTTCTCCCTCTTCTCACCCCAGAAAGCACTGTTTGCAGACTAACTTCAGGGCCCATATAACAGCTGAAAACTACTGGGGTTTAATACTTTTTTAGGCAGTCAAAAGCTTTTTGGGAGCAGTTGGACAGCAGAGTAAAACCTTGCTTAGACCACACAGGCCATTGGAACCAACAGCCTGTCAGGGCACTCACAGGCCTTGATGAACTTAACCAGCCCCACCTGTCTGTCCACACTGCCCACAGCTCCAGAGTCTCCTCACAGCTCTGTGCCATCAGCCTTGGTCTGGCACAGTGTGGAAGTGCCAGTGTCCACCTGCCCATGGACCTGTGCTGTCCATGGATCTCATTACCTGGGCTCCAACCCCTGCACTGGCTTCCCACCTCGATGTTTATTATTGTCACATAGACCTGCCTGGCAATCCCTGGACTCTGACCCTGATCTTGACTCTCTGGCTTGGCTTTGGGCTTGCCCCATTGCCACAAATTTGCCTGCTGATTGCTGAACCTGGCCATCACCTCCAGGCCTGCTCTGGTCACCCAGCTGAGGTGAAGCCTGAGCCCCACCAGCTGTGTCACTGCCTCCACTGCTGGCCTCCCCCTCTGCAGGGAGCACTGGAGCCTGAGCAGAGCTGTGCCCTGCTGGGGACAGTTTACCTGTGCTGCAGAAGTGACTCCTGCTTGCTCACTGCTGTCAGTAGGGGTGGTTGGCATCCTTGGGCCGTTTTAACTGGACCTTCAAGCGTTTCATGCCAATCTGGAAGCCATTCATGGCCTGGATAGCAGTCTGTGCACTGGATGGGTTGTCAAAGCTCACAAAACCTGAAGGAAGGACACAGGATGGGTGACAGTGGCACTGCTGGTGCCATGCCCAGTGTGAGTGTCATTGTTATTATCAACTTCCCTTGCCTTCACTCACCAAAACACTTGCTCTGGTTGGTGGCACGATCCATGAACACCTTTGAGGAGATGATATTGCCAAAGGGCAGGAACATCTGCATCAGCTCGTTGTCTCCAAACTCCTGGGGGAGATGGTAGATGAAGAGATTGCAGCCTTCAGGACCTGCAGGTATGGGGGTGATGGAGGAGGACAAAACAAAGCCCCCAAAGGGCAGGGGAAGAGAAATGGGCTCAACTCACAGCACAGCACTGGAGGAGAGCCCTAGCACTGTCTCCTGCTCTGACCTCCCCTTGCTTGTCCCTGTCACTGGTCCCTCAAGGGATCTGAGGGCTCTTGAAGAGCAACTGAGAGACTCTATGCAAAACTGGAGAGCAGTTTCTGGAGAGCAGATTCTCTTTCAAAGCTTTCCCAGTTCCTACACAGGGTGCTGGACACAACCAGCTCTGTGAGTGTCTGGGTGCTGTTTTGCTGGAAGGAAATCAGCTGAGGTGAGAGCTCACAGCTGTCCTAGTCCTGGGAGAGTGGCAGACACTGCTGTGTGAAAGCTGCTGCTGTAGCACTCCCTGCAGCATTGCCTTCAGTTCAGAAGCCACAGCCTTAACTGGAAACCTCCTGGATTGCCACACATCCAATTTATGGGCTGAACTGGTCCTGTCCACTCCTTCACTTGCTCCTTAGGAGCACAAGAAGCTGCTCCCTTGCTGACACTTGCTCTACCAATCAGGTGCAGAGAGAGATTGCCTTTGCCTCCAAATTCTATTCAAGCCAGTTTTAAAGTAAGTTGAAAATAAATTCAATAAGCTATGAAGGCTGAAAAGAGAGGAGAGCACATTGGAGAGGCTGGTTTGACTGGTTCCACTGTGGTTCTGGCACCAGCAAAGAGGGGGATGAGTGGATCCTCTTTGCACAGGAAAGGTGCTGACTCTCATCCCCTTTGGTGTGGAAGGTGTTCCAGGGCCTACTGCCCCTCTGCACCTGGCAGCATCTGGCCAGATGTGAGGTCAGGAAACATCCTGTGATCCTTCCCACTCACTGCAGACATGTGGTTGTCTCCATACCCCAGCTCCAGCATTAAAGATCAGTGGACAAAAATTAGTGCTATCCCCTCTCCATTGTCTCTGTTGTGCAGAAGATGAGCTCCACAAATCCCACCCACACCACTGGACACCCCTGCTCCCACTGAGATCCTCACCTTCTCGCTGCTGCTGCTGCAGGATGGGAGGCTGCTGAGGGATGCTCTGTGCAATGGGGGTGATGGTGGTGGTTGGATACACAGCTGCAGCCCAAGGAGACAGAACAAACCGTTTACCTGAGGATCTGGTCAGCCACACAAGGGGCTGAGGGAGACAAGGGAAGCTGGTACCTGCATACTGCTGAACTCCTGTGAAGGCTGGGTGCAAAGTCTCTGCTACTGAAGGGCTCTGGGCTGCAGAGAAAAACACAATCAGAAGCACAGCAAAGGGAATCACTCATGCATTCTGTGTGTGTGTGTGTAGTGTTGTTTCCCACCCTCGCCCCCAAGTGAGTCTCAGTGCTTGGCTGGGAGGGAGCTACAAAAGTGTGGGGAATCCAGAAAAGAGGAGCTAACTGCAATTTCAAAGGTCTCTGCATGGTGGGTTTTTTTTACTGCTCTCAATACCTGAATATGGCACAAGGCCATTGGTGTAAACTGTTTCCAAGGTTGGATGCCCATTTGGGAATGGTACCACTCCAGTGAATCCATTGGAAATGGGTGCCACCAGTCCTGGCATGGCTGCTGTTCCCAGGAGAGGTGGTGAATGTAGCCCTGGAGAACAAGAAGAGAGGACAGCCCGTGAAAGTCAAGGTCCCACAAAGCCCCTGCTCCCCCCTTCCACCAGGCAAGACTGCTGTGTATGAAGCCATTAACTCTTCTCTTTGGCACATGGAGATGACAGACTGGAGCCTTCACAAAACGAAGAGGCAGCACTAGTGGGAAGAGTGTGAGAAGAACTGCCAGTCCTGAGTCTCAGAGCTTTGAGGGGGGAACATCTCTGATCTGACTTTGCACAGCACCTGGCAGGACACACGCCTGCCCTGACAGGGTTTGAACCCAACATGCATTACTGCTGTGGGGTGATGATCATGAACAGCAGCACTGCTGATCTGAGCCAAGTGCAATCCTGGGAACCCAGGCCTTTACTAAAACTGCAGCAAGAATGCACAGCTGTAGGGCAAGAGGATGTGCTGAACATGCGAGGGTGTCGGGGGGGTTGAGGAATTGAGCAGATTCTGCTGTGCTCAGAGGCTGCACTGGAGAGCAGTGAGCTAATGCAGCTGCTGCCCGGGAGGTGCAGAACTGTTCTACCCGGGTGAGCCCGTGAGTGCTGGGCCGGGAGTTCCTGCCCCGGAGGCCTCACCTGACGCTGGTGCAATGGGAGTGGCTGGCAGCCCGTTGAGACTGACGGCCCCGATCTGCTGGATGTGGCACGGGGAGAAGGCGACGCCCGGGCTCAGGTAGCTGCCGTGGGAGGTGGAGAGAACCGTGGTCTGCTGCTGCATCAGCTGCAAAGCAGGACCGTGCAGTCAGGGCCTCCCGCCGCCAGGGCCCTGCAGAGCTGGGGGAGGCTGAGCAGACCAGCCTGGCTGTCACCTCCCCCAGGTCCTGCCACCTGCCCCGGAGCTTCCCCTGACACTGCCAGACCTGCTGGGGTGGGCAGGGGTGGCTGTCCCCCCCAGGCCCAGCCCCACGAGGTCCCTGCAGCCACGTACTCACACAGCTGCTGTCCCTGCCCACGCGGGACAGTGGCCACCCGTGAGAGCCACCCTGTCCTGCAGGCAGGGGACACAGCTCAGGGGGCATCCCAGAGCACAAAGCCAGGGCCACGGCTGGGCACCCCGTGCCTCGCCCTCTCCATGGACCAGCAGCCCCGAGGGGCTGTGGCTCACTCAGCTGGGCAAGGGCACCAGGACAGGCCCCCGGGGCTCTGAGAGCTGCTGCAGTGGGGAGGGAGCGGGCCAGGGCCGTGCTCCTGGCACCCAGCAGCACCATCTCCCCACGGGCCCTTGCACTGTCAGGCACAGGCCCCTGTCCCTGGTCACTTCTGCCAGGACAGTGACAGATTTAATAACACAGCTTTGCCTTGAGGAACTTTGCCCAGATCCTCCTGCTTCTGCCCAGCCTCCCTGCTGGGGCACGCAGGGCTCGCTCTGGCACGGGCACCAGCTGTGTGCCCAGGCCCAGCTCTCGTGGCCTGCTTTGCCCTCAGAGGTCTGGCCCGTGAGCCCCTGAACTCAGGCTGTGCCCTGGCACTGGCCTGCACCCCGGGGCTGGGGGACATCAGCTCCTCGTGGTGCCATGACACACCTGCCAAGGGAGAGATGCACAGTACACAAGGAAGGGTGGGAGGTTAAGAGAAGAAAAAAAATCCTTCTGGTCCTATTTGACCATCAGTGGGAGCATAAGATGCCCTCAGAGTGCAAAAAAGACTTCGTTCTGGATGCAAAATTATCCAGCCCATTATCAGCTCTGTCTTCACATCAAGCAAGAAGAGCAGGGGAGGCACAGGCATGGCTCTTAGGAAACCTGAGTTCCTCAGGAGGAGCTGAGGGGTGACACAAGGCAAAACCCAAGGAAACAACAAAAATCTTCCTGACATTGCCACATCCCACTGTCTGCTTTGCAACACAAACACAGAGCTCTCCAGGAAGCCACCCTTGCCCAAGGGCTGAAGTCAGCTGGGCCCAGGGCTCAGCTGAAGGATCTGGTAACTGTGAGAAGTTTGTGGCTAGCTAAACCTCCCAATTTCCTCACACAGAAGCTGATCATGGCTTTAGCACAAAAAGAAGAGGAATTTCATGGCAGGGCTGCCTCTGTAAGCTGGAACAAGCAAAGCCATGGGGTGAAATTGGCTTTCCCTTTTTTTGGGGACTGGTGAGTGCTCCCAGGCCTGTCCCAATGCAGGGCTCTGGGACTGAGAGCACAGGGTCACTCCTGTGCCATTCCAGGAAGGACAAGCCCTGGTATCACCTCTGCTCACCACCCACCATCCCTGGCTCTCCTGGAGCTGGGAGCCACCCGAGCCAGGGCTGCAGTGACACGTGCCCTCCCTGGGGTCCCTGGGCAGAGCCCCACCAGCTCCTGCTCCTGTCCCCACTCAGGGTGCAGGAACCAACTCATTTCCTACTCACTATGTGAATATTGATCTTCTCTTTTCTCATTAATGCCTCTTCTGTGCTGGGCTCTGGCTGGACCAAGGCTACACAAGCACCAAATTGGCACTCTGGAATTGTTCTCTTCACTTACATAAAATTACCATAATGAACCGTAAGAGCAGAAATAAAAGGAGGGGAGGTGTGAACAAATTACGTTTTGTGTTTGGAACTAATTGATTTATGATATACAAGAAATATTCAAGCATTATAAGCACTTAGTAAATTGCTACAGTTTCTTTTTTAAGACTTTAGGCCTTTTTTTTTATTGATAATTTTTTGTTCAGCTCCCAAACATTTCCCTGAGTCCACCTGAACTAACTTGTTGGATAAAATGAACTCATTTGCAGAAGCACCTGGGATCAAAAGCTGATTTAAGCACTGAAACAAACTGCTTTCAGATTCTTAGCCAGTTGTACTTCCCAGATGAGACTTTTTTGTACAGTTTCAGCTAACATGCACTGCTTGACATTTTAAGTACCTTATTTTGCATATTTGCATAGATCTGAATAACTTTAGACTGAACTTAGTGTATGATTATTTCATGTTTAATTTGAGATAGTTTGTGAAGGTTATATATAAATTTAAAACAGACAACTGAAAACAAAACAAAAACAACCCAGGCTCCAAACTTCTTCCTAAAGCCCTGGGGACCACTTTGGCTTGGTAACTCAGCAAACCCCGTGGGGACAGGGAGAGGAATCTGTTGTGTATTAAATTATGGCTACAAGAACCTGTGCAGCCTCTGGTGCACCAGTTCACCCCGGCAGCTCTTGCTCCTGTCAGTCTGGTTCAGCCACATCCAGAATGTCAGGATCCAGAACAGTCAGGATCCAGAATGGTGAGGCTGCACCTCCCACCCTGGGGGGACCTTGGGTGCAGGATTTACTCCTCCAAGCCCAGAATCAGGAAGGCATGAGGGATTTTGGGCTTCCCTGAGCCCTGGCTTACCAGAGGTCCCAGCTGCCAAGGGCTGCCCATGGCAGAGCATTTTGAGGAACCATAAGGAGATTCAGCATGGAAATCCCTCTCTTTTGCCCCCACTTCCAGAGATGTCAGGTGGCATTCCAAAGGGCTGATTCCCTGTGTGTGTGAGGACTGGCTGGGATCTCTCCTCCAGAAGGGAGACCAAAGATAAGGATGGCACAAGAGAAGAAAGAGTCAGGTGTGAGGTCAGTGCCTCAGGGGGAAAAAAACAAGGAGAACCAAACCCAGTGGAAAGGAAAAAGAAAAGAAGGAAAAATATCCCAAAAAAGTGGGAGACAGACTGAGTCTGGAGTCAAGGGGAGAGCCAAAACAAAGTCACAGAGGGAAGGCCAGTGAAGAATCAGAAAGAAACACAGTAACAGACACAACTGAGGAGAAAGAAGATGCAGACAAGCAAGGAGGCACAGCTTAGATATGACTGCCTTCTTGGCATCAGCAGGGCTCCTGAAGATTAAAAGGCTGAGTCTGGAAGCTCTCACTGCTCTTCCTCCTTACACAGCCTGCACCTCAAGCTGATAAAGCAGCTCCTGCCACCATAACCTCACTGTGGGGTCCATCCCTGCCTTCACCACCACACCATGCCCAAGTCAGGGCCATCTCTAGGACAGCAGGAGACAAACCAGGATGATCCTCTCACAGATGGCTACAATTCTGACCTCAGGTGCAGCTGGTCCTGGGCTGGACAGAAAAGAAGGATCCTGGCAAAAGGTGGTGCCTGGTCACAAATGGCTCTTCAAATAATCTGTGATGGATCAATTCTATGTTTGGCTTGCAAATTTCCCCAAAGTTATAGAGCCTCATATGTATTTCCTTTTTTTTCCTCATCCATACTCTTGCCACACATTTAAAATGCATTTGGCAGTTTCTGGGGAGTCTTTGAGGATTGAGCCAGCAATTGAGAAGCAGTTCCTCCTCTGTCCCGTGAATGAAAGGAAGGCACATCAAGGAGCTGCTGAAGCCAGAGGAGGTGTCCACATGCACAAGAAGAACAGGTTTATTTGCACATCCCCCTAGAAAATTACTTGCAGTAACAGTATCTACTTTTGATTTCTCTGTCAACAGGACACAGGAATCTCTCCTGCCTTGAGCAATTTCTGAGCCTCCTTCCATGGGCTTTACACTTGGCAGCAGAGACCTGAAAACAACAATCCACCAAGGAGGCTCAAACAATGCTCCACCACAGTAGATCTGGGACTTGCTGAGTTTGGGACCTACCTCGAACATCAATGGCAATTGCCACCATGGCTCCAGGGCAAGGAGATTCTCTCACTAAAACCCAAAGCACAGCCAGGCTGCTGAAACACCTCTGGCTCTCTGCTACCCACTGCTCCCTCTCCAGCACCCTGCAAACTCCACAGTCCCACTGGCCAAGTGAGAGAACCTGGGAGCCAAGGACAGCACTGAGGGAATAGGGCCCTACTGGGAATTTCAGCAGAGAAATGAACTCATGGAGCTGGGTCCCAGAGCTCTCCTGCTGCTCCAAACCCACAGAGACACATTTGTGTCACAGAGCCAGAGGAAGTGTTCACAAGCTGGTATCAGAGGTGTGTGTCAGACATCACCCAGGCACCAATCCTCTGAGCTCTCCTCATAACAAGACACAAAGGAAATGGGTCATGACTGACCTGCTCCCAACACCTCCAACAACATCAGAGAAATCCCAATTCACTTTGAGGAAGCCCCAGCTCTCCCCTGCCCCCCCATTTCCAGCAGAAAACCGCACAAAAACTCTGCAAGACGAGGCAGCAGAGTGCTGAAAGGAGCCAGGAGCGCTGCCAGGTGCTGGGGAGCATTCCCACAGCTGCAGGAGCTGAGTTTGAGGTGTCCCAGGGGCTGCCCGGGGCCGGCAGGGCAGCGTTCCCCCCTCCCCCGCGGGATACTCACAGCCTGCGCATAGGCGCTGTATGGGCTGAACGGCAGGGAGAGAGATGGAGTGAAAATGCCCAGCTGCCCCACCATTTGCTGCATACGGCGCAGGGTCCTCTCCTTATCTGTGTCAGCAAACTTCACCACTAGACTGGAGGAGGCACCCTAGGCACAGAGAGAGGAGACAGAGAGGAGGCAGGAGAGAAGAGGCGTGGGAGAGCCAGAGAGTCAGCGGTCAGGCAAGGGAGGACGGGGCAGGACAGGCAGCAGAGGAGTGGGAAGAGGAGCAGAAGAGCAAATACTGGTGTGCAAGTGCTGGGGAGCTGCCTGGAACCTCGGCTGTGCCCTTCCCCATCTGTCTGTCCATCCAACCCTTCTCACACCTGAGCCTCACACAGCTGCCTACGCGGATGCACTCACCAGGTGATGGTGCAGCCAGGAACACCCAGGGCATCGATGGCCACAAGCAGCACCATGAGCTTGGCTGGACAGGCAGAGCAGCTCCTGGCAGCTGGGAATTCCCTGGCTGCAGCAGTGCACTGTCCTGTCCATGAGGTGCCCCAAACTCAGGTTGGAGGTTGCCAGAGATGAGGCCACAGCTGCAGCTCCACTTGCACAGCTCCAGCCACACAGGCTCAAAGGGTTCCCACCCACACCCAGCCCGCCCCGGGGGCCTCCTCTACTGCCTAAATCAGAGAAGCCAAGGAGTGCTCAGACACTGAAGCCCTGACCACCCATGTGGCTGAACTGTCAGCTTTCACCCTGCTCAGTTTTGAACAGGTAGCTGTTTCCAATATAAAATCATGGCCTGATTTTTGGCTCTCTTTTATTTAGCTTTTACAGCTGTGAGTGCTGTCCCTCCCAGTCTGGATGAACACAAAGAGCAGCCCAGGGGAGAGGATGGTCACTCTGAGTGGAGCACAGACGTGCACACACACACCCACAGGTTTATTTGCAACCTCCCAACCACGCCAGTGGACACTGCTGTTGAACCTGTTGTGTTTTTAGGAGAGTGTGGGGAGGTCCCTGCAACAGGGAAATGGGACAAGGATTAGGAAGAGGGTAGGTCCCCTGGCCTTATACTCACGGGCATTGTCTGGCTGCCATGGAGTGCGTGGATTGCTGCCTGAGCCTCTGTGTGAGATGAGAACTTTACAAAAGCACAGCCTGGAAAGGGACAGAAAGAGCACAGGAGATTGCAGTGACAGGACTGCTGTGAAAGTGCCACCACGCAAGAGACAGTGTCTGTATCTCAGGTAAGGCAAAGGAAAGCCACCCCAAGGAAGCAGGGAACAAAAAGGATGACTGATCCCAAGTCCTCTATCCTGGAAAAAAGAGGAAGGGTCTCAAATTATTACTTCAATGATATACTCTACAGATGATGACACCATCTCCACCCTTGCCCCTGATCACCTCTTCCCCAAATTCTCTGTGGACTCCTCACTGTGGGTACAAACACTTCAGCCTGCAGCCCCAGCTGGACAGAACAGGCTCAGGAGTGACCCTGACAGCTCAGCTACTCATGGTGCTCTGCGTCCCCTCCTGCTCCCTCAGTCTCTGCCCACCCTCCCCAGTCCCTCCTGGCAGCAGAGGGATCCTGCCCTGCTCCCTATTCCTGGCTGTGTTACGGGTTCCCTAAATACAGGGAGGGGAATGAGTGCCCCAGGGGGAAGGTGAGGCTGGTGAGCACCACCCAGGACAGGGACAAAGGGCAGGACACACAGAGGGTTCACACCTTTGCTGTTCCCATCAGGTCCACGGAGCACCGTGCATTCATCAATGACCCCAAACGGTTCAAAGAGCCGGAGCACGTCATCCTCAGACTGCTGCTTATTTAACATGCCCACAAAGAGCTTCCTGTCCCCTAGGGGCAAACACAGAAACATCAACCTTCTATGAGGCTTGCAGTCCAGAGCAGGAGGAGAGGAACACTTATGGACAAAACAGCCTGGTGTTAAAAACATGCCTGCCATGGAAATGGTTTGCTGTTGGCTGAAATGCTTCCAGGGGTGAACATCAGGGTCTACCCAAGCTCCTCACACCTTCAAGGGTTTGTGTGGCTTCCCCTCTCCTACCCTCCCCAATGGAAAACAAAGGATTAATAGTTTCCTTTCATTCATTAGCCTTTTCCTTCGAATAATCCAAAATAAATTATAGTAAGAAAAACTGTCTGGGCAATCCCATTTCTACTGATCTGCAGGTGAAGTCCAGCAGGTGCCTTAGGTAATACTGCACACCAACCCAGGCAGGGGGATACATTCCAGGACCTTTGACTTCTGTTTCCTTTTCCTTCTCTCCAAGACCACCATTCCCTTAGCTGCCATGTAACCAAGCACCTTGATTTCCATTTGCCCTTCCCCACTCCAGCCTAACCAGCTGTCTCCCAAGGCCTGGGATAAACCCTGGCATCCTGGCTCCCAATCTGCCTCACTGTAGGATCATGCAAATCCTACAGCTGGGTGAAGGCCAAGATCAGCTCCGTGGTCCCTGCTCCCCTCTCTCCAGTGGCACTGTGTCACACTGGCAGGGAGCTGGAAGAGTGGCCAACACATCCAGGACTTGGAGCTCAGCCTCCTTCTGGGCTCCTCCTCAAAGAGAGAAGTGAGGATTATGGTTTTGTTGGGATGGGTAGGTGTGGAGGCAAGGAAGGGGCAGAGTGCCTTCTCCTAGTCTCTCCCCACCTCAGCACCCACAGGAGCCCAGCCCATGCCTGATGCTGTCCAGCCAAGCACAACCACAGCAGAGTTTGGGGCAGCATCCTCCCCAGACTGATGTGAACAGCAGTAAAACAGCACAACACCAAAATCCCAGCAGAAACAGCAGCCCAACCTCTGTCTTTGCCAGGAACAGAGCTAACCCTCCCCCACTGGCCCAGATCTGAGTGGGGAGACAGGACCCACAGGAGGGAACGTGTCAGGATGTGGCTCTGGAGAGCAGTGCCAGAGGATTCCTTATTGCTGGCGACAGGATCAGAGGGGCTGGCTCCACACAAAGCAATGCAATGTGACGCACGTCAGGGGCAATAGCAAGGGAGCTGCTCTGTGCTTCACAGTGCACTGACCTGAAAAACAACAGGTCTTGGAGCTACAGCAGCACAGCAGCTCCAGGGGGGTGCTGTGGAGGGCTGCCAGGCAAGGATGGCACATGACACATTCACGCTGTCACCAAGGCTCGCCCCAGCCCCTGCCCTGCTCCTCTTGGCTCAGGGGATGGTTCCCACCCAGGTAAGGAAGGGAGGCACCCTCCCTGCTGCTCAGCCAGGGACAGAGGCACTCAGCAGCACACACAGGCAGGACCTACTCCTGCCACGGGTCCTTCACAGGAAAGCAGATGCACCCAAGCAGCACTAATGGATGAGCACAAAGGCTCACACACCCTGGAACACACTTATACATCCCCAGCCCCCGGGGATGCCTTCCAGAACGAAATTCCTTAGTGAGCAAGAGGAATGTGCAGACAGCCACACTCACCCAGCATGCAGTCACCTCACCCTGCCCCAGAGCCCCAGCACAGGCTCAGCCAGGCACAGCTCTCCTGGAGCCCCAGGCAGACATGTGCCACTTGTGTCCACCACACAAATAAAGTGTTGGAAGTGCTGCAGCCCAGGCTCTTAGCCCACTCCCAAGAAGATACTCCTGATTTATAGAACTGGAAGTGGCTGAAATATATGGCATTGCATATTTTTTTAAAGGCCAGGTTTCCCAGCTTCCCCATTTTCATGAATCCCTGGGCAACTACACCCATGGGAATTTCATCCCCTTCTGTTTTCCTTGTGATTCTTTTTCTACATTCCTCCCTGCACCTGCATGGCAATGGCTGCCTTTGCAGACATTATTTCAGCTGATTGAGTCCATTCAGATTGGGGATGCCCAATAATCCCCAGCCAAGGCACAGGAGTTCATAAAGCAGGTGCTGTTCAGCTGCCTCCTGAGCAGGGACACAGCACCTGCCTGCACAAGGGCCAGCTCAGGAGTGCTGGTGGTCAAACCAGCCAGAAAACAGCACACAGAGAAGGTGAAAAATCAGATTGAAAGAGAGAGGGCGAAAAAAAAAGGGACTGGACAGGAACAGATTGACTGGGCAGTGAAGAGGAGCATGAAAACGAAAGGAGCAGCAGCTCTGTGGTGTGACTGACATCAGCTGGTGTCAGATGTGAGCCAGTATGGCCACGGCAGGGGACACTGGAGGTCTGGAGGGTTCCTCCTTCCTCTACCCTGAATCTCCACTGCAGCTGCAACCAGGCCTTTATTCACACATGCTGCAGCCTTTGGGTGGCAAACACAGGGGGTTCCTTAAAAAATCATCAACAAAGGGGAGAAATACATTGGGAAACACTTGCACTGACTTTAGGTGCTGTGAAATAATCCTCTGTTCTTTGAACTAGTGGGAAAATAACTGTGGGCTAAGATCTGACAGCCAGAAATGCACCTGATGGTTTTGCCTTTCTCTTCAGGGACCCCTGGCTGCCTGGGGCAGGGGGTGTTGAGATGTCTTGAGTTATCCTGCACCTTGCAATCAAATCAACATCAAATTACAAGTGACTCATTATTTTCTCCTTCAGAGCCCCCTCAGATTTCCTGGGTAATTCCTGTAGTTTCTTCCTCACACCATTTCTGTTGAATCAAAAGCATTTTTCTTTACCCTGCCCTGTGGGAAAAGTCCATTGAAACAGTGACTGCTCCATGCCTGCAGCTTTACAGGTCTTCTGCTGTCTGACAGGGCTCACTAACAGAACCTTTTGGATGTCCTGCCTTCATGTGGGAATTTCAGCTTTCCTTTTTGCAGTTTGGAAGGAAAAAAAAATGCCAGTCTTCCTGGCTATGCAGCACAGGTTAAAACTGTGACACCTTAGGGACTCAAGCTATAAAGGCAAACATAAATACACACACACCTATGGGTCTGGAATCTTTTCTGAATACCAAGAAGAGCAATAGTAAAAGGGAATGAAATCACTGACAACATAAGATTTTTTAATAGTGAATATCCTGCTTCATACAGCCTGTTTCTGAAAATCACACGAAGGAAAATGATCCAGCCTGTTCCCTCTGGATGCCTCTGCAGCAGCTGGGGACATCTGAAAGGGCTCTTCTGCTCTGGCCTCCACCTCTCTGCATCTTGGAGCCCAACCCATGATCCGGGATCCTCTCGATTCCGTCAGCTTCCAAACAGGGCTGTTCTCCCACAATATCCAGGCTGACTCATCCCTCCCCAGCCGGGCTGGAATGCTGCAAACCCTTCCACCTGATCTGCCATCAAACCCTTCCACCTGAGCTGTGATCCTAAAACCACCGATCCCAAACCCTCTGGCACTCTCAGGGCTGATCCCAAACCCGCTGGCATTCTCAGGTCATCAGCTCCATCATTCTTCAGCTCCCCACAGGGATTCCTGCACACTGGAAGCTCTTCTCTCCCCTCCTCGGCACAGCACACCCTCCCCTCCTGCTGTTTTCCCCTTCACTTTCTCTACAGCTCCTGCTTTTCACCCTCTGATTGGCAATTTCCCGTGCTGTCCAGCAAGCAGGGAAATTCGCTGTGATGATCTCTGACTGTCGAGTTCCCATGGAAACATGCTCTGGGCACCGGCAGCAGGAGGGGCCGGCACAGAGCACACTCTTGATGAAGGTACCACAGGAATGAGCCAGGGGTTGAGGCTGAATGCTGTGGCCAAGGGAGAGCACACAAGCTCTGGACACGGCTCCTACAAAGCCACTGAATTCAGGTCATTCAGCAGGCAGGATCAGGGAGAGAGGGAAGCCAGCTCCTGGCTGTGGATGGGATGCAGCAAATCTCCTCGGGATGCAGAGAGAGCTTCCTTGTCCCTGGGCAGGGCTAAAGGCTTGGGTTACCTGTCATGCCCATCACTGCAGCCCCGTGCTCCTGGCACACAAACTCCTCTGCCCCTCTCCTCCTGGCACTCCAGGCTCCCAGCAGAGAGCAGGGAAAAGCTGACAATGTCTGGCCCAGAATCACAAGTCCCACTCTGAACTAATGCAGGCAGCAACTTTTCTGTAGTGAATTTCTTCTGCAGGGTGCAGGAGCACTGAGCATCCAGATATTCCCACACAACCCCTGCAGGGCTTGGCCAAAACTGCCCCTTTGGCAGAAAAATGAACATCTCCCAGACCAAGAGATAAATTCTGGTGTTTTAACTTCATGTTCTTAATTCAGGGTGCTTCACTTGAGAAATGTCAGTCCCTGATGAGTACTAAAGAGGTTCCCTTCAAGGGTAATGCAGAGCAATGCCTCACTGATGCATGCAGCTACTCCTTGATAAATTCCTAATCCATACACTTCTGCCCTGCCCCAAGTCTTTCTTTCTCCTCCTGCCAGTGTGGGGCTATTGCTATAGGGATATTGCTCTTCCCATATCTGCAAAGTTGTTCAGCCACTTCTCTGACAAGTGGAGCATCATGACAGAAACGTTTCAGAAGAGCAATCTGTCTCAGACAAACACAGGGTGCTGTCTTGATGCTGCTCCTGCCTCAGGAAAAAATCCAGTTTGTCATGGATCCTGTGGGAGCTGCTTGTTCTTGGGCTCTGCAGGGAGCCTGGAGGGAGGTGCACAGGCTGCAGGAGACAGGTGCTCAGACTCCAAAGACTTCTGCTCTTGTCCATGGGAAGCAGAGTTGATGTTCTGACATTTGCAACCATTAAGGAATGTGGCACTCGTCATAAACTTAGAGATTTCAGAGTCCAGCGCCTTGGCCAAAAGCTTGTTTCTGAATCAGCACCTTGGTTTTTAACCTGCTGAGCTGTTCCAGCTCGATGTGAAAGAGGCATCAAAGATGTCAATGATGAACCCTTCACATCAGGTGGGTGTGTACAGAAGAGCCCCCAGCAGTGCCCCCCCAGCAAAAGAGAGATGCAGAGATGGCCTCAGCCCTGATTAGACACCAGAGACTCCAGAGTTGCACCCACCAGACACATAAACTTCTTTTTTTTTTTAAATCAATGTGGTAGGGGAAGGACTGACCACCCAGTGGTTGAATCCAGAGGCCATGTGAGGTCTCAGTGAGAAGGCAGCCCTCCCCACACCACCCACTGCAGGCATCTCTAAAGGATCTCTCATCCATTCATAACATCATTTTCAACAGTGAGAGTGAAACACCCTGAAGATTCTGGACTGTTTTTACTGCCTATAGCACAGGTAAGGACCTTAAATTCAACCCTAAACCAAGGGGCTGAAGTAAAATGTCCAGACCTCAGAAAAACTGAGGTTTACAAGTAAATAACCAAAAGTTACAGATTCTATCCGATTTAAACAGACTTTTTTTTTAAAGGAGTATCACACAACTATAAATACACACATTCACATGAAATATTACCAAATATATCTAATTTTCTTGACAGTGCAATAACAGTCACTACAAACTGTTTGGAAATGTAAAACAAAAGCCTTCCAAATCTAAATAAAGCATGCAGGACATGCTGTCCCACAGCACCAACAGCAGCACACAAACCCTTCCCTGGCCTCTACTAAACTGCTTTCAGGGGCAGCACCAACAGCACAGGGCATGGAGAGGCAGAGGTAGGAATGGAGAGAAAAGGAGAAGAAATAGATCAGTGAAGCAAGGAAAAGAAGCAAAATGAGTTAATGGGTTTGCAGACGGCTGAAGTTGCAAGCCTTCTCCACCTGGAGGAGGTATTTGAGCTGCTGAGAGCTCCCCATTAAATTACCAGATTCTCTTGTTCCCAACCTTCCAGCTCTGAACTTCTCAGTATATGCTGCTCTGACCAAGCTGTCCCCTGCAGGCTGACAGCACCTCCATCTCAGGATCCTTTCCCTTCAGACATTATTTCCCCATCATGTGATCCTTTCTGCAACAGCATTTTGGCCTTGACAATGTGCTGGGGGCTGCTGCAGGACTGAGAGCAGCAGGGCTGAGACAGCTCAGCAGTGATGGGGGAGGCAGTGGAGGGAGCTGCAGGCAGGAGAATCAGCTGCAGACCAGTGAGCTGAACACATTAAAAATCCAGTGCTGCTTCAGGGATCTAGCTCTTATTGGGCTGATCAGGTGTAGGAATGAAGGAACCTCTTCCCAAAGGCTTCAGGAGCCCCTGTGCCACACAGGTCTGTTTCAGTCATGTCCTGGGGCAGACACTGCCAGGCTGATGGCACCCTCAAAGAGCTGGGAAAGAGAGTGGAGGGGGCAGCCACATCATCACCCTCAGGACCCCAAGTGCTGTCAGCTGCCTGCTGTGTCCAGCTGTGTCCCCACACTGCCCTCCTGCCCCCCCGATCTCTGCCACACACAGACCCCTCCTCAAACAGAGGAAGGCAGGGTCAGGACCCTGTGTCTCATTTCCTGGTCCCCCTCACAAGCACAAGGGCCACCAAAGGAGAAACAAGGAGAGATGACAACTACCTCCACGGCTCTCGCTGTCCGCAGGTTTCACCTGGATCGGGCGCGCCATCTGCAAGGGAAGAGAAATGCAGAGGTTATTGCTTGGCCCAGTGCCCAGCACACGCTGCTGAAGGCACTGTCAACAGGGCAGAGGAGAGAGGCAGAAGGGAAACCAAGATATTGTGATGGCAAGCAGTACCCTTGAAGAAGGGATCGTTTTTTCCAAAAGGAACCTGGCGCTTTTCCCTGCTCAGCTGCTCGCTGAGAGAGCAGCTCTCCTGGAAATGCCCACCATGCATAAAGCTCTGCCTCCTCAGCTGCTGCAGGCAGCACACAGAGGACTCTGAGGAAGCAGCTCATCACCATGTGACTGGAGCCTGAACAGTGGTCAGGGTGGCCTGAGGTGAGACTGTGCCTGGAAGCTCTTCCTGTGTCTGCCCTGACTCAGTGCAGGCATGGCCACGTCTCCGAACTGAGCCACTTACTGTCCTTGCAGCAGGGAAGGGACACTGCCTCTGAACTTGGCCAGAAGCAGCACAGCAAGCAGGCCTGTCATGTTCCCCCTTCCCCAGCCCTCTCACAGACGGCTCTGTGCACCAGAGTAGCTCTTGAGAAGGGCAGCAATGCTCTCCAGCAACATCTCTGGCCCTCAGAGACAATGCTCAGGTTGAAAGTGGCAAAACTCTTCTTGCCTGGGTGTGGAGAAGAGGTTTTTCCTTCTCCTGCAGCCATTAGTGTCACCAGCAATAATCCAACAACCAACAAGCCTGAAGGGTAGCTTAGCTCACAAGGTATGGGGATTCTCCAGGTAAGACAGAAGTAGCTGCATTAAGGAACACACAGCTTTAACTGTCTGGTTTGAAAAGCAGGGCAAAACTCATCTGCTGGCAGGTCTGTGTGTCCTGTGCTGCCCAGAGAGGCAGCTGACAAGCTGCAGCCTCCTTTCCCAGCTAGCAGGATCCAACTGCACCAGAGTATCCTCCAAGGAATGGTGCACAGGGCAGATTTCCACATTCACAGCACATCTCACTCCATGTCTCTCAGCATCAGTCACAGAGGCTGACAGTGACCTGAATCAGTGACATTCATAACAAAAAACAATCAGAATATTGCAGGGAAGGCCTGCACACGAGCTGCAGGTCCAGGCACAGTCTGCCTCCTCTTTTAGGAAACCCCTGAGGAAAAACAGCAACAAAACAGAAAATGAAATCAAGCTATAAAAGTCACCAAGTGAAATGTGCTTAGAAGCCAGCATGCAATATGTGGAGGCCTGTCAGTCTCCAAGTGGTGGCTGAGCCAGACTGGCCAGAAACCAGAGGCAGAGCCCACATCCCCAAGAGCTGGAGGAAACCTGTGAGGTGGCTCTGCAGTTCACAGGACAGAGATGCCAACCAGGAGGTGACAGGCTGGCAGGGCATGGCACACAGCCTGGCAGCTGGGGGCTCTGAAGCTGGCTTCCTCTGGCTGATGGACCTCAGGCAGGACGAGCAGAGGCTGGGAGCAGGCCCACGCCATTCCTGCCTCAAGGATTGATCATGGGGCTGCTGATAATGGCCCCAGGGATGGGCTGGCAGCTCCCCAGAGGAAGGCCAAGCTGCTGCCAAGCTGCACCTTGACAGACAACAACCCTAAGACCTGCTGAATCATTTAGGGAAGAGGGAGAGGCTGCAGGTCCTTTCCCCACTCCTGATCAGCTGCAGGGATTTGCAGAGCTCCTGATGTCCTGCTCTTGCTGCCAAGTGGGGAACTGTCGAGGGCCCAGCACCTCTTTCCTGAGCTGAGTGGGATGTGGGGCAGGGATTCAGGAGTCTGAGGTCAGAGATTGTTCCACAAAGCCTCCAATTTCCTTGCTGAGAGGCTGCTGTCACTGCTCACAGTCCCTGGCACCCTGCCTGTGAGAGCTGAGGCTGGCAGAGCTGTGGGAGCAGGCTGAGTGGGAGAGGGCAGGCAGCCCAGATGTGTGCTCAGAAAAGAGGGCTCCGTGCAGAGCCAGGAGAGGCAGCTGGCCACGTCACACCCAGGACATGGATTCCCCCAGCACCAAGGAACAGTTTTGCTTCTACTCAAGATGCCAAACCAGGGCTAAACTAACTGAACTGATGGGGAGGGAGACAAGGCACAGACTCAGATCTCAGCTTCTGTGAGGAAGCCAAAGCCCCAAAGCCATTTGGGGGTACAAGGAGCAGCAGGGATGCTGTGGAAATGCAGTGCACACACATCCAGCACCTCCCTCCCAGGGATGCAGGGGCTGAGGGCCACGAGTCGGGAAGGATGGGGGGAGGCGAGGGGGAGGTTAAGTACCTGAGGCCATCTCCCTGTCCCCTCCCCCAACAGGGCTGTCACTCCAGCTCCCAGCACCTAGGATAAAGGAGGTGTTGTCATGGAAACGGTTATTCACCACATGGAACCTGACATTTGCAGTTGCCATGGAAACCAGCTCTTGGGGGCATTCCCTCTGCTTTGCACAAAAGAGACATTTTGATATGATCTCTGGGGAAGGGGCCCCCTCTCCCCATCTGTCCATCCCTATCCTTTCCCCCATGCCAGGGACGTGACCCCAGGGGTGGTGACCCCACCAAACCTGCCACCCTGGGCGAGTGCATCCCACAGGGCCACTGACCCAGTGAGGTGACGTACCCACAGCCCTGGCACTGAGGTGGCAGTGCCAGTACAGCAGTTTGGATTAGAAGTGGTGCAAACCCAGAGGCAGCTCCTGGCTGGGGCTACAAGAGGAAGCACTGTGAGGAAACCCCCAGCTCTGGCCACCAATCCTCTCTTGTCCCCCTGAAACAGCACCTGGGGTGGGCACAGGAAGACTTTCCCCCTGCCCATGTCACAACAACCCCCGGGCAAAGGGCTGCCCATTTTCAGAGGCCTTGCCAGCTCCAGTGACTCTGAGAGACCCACCAACCTGAGGTCAGGTCTCTGAGCTGGTCTTTGTCTGCTCTGGAAGATATGGGTAGAGAGAAGAAAACAAGATACAAGAAATGTGTCCAGATGATGAGGCTTGGAGAAGAGCAGCAGGATTGTCTGGCAGCTTCTTCCTGAAACAGGAGATGTCCCAGCTGAGGCAGAGGGAACCATGGTCCTGATTGCACAGAAGAGGCTTCCATGAAGAAGGACACCACCACTTGAATCCTTCTAAGTCTCATGTTGCCGCCAAAGATGAACAAATTGTCAAAGGCCTCTCAAGCAGAGGGAGTCCACATCAGCTTTAACTCAACCACCTTAAGGCCTTAAGAACTGTCCCTGGGGGATCCTAAACTCTGTCTACAGGTCTCAGACAAAGAGCTCTGTCCCCTACAGGAACACACAGCGGGAGGTCAAGTTTTACCTCTCCCATTTGAGGGAGAAAGAGAGGAACAGGGCAGCAGGGAGGACCCACTTCTGGCTTACACAGCAAACTCTGGAAGTACAAATTCTCCCTGGCCTCCAGTCATCACCTCAGGCTGCACAGTAATCAGAGAGCACACCTGAATAAGAAAATTGTATTTGTATGCACTCAGCTGGGCCCAGAATCCAGCAGTCAGGATGTGCCTGCCTTAAATTCCCAGAGTGGAGAAGATGCACATGCACAGACATGGATGCTTTTTACCACACAGGAACACATAGGTGAACACATGTGTAGGATGGAGAATTCCAGCAAATGATTCATGAGCCTGCACCTGCCTCACAAGCTGAGCTTCATCTTCCCTGTTAAATTATTCAGCTGAGCATTATTAGTCTTCATTTCTTAAGAATATCACATTAACATCTAGCACACGCTGTCAGGACACCATGGACCAAATGTCCCCTGCCCCAGTCCCTCAGCCTCACACCTCAGGGTCCTCCTTACTTGCTGCTGATGACACTAAGGGCTGTCAGCTCCATGACCCACTGCACTCAGGAACTCCTCTTGAGCAGCAGTGGGCACCAGATGGGCAGCAAAGCTCCAACTGCCCTGCTCCAGCTTCTTGTTCACATTTCCCTCCTGGCTGGATAAACAACTTCCCCAGCACAGCTGTCCCTACCCTGCTCCCAGCTCTCACAGAGGTTTCTCTGCCTGCACCACTGCCCCTCTCATGAGCCTGCAGCCTTTCTTGCCTTTCTGGGGGGTTCCTGGTGGGAAGCAATGTGGCAGCTCATCTCAGGAGCATCACACAAAGCACAGCAGCCATGTCCTGTGCAGCCCCCTGAGAACTGTGAGGAGACACCCACAGGGAGGGTCGCTGCAGCCCAGAGGAGCCCAGGTGCTTCCAGGAAAGGGGCAAGGCTAAGAGGCCTTGCTGAAAGGGTCTGGATTACACCCACCCCAGTCTCAGGATTGGGCAGCACAGAGAAGCAGGGAACCCTGCTCTGCTTGGGCTCCCCCTCTGCTTTTGAGGAAATGCTCCCCACCTTTGTAGCACTCTAGAGAACAAGAATCTGCCATCAAACACCCGGGCACTCTTGAAGTCAGAGGAAGCTTTGCTATTGGTTTCACCAAGGGTTTCATCACACCCCAAATAAAGACTTCTGAGGTGAACTGGCTCCCTGTGTTTAATCAGTGCCCAGCATGAGCTGTCAGTCAGCTCAGCAAGCTGGTAGCCCCGTTCTTCAAGGAGAAGATTCCCAGATCCCCCTTCTTCAGCTTTCAAATTGCAAAAGCTGGATGGAAGGAAAAAGCCCCCTGGGACAGCAGGGCAAGCCTCTCTATTAATTACAAGTAAGTGATGTAAAATAGCCCCTTAGGTGCAATGCAGGGGAACCTCACAGTGTTAAGAGGGTCAGAAGCAGAGTGTACAAAGCACACAATGCAGGCTGGCCCCTCTGGGATGTCAGGAACCAAAAGGCATCCAAGGCCATTGGCAGAATTAGGTCCTAGGCTCTTCACTTTACAAATTGTGGGCTTGTCCTCCTCTGGCCAGTTAAAAATGCCCTGCCTGAATGATCATAATCACTTCTAACTGGGCAGAGCACATAAATCTAAATGCTAATTTGTTCATTTGGATTCCATTTCTGATTGAGAATGCAAACAGGGATGGACTGGTGCCAGTCTCAGTGCTCAAGTATCCTGTTTGCATCTTCCCTCTGACATCTCAGTGTGCCTTAGTCCTGTCCAGGAGCCATCCTTCCCTGAGAAAGAGGGGCTGTCTCATACAGAAACATGAGCAACATAAGTACCAAGTTCTGGCACAGCTCTACAGGCTGCTTATGAATTCACCTCGTTCAATCCTGCTATGGAGGAGACAAGGATAATTATGAGCAGTGTGTTCCAGGTGGAGGAATCGAGGCATGTGGTGATGAAGATCATGCAGAAAGTCTGTGGCAGAAGCAGGATGTGATTCCCAGAGTACAAACCACACAGCTTCTGCCTGCATGGCTCAGCTACAGCTTTTTGTATAAGCAAGGAAGATTGTTGAAGGACTGATGAAACCGAAAACCCAAAAACTCCTCTAGAAAGTTCATCAAGACCACAAGAGATCCTTCTGGCCTCCAGAAAGCCATGGGCCTGAGGACTCAGGCACAGCTGGGTGCTCAGACCCACAGTCCTGTGTCAGCTGCAGCATCTTGCTTCAGAGACTTGCCCAAGATTGTCACATTTGTCACTCCCACTGAAGTAGAAACTGCTCAGCAGGCCCAAGGAATGCTTAGGGCTTAAGGACTGCAAAAAGCAGGAGTAAGATGTGAGATGGGTCATCAAGTTCCCCTGAGCAAGTGCAAGAAACTGCAGAGGGAGCACACACTCAGCTGGCTTTGATCTTTCCATTGGAAAGGACACCCAGCACCCTGAGCCTTTCCCTGTGCCCACTGGTGCACCACTGGTCCAGCAAGCACCTCCAGGGGCTCCTCTGTGCACAAGCTGCAGCCTCCAAAGACCCCAAAAGAGCAGGCAAGGGAAGAGCCTGGGGCAGCAGTGTCTGAGCTGAGGGACACAGCAGCTCTGCAGAGCCTGCACAAGCCTCTCCTGGCTGTGCTGGCAGGTTCACTGCTGCCACTGGGCTGCTGCAGCTGTGCCCTTCCCCTGCCCCATGGCAGGTAATGACAGTGGCCAGGAAAAGACACCTCTGCTGATGTAACAGAGGGGGACAGGCACAGGGACCCTCTGCCTGCACACAGAGTGGCTGTGCAGGTTCCCTTGGCAACCACTAACACAATCTGAGCAGAGCAAAACCTCCTGAGATACTGACACACCCACGGGAAAATCCACCCAAAACGGGCCCAAGCCCCAGCATCACCAAATAAATCCCCTGAGCCTGTTCTGGGCTGATATGAGATAAGCTGTTTCCCTTTAGGGGTGCTGGCAGACTAGAAAAGAGGCCCCAGGTGACTGCAGGACGCCCCTGGAGACAGTCAAATCCCATTTGGAGAAAGCCCTCAGTGATCTGGTGTAGTCAGCCCTGCTTTGAGTGGGGTTTGAGCAGAGACCCCAAGGGTCACTTGCGCCATAAATTATCCCATGATCCCATCTACATCCATGTTCACAAACACTTGTGTGCAGGCACACACCCCAAATGACCCCGCGGAGGTGGGAATGTGGAGCCTCACTCAGGAGGGTGGTGCCTTTGCAAAGAGCAAGGTCTGTGTGGGCACAGGTAAGTGAGACCACCAGGGAAGACCCAGCTCTGGGAGGCAAAAGTCAAAGCTTTGTGCTGCAAGGAGATGCCAGGGCCTGGCTGTGCAAAGGGCAGCAGCTTCTCTGGAGAAAGGAAGAGCCCTGGTGCACAGGACAGGCTGCATGTGTCCACTTGGTCAGCATGTGGGAACGGGTGCTGATCTTTGATTTCACTGCTCTTCCAATTCCACAGGGAACAGGAGGCAGTGTCTGCCTTGGCAGCTTGATTTTCAATGTAGGCACTTCACTGGGCAGCTGCTTTGCCTCACTGAGAGTTCTCAGTCCCTCAAGTCAAACCCTCAAGAGCACAAGTATTTTCAATTCCCCCTGCACTGAACAGGCACTTCTGCTGCTTCTTGCCCAGGGGCTGCTTTAGCCCAGCACCTTCATGTCCTGGTGCTGCCATTTCCATGAGATAGCCTTGGCATGCTCTCTGTATCCCTAACTGATAATGCTGCATGGCTCTCAACAACTTGCTGGTATTGTCTATCAAACCTGCAGGATGGACATGGGAAGAACTTCTCCACCTTGCCCTGTTCAAGGGTTCAAGCTGCAAAGATTAATGAGTGGGGCCCAGCTTCAAACCTCAGGCAAACATTTAGACCACCTGAAACTTTCAGAAATACTGGTCCAGGCTGGTGCACAAACGAGAGGGGAGGGAAGAATGAGATGCATTGCCCTCTCCACCAAAGTCCCTCCAGTCACCTGTGCTCCCTCCTGCCACCACGGGCTGTGGATCCTGACAGATGGCCCAGGTGAGCCCTTGCTCCTGGCAGCACAGGACACAGCCTACCCACAGGGATCCCTCTGCTCCAGCTCTGCTGGTCTCTGCACGATGCTGGTGCCCAACCACCTGAATTAGTGCTGCAGCATCTCAACCCCTGGTGCATTCCCAGAGTCTCTGTCTGCTCTCATGCTGCTGCTCTCTGTAATTTTCCATTCCTGTGTCCCTGCATCCATGAGTTCTCCCTATGATGTAGCCACATTTCAGTACCCTCATCACTGCTCTTAAACTGCCCGTATTCCCAGCTTGGATCAATACCAATTTCTGCCACTTACTTGCCTACCTTTCAGCAGGCCTTTCTTTGTTCTGCATAGAAATAAAACTGTAACTGTACCTTGCCAAAAGAATTACTTTTTTAAACCTCCCCCCCTCCACTTCCTCCCTCTATTCTTCTTCCTCTTCTTCTTCAGGAGCAATTTTATGTAATTTGCAACTGTCTGGCTGCAAATGAAAAGAGACATAAAGCGTTTCTGCGAAATATTGAAAAGCTGGATGCTTTTCCCTCAAATTTCACTTAGCAAGAGGCTTTAACTTGCTGTGTGATCACTGTGTGTCATTAATAACCTCTCCAATTCCTTTCAGAACTCAGCAAAGTGAAGGCACAATCACGAATCAAAGGCATGGGTTATTGAGATATAATATCATTTCACTGAGGCAGGGAGGAGTGTGCCAGGGAGTGGGGAGAAGGTGAAATACTGCACTGCTGGGCTGGCTGGCAGCTGAAGAGGACACCAAATTTAGGAAATAGCCTTAAAGGCCTGATTTCAACAATTCACCAGCTCTGAGGGCAGCACAGGTGTGTTAGATAATACAATATGCAGCTGTACAGGTGAGACTGGTTGAGTCACCATCAGATGTGGCACTTAAGGACATGGGCTTGGCAGTGCTGGGTTAATGGTTGGATTCAGTGATCTCAGAGGTCCCTCCCAACCTGATGATTCTATGACAGTCTTGTTACTTTATACCCTGAGCACACTGGTCCACATAAAAGAATGTAAAAGCCAAAATTCTGCTTACCTCAGAAAAAGATGCTGAACCTTGCTGTTAAAAAATAAGCTTTTCAGAGTTTAAATTCCATTCAGCATACATCCAACAGTACTGAATTCAGAGGCAAAAGAGAATTTTGACCTCATATAAAGAGAACTTGCCCCAAATGCCACAAGAATAAATACAGACAACAGTGATGCCTACTGACTTATGTAGAAAACCTAAACTACAAATATAACTGTATATAAAAGCCAAGATAAGCTCCACTGCACTCATGGCCCTGCAGGTGGGCTGACATTGCTGGCATCAGAGCTGGAGGACCTCAGCAACATCTCTGTGGGCCCAGACCTACCCAGTGACAGCCTGGAAGAGAAGCCAGAAGTCCTGCTCCAGCTGCCTGATCACAGCCTGAGTATCTCAGAAACAATATCAAAGCACTTCCATAACTCTGTCCTTACCAAATCCTCAGTCTAGAACAAAAAAGTCATTTGTCTCTATTCAGGTTCATGAACTGTTGAGTTCTACCACAGCTCTCTGCATTGAGACCAACAAAGGAAGGTACTTTGGTTCTTGTGGCATCTGCAATTGCTTGGTGGTACAACAGCAAGTGTAGGATCAGCACAAGATCCTCCTCTGCCAGTTTGATCCCTTGCTGTCTGTAAACCTGCTGAGCCTTGGTTATGCACTCAGGTGACAATTTGTGTCACCCTACACTTCATAACCCTTCATCCTTCTTTCTTCTCCTGCTACGTGCAATACAGAGAAAGGATATGGGTAAAATGCACAAGAAATCAGTTGTTTACCAGACTGTGGCCCACTGACTGAAATCTCAGTGGTGTGGTCAGTACATTCTGTGCTCTGCCCTTTGCTGGGCCCTGGCTGAACTCCTGGGGATTGGTTTTGCCCTAGAAATCATCAGGAGATGATCCAGATGTGAATATACAGAGATGAAATTTTATGTCCTTGTTCCTAAAACAGGGAAGCAACTGCCTGTCTGTGATTCACTTCCAAAGTGCTGCCCACAAGGACAGGTGATTCTACAGACACCAGCAAACCATGGCTGAAAGCCACCTCAGCTCACCCAGCCCACGTCCATGCCAAGCAACCATCTCTACATTACCAAAGAGAGAGAGAATTGTGCCTTCTTGGTCACTGAGGGACTGAACAAAAGAGAAACTAAATGTGATGAAGTGCTATATTGGCAGCCTGAAAATAGCTCCAAATGCAGCACAGCTCATCTTCATCCTAATCCTGAAACATAATTACACCACACTGCTCATTAACTGTCTCCAGACAAGTATGTTCAAAAGTACTCACCTACCACAGATTTCTTACTGTTCCCAGGCAGTGTCTTACACCTCCCTTAACATAAAAAGCCTTTAGATCACCACATCATAGATAAATTGCTGCTTTAAACACTGCTCCATGCAGCTCTCTACAACCCCTGAGAGCACAGACAGTAGAGAACACAGTGAAACATGCAACAAATCCCCGATGTAGAACTGTAGCAAAACCAGATTGCCTTGAATCCACCAAGCCTCCCATGAATCATTTTTCAGAGACACATCTGACTTCCCCACTGCATTAACAGCACTGTATCATGACTCCTCTCAGCTGCTCCTGCATCCTTTGACTTGCTCTTATAGACACTGTCAGCTCTGCCCTGGACCAACACACGAGGTTACACTGCTTTAGTTCAAAAATCCAAGCATTTCCCACCACACAAAAATATCTCAGGCAGATTTGTGCTGGTTATCTGTACTCTTTCCCCTGGCTGTCCTGAGATAAGGACCTTGTTAAGTGATAATTAAGTCACATGCATTTTCCAGCACTCAGATGCCAGCACAGGCCCATGCCAAAAGAGCACAGTAAACAAATACAGAAAAGGATGTGTGTGTGTGTGTGTGTGTGTGTGTGTGGAGGTTTTGAGGGCAGCTGGGAGAGGTGAGGGAAGCTCTTTGGACCTGTATGGGTTAAAGAAAAAATGTTATGGTTAAGAATTCCTAACCACCCTCCAGAGACCCCTGGTTTACATTAATTATTCTGTTGCCTTGAGCACTCAGGGCCTCCTGTGAGCTTCTATCTATAAGTACCCAACTCCTCCTCCTACTCACCTCCAAATGAATCCTTTCAATGTGCTTGATCAACCCCCTCAGTACAGAAAGGGAACTGCCCAGTCAAAGCTCTTAAATCATACCAAAATGGGAAGGCAACAATCCAGAAGTCCTTTCAGCTCTCCAGCAGGTCCCAGGGAGGCAGAGGAGTGCCAGGCAAGGAGGGACCTGTTCCACAGTGCCCAGCCTCCCTCAAATCCCACTGAACTCTGCTCCCAAGACCAGCTGTGGAGTGAGCAAGACCCAGGAACAGACCAGCAGTCCTTCTCTCACCTAAAAATAACTCATTTCTCTTCCAAACAACGGCATGTGGCAAGTGTATTTTTTTATTTTTGAGAGGCTGATCCAATTCAGCCACTGCATCAGAGTTCCATCCAGGCACCCTGCAGGGCAATGGCAGAGTAGAATTGGATGCACCAGGAGATTCTGCACACCTGGAGAAAGTATTTTATCTCATGTGAGTTTTTCAGCAATGCCCACTGTGCACCCACATGCTTCACCCCAAAGCCCACAGCTCCCTTGTGACAGGGACAGAAAGCTGAAGGTGTCCTGTCACACCACACAGAGCAAAGAGCAGCAAAGAAAAAGGCCTGGCCAGAGAAAAAAAAGCAGCAGCTCTGAAGAGCAGTGCTGTGCTTCCACTCCCATATCCCTGTTCTAAGCCCTGAAACACCCTTCTCTTCCACAAGCAGGAAAACTGATCTAAGCCACTTCTCACCCTCACTCCCTCCCCTGAAAATTCCCCATCATCCTGCCCACGGCATCAGCTCCAGACAATTCACTGGGACTTACCCCTGGCAAAGTCTTCTGTTCATGCAGGGCTGTCTGGGCTTTGATGGCAGAGTCTCTGGCACAGTATGTGAGGAATGCACAACCTGCAGCAGATACAGCGAGTGTCAAGTTAGACAGGCACTTGCAGATGAACATCAACACAAATGTTACATAATTTGGATGTGTCTAAAGCTCCAGGGGAAAAAAAGACAAAGAAACAATGCGAAAGGACTTGCAGGCCACATCTGAAGTCTATTAAGAGCTGGAAAAGGGTCCCAGTGAATCAATGGGGCTTGACACAGGAGTTGAACAAGGTGAGACACAATGGGAGAGCAAAAGGAAAGCAGATCTTGTCTGTGGCAGAAACACAAGGATCAGGAGAGAGGCAAGGACCAGCATGATTACTGATTAAAAGAAGAAAAGAAGCAAGGAATGAAGAGAAGTATCTGGGATTTAGGCTTTTACAAAAGCTCCATGATCTGATTCACAAATCAGGGAGCTATGGCAGGAGAGGCCTGGCCCTGTGTGATGCACACAAACACACACCAACGTACACAAGCACCACAAGGGCAATACAGAGCCCAGCAGAGCACCCTGCATTCTGCAAGGGCCAACTTAAGAAGCCAGATAAAAAGCACAGAGAAAAGGCCAGATCCTGACATTCTTAGTCAAGATATGACTCAACATCTCAGACGAACGCTGGAGCCAAGGGAGGAGGGGGAGGAGTTGTAGCCCCTCCAGGAAGAAGAGGGATCATCTTTGGGTGCTCTGATGCTAAGAATAAGCAAAGGAAAAATCTGGCTGGTTATCAAGAAACATTTCCTAGCAGAAAGAGATTTAGACTGTGGAATGATCTCCCCAGGGAAGTGCCTGGAGCTCTGTCACTTGAGTTGTTTCAGATGAGGGTAGGCAAAGCACTGGAGAATAGACTCAGAATGCATCTGACCCCCTCACTCATCCCCCTCCTATCCACACTGGCATTTCACATCCCAAGCAAAGGCAGGATGAATCCCTCTGGCTTGCTGATGAATATCCCTGTCTACACTGCTGTGCTGGGGCTGCAGATGCATTGTTATGGTCAGAGGCCCATTTTTCTGCCTCCACATTCTTGTGCCTGGCTTGGGGTACTCCAAAGCTGCTTCAGCTCTCCATGAGCTGCACCCAAAGGTGGGTGCAGGGACTGTCTGGACCTCTCCCCTCCACCCCAGTGGGACTCCGTGGAACACAACACCCTGAGGCCAGCTCCTCAGGACAATCCAAACCCCAGCAACATCATTATCCTGCTTTTCCATCCCAACCCCAAGAAGTTGCTGCAGGTAAGCACATGACATCTGTTCTCACACCTCTTGCTAGGGGAAAAAACCTTCCAGAAACAGCACACAAGCACTAGGTGTCTCTAAGAGGTCATTAAAGCTCCTTACTGCCCAGACTTTGAATGCTGTACCAAAGCCAAATGTGGGACCAATGGGTAATTTAACAAATATAGTGAGGGCAGGAAGAATGCAGGTAAACTTCCCTGCTCCTGGCAAAGGCAGCTGGCTCTGTCGTTGTGGGGAAGCTCCCCTCAGCTTTCACTCTCCCCATGGACTGCTCTGACATCAAGCCTCAAAAGCAGCTCTATAACCAGAGACCAGACTCTATAACCTCTATAATCTATTTCTAACAGATCTGAAGGCCTCGTCACCAAAGCCTCAAACACAGATACCCAATTCCACCTGCTGCTTCAATCTGCTACTTTGCAAGTCATACAAGACTCAGAATTCTAAGATAATTTGGGCCACGTTTAGCTCACAAAACTCCAAAGTCAGCACTTGGGAATAAGCAATTTATTCCACTAAAAGCTTCAATGCATTGGTACTATGCCCACGTGCAGTGAAAGCACTATCCTTGCCTCAGGAGCATCAGCCATCAACCTAACAAAACTCAGATAGGAGTGGAGTTATGTCCACATGAAACATGCAAAACCCATCCTCGAGTCCCAATTCCAGTGCTCAGGAATGGCAGAACTGAGGCAAAGCACACTCAAAAACCCAATCCAGGGGAGGACAAGCTAAAAATGAGAACTGGACAAAGACACACCATTTGTGGGGATAAAGGAGAGACATTCCTCACAAAGGCAGGTACTGTTATCATACCAGATCAGGGATTTGTAAAGGCCAGCACCACCTAGGTCCACCAGCACCCATGTGAAAAAGTGCCATGAATCCCCCCACCAGAGCCCTCTGGTCCTTCTCTTCCCTACATCAAAGGCAGTAACATTGCTCATCTTTTAGCAGCTCAGGTACCAAGAGGCAGCAGCTTCCAGAGACAGAAACATCCTGTAACTGTGGAGCCTGAAGATGCCTCACTCCAACCCGAGGGCAATCCCCACTGCTGCTCTGCTTTACAAGGATGTGGGTAATTGCTCAGCAGAAGCCACTTGTGCTCCTTCTCTTCTCTCAAGCATGAAGCAGCACTCAGGCAGACTCTAATGTCCTGCCTGGACTGGGGCTGCACGTACAGGACAGCCTGGTCCACTGCTCTTCATGTCTCTAAGCTCTGAGATTTGAGGACATTCCTCTTATTCTTACTTCCCCCATACCTGGAAGTTGTACTGGTTCTGGAAAGGAGGGAGCTAAAGATTTCAGGTATGTCTTCTGGAGGATATGATTACTGCCTTTCACAACCAGGTGTTTTGGGGGTAGAGTAGTCAATTCCATTCTCTTTGCAAAGTCCTGGTCAGAAATACAGGAAAAGGTTTGACAGAAACAATGTGCTCTAAACCTAATTGTGTAAACAAATATTTGGAGAAAATAAACTTCCTTCCTGAAGAGCCGTTATCTCTTGCACACTAACTGTGCAGCTACTCCTGGGATGCTGGGATAGGATTCTGCTCACCCTGTCTTTCATGGGCTCTTTGGGCTCCTAAAACTTTGAGCTTGACAGAGCCACCCAAGGATCTGCTCAAGAATGAAGAGATGTCCACAGAGGTGCAGAGGAGCCTGTCACTCTCACTCGGTTTTCTCACTTCCACATTTCCTGCTTTAGTTAACAGCAAGCTCAGACAGGCTCAGGCCCCTTTGGGCACTTCTCACACCAAGCCAGCTGTGCCTGCTGAGACACAGGACATGGTGTTAGAAAGTGCTCAGGGTGTTCAGAAGCATCAGCCTGGAAGGTCCCAGGCACCCAGGCAGTGCCAATGAGCCATTCCCAGCACAGGGATGCAGGACAGCACCCAGAGCACTGTCTGCAAAGCCAGGCCACCATCATTCTACCAAAGATCCCTCTATGTCCCACCAGTGTCTGTGGTACCACCCTACTTCCATGGGCTCCAGGAGGGTTTCCAGCTCCCTGAAGGCAGAACCCAGCCCAGTTTCACTTGAAAGAGACTGCATAAAAAATATATATATTCAGTGCCTGATCCTCCCTACAAACTACACATTGACTCTGGAATTTACAGTCCCTTCAGATCCTAAATATTACTCCACACATCAGCAGTCTAAAGCCTTGAGCAAGAAAAGGCTGCTGGTTTGCAGGAGGGAGGGATCTCTAGATTCTGCTTAGCATCAGAAATCACATTAAATACTTCAGCAGAGGAAGCATGGAGTCAGTGGGGAGCTAATCTACAAGCCTGCAGAAGCTGAGTCAAAACTGGGCTGCCAGGGAGGCAAGTTGGGCTGAGGGTGGTGTTGTATCCTTGCCCTTTGAAAAGCCACCTATCTGTCCACACGCCTGTGAGAGGGCTGCCCCTGGCCCTGCTGAACATTCCCCTTCAATTCAGTTTGGAATCTCACAGTCCTTAATCGCTCCACTTTCCCTACCATGAGCACTCCTAGGAAACCCATCCAGTTGACACTTGTGAAGGAACTGCCTCCTGCCTAATCCTGGAACACAAGGCCAAAATTTTCCACTTGATTCTCCCCACTCAGCCCCTCCTGACCCATTCCAAAAGCCTGTTCAAACACCTCCTCGCTCTTCCCATGAAAATATTAGCTTTGAGACAAACACTGCCATTAACATGCAAATGTATCTGTGATTAACATAAATAGAAAAACTGCCTCATGAATAATATTAGGCTGGAACAGTATCAGCTACCAGTAGCCAGGTTGCTGAGACATGACTAGTCAGGTACTAACAAAACCATTTCATAGCAGAGATCACATTTCTAAATCTCTAAGATTCTCCTTTGCCTCCACCAAATTCATCCATTCTCAGCACCCATAAGGACCAGCTCTTGGACACTGCAGCCCAACTCATATCTTCCAGGCCTTTTCCACCCTTTCTTGCTCCCTGGAGGCAGAGGTGGCTGCTCAGCTCCATGTCAAGCTGCAAGGGAATATAAGAGGACACGCTGGGCTTCACCAGCAGTGCTGGCTTCTCACACAACTGCTTCCTCCCCTTTGGGGAGAGAAAGGAAAAAAAGCAGATGGAAGCTGCATGTGAGCTGTCAATTGGATCTCACTGCAGATCAGGAACATGGGGAGAGAAAACTGAGTCTGCTGTTAGAACTGCCCCAGAAAAGTGGCTTCTGTTCAGTGCAGGAACGAGCCTGCAGCCAAAGTGTCCCCTGCTCAGGGGCTGTGACAGTGCTCCAGGCCACTGCAGCTCCTGGGTCAGGCCTGGCACCTTCCAGGCCTGCAGATGCCAGCAGCAGCTCCTCACCAGGATGGCCTTCCTGCATGGAGCACAGGCACTGCAGCCAAACCTGGTAAATGAGCGTGATCAGGCACCAGGGTGGGCTGGATTGTGGATCTCATTCCCTCGCTGCACGCTAAACCCCCACACACTTCCTTGTGAAGGGATGACTTCTCTGGAGAGGCTGTTCCAAAACAGGCTGAGGATCTACATGCAAACTCATGCCACCAGGAAAGGAATCCCAGCCTCTCACTTTGTACAAAACAGGCCAGGGAGGGGCACAGGGAACTGAAGGGGTGTGGAAACAACCCCACCACAACCACCAGAGAACCTCACATCTCAACAGCCTCTTCTGGACAGAACAACCCCTGAACAACAACACCCACATCCACCAAAAAAAATGTTAGAACCAAAAGGATGTATTTATTTTGCTGCAGAAATCCTGCTTTTAACAGCAAGTTAATATCACACACATCTGGCTAATACTGCTGCTGCCCCCTCTAATTTCCATACCTAAGCAGATCCCTAGAATTTGTCTCCTGCTTGGAAGCTGACCTCAGACCACACAGTCTATATTTAAGATGTCAACTGGGATGAAATGTGCAATTGTCTCTTGCCTTGGGCCCATTCTCCTCCTTGCTGGGTTTGAAACTTGCAACTCACCATCCCCTGGCAGCAGGTTTGGATGCAGTTCCTTGCACACAGAGACACACAAGCACATGGCATCCTCGTTTTCCACTCACAACCAGACACAGTTCTTCAGCTAAATTCATGCCAGCCCAGCCCCCACGGGCTTCAATGAGAAAGTCTTTTCCTTTTGTGCTGGAGAGTTAGATTTGGCCTTTTGTTTGAAAATACACTTGTTTTTTTCTTGTCCTCTTCCCTCTCTGTTCAGTCTGGAATGGCTCACGTTGCCAAGACACTCGATTTTTCCTACGCTTCCTCCTAAATCCGAGGCATCACGACTGAGCGTTGTTGCACACTCCCTCCAGCATGCACCAACACACGGATCATTTTAGGGCACAGCTGAGCACCGGCAGCTCTCAGGGTACTCACTGTCGGCTCCCTGCAGGTTGTTCTACCTGCGCCAGGGAGCGACGCTGCCATCACCCCACGGGATCCTACAGCAAACAACTCCGTGAGTTCCCCTCCTGGCTGGAGCCGTGCTGGTCACAAGATCCCAAACACCTGCTGGGGTGGGGTAGAGCCGCTCCACTGAAGGGAGCTGCCGAACGCGACAGCTCTTCAGTATAAAAACACAACAATAAGCGAGGCTGAAGGAGCCTCCTCAAACTTTTCAGCACCCATTAAAGGTCCTTCAGCGAAGGAAGACCCCTCATCTCCCCGTGTGCCATCAGCCCCTCACCTACCCCAAATGCCACTGACAGCAGCACGTTAGCGGCCAATATTCTTTGTTGCACGGATTTTAAAACCGCAGCGCCGAACCCCCTGCCCGGGGTCGGTGTGAGCCCCGCTAGGGGATGGCCAGCAGCCCAGCGAGGGTCCCGCTGCGGCCCCCGCGCTCCGCAGCAGCCTCGGCCCGGCGCACGCTGCCCATCGCCGCCTTTGTCACCGCACCCCACGCGGGGCCACAGGCCCCGGGCTGCCGGAGGGGCGCGGGCCGCGGCCGAGGGGCTCGGCGGGGCTCCGCCGCGGGGATGGGGACCCCGCCCGTGGGCGCTGGGGATGCGGACGCGTTCCCGGGCAGCGGATCGGGGCCGGCAGCCCCCGCTGAGGGAGGCGGGGGTGCGGGAGAACAGCACATCGCGGTGGGTCACGCGTGGAGCGACCCGGGGCCCGCCGCCCCTTTGTGCGCGCCGCGCCGGGCTCACCCTTGTGCATGCCGGTGTAGCGGTCCTTGAGCACGGTGAGCTCGTAGATCTTGCCGAACTGCTCGAAGAGCGGCTTGAGGTCCTTCTCCTCCAGGTTGCGCGGGATCTGCCCCACGAAGAGCTTGATGGCATCCAGGTCCTTCATGCTGTCGGGCTGCGCCGGGGGCTCCGCGCCGCCGCTGCTGCTCATGGGGGAGGCTCGGCGCGGCGGCGGCGGGGGCGGCTGCGGCGCTGGCGGGAGCGGCGGCGGCTGCCTCCTCGCCTCGCCCTCGGTGAGTCTGGCCATGCCCCGCGCCCGGCGCGGCT
>NW_024509766.1:881513-966365 GCF_017590135.1 Pyrgilauda ruficollis
AGGCAGCGCGGCGGGAACGGCCCCGCCGCCAGCGCCGCCGCCGCGGCGCCACAAAGAGCCGCGCCACAGCGCCCCCTGCCGGGCCCCGCGTCGCCGCGGCCCCTCAGGAGCGGGGGGCAGCGGGGAAGGCACCGGAGACCCCCGGGAGCAGCACTCGGCACCGGCCGGCTGGGCCAAGAGGGTGGTGAAGGCGACAAGGCGGCAGTGACCCCGCGGGCGAGGGAGGAGATGTGTTTTTAGGGCCCAGGAGCGCGGAGGGCCCAGGGAGCAAGGAGAGCTCTGAGCACCCACGAAGGCAGAGCCGCTCCACATCCGTGTCAGAAATTAGCATTCGGCCCATTTTCTTGGTGCCTCAGCACAAGGGTCTGGAGGCGAAGAGATTATTTAAAGCAGAAAATTCTGTAACGTAGCCGTGAGCCAGCAGCGAGCACAGGGCTGGAGGGGGCTAAGCTGGAAGGGGAAGCCATACACGGCCCCAGGTCTGCAACCCCGGGCAGGCTCCTCTGTCTGCCCCTGCCTTTCTAGGGAAAGTCCCTTTTCTTCCGAGCAGCTCAGCTGCCTCCTCACTGGGGCTCGGTGGAGGCATCCCCAGCCCGGTCCTGTGTCAGACCGTGCCAGATGGTCAGGAGCTGGTTGTGTATCCATGTTGAAGCAGCCATTATTGCTAAGGGGACCAGCGCTCCCTCCCCGTGTGAGGCTCCGCACTGCTCTCCCACTGCTTTCTCCAGCTCTGGCAGATGCTGTGAGCCACTGAGGGGATGTCAGCGCTCCAAGCAGCGCGGCCCAGGTGGCCCCGGGGCTGTGTCACCTCTGTGGCCCACCTCTGTCACGCCAGGGTGACGCTGAGGCGCGGCACCGCCGAAGCTCCATCGGGAGCAGCTGTGCTGCAGGGATGCAGCCCAGCCCCGCCGCCCACAGCCACACGCTGCCTGCATCTCCTACAGAGCATCCCCTCTGCAGCGTGCACGGCTTTTGTCGTCACACCACACATTTCAGCCTGTCATGCTGCCCCAGTGTCCCTGAGGATGAATACACTCCTGGTGCTGGGAGGAGGGAGGGGGTGTTGGCTGGGCTGTTTGCAGAGAGCTGTGGCAGAGTCAGGTGCTCAGCTCCACTGAGCGTGCCAGGCCTGTGCCTGTGAAAGGACCGTGGTGCAGGCACAGCCTGGCCTCGCTTCCCCTTGCGTAGTCTCTGCTGAGAGCTTTCTGCCATCCCACTTTTCTCCTGCCCTGGATCCTGCGGAGGGAGGGTGGCAGTGAGTGGAGAGGTGACCCTACTGCACGGCGCAACATAACCAGGGCAGCCACAGCTCTGTGCTCCCACTGCAGCCAAATTCAGCATTCTCCTGCCTGGTCCCTAAGTCCCATCCTTCCTCCTACCCTCTCCCCACAGTGCCCCACATGCCAGAGCTTCAAACCCTACCCAGATCTCTCAGGTGTGATCTTACCTAGGCTCCTGCACCAGGAGATACGTGCAGCAGGAAAAGGCAGGTTGGGAAAAAGGGGGGTGTGTTACCAGGGGAAGAAGAGGGGTCCCAATCCTACAGAGCAGATGGAAGAATGGAGAATACTGGTTGTGTATGAGCACCTGGCTCCCAGGCTGAAATCATGGCAAGAATGAGAGAGGCAAAGCCAGAAGGATTGGGGATTCCTCCTCACTCTCATGCTCAGCAGAGCTGCAGCTCTGTACCCTGCTCCCTGCAGCACTGGCTGTTGTGCCCAGCTGTGTGTGGAGCTGCCAGAGCACTCAGTGAGGGCCAGCAAGAGCCTGGGATTTGCATCCAGGCTTTTCATGGAAAGGGACTCACAGAGGCCTGCAGCTTTCTGCAGCCTGCTCTGAACCCAGGAATGCTGCAAGGTGTCTCAAGGCTGGAGAGCTGTCTTGTGTTTGATGGTCTTACCACCCCTAAAATTCACCCTAAAACCCCCCCAGAATCTCCCCACACTGGTCAAACTTTCTGTTGACATATCTTGCAGAGGCTGCCAGGGTTCTGCCATCTATTTGGAAGCCACAGATGCATCAGCTGGGAAGCCTATGGCAAGTCAAGCTGTTCTCATTTTTAACAGCTGCAAGCAGATAAGGCAATGTTTAAAACAAGAAAGCTTTATGGAAACAGCAGCAATCCTCACCTTGGACGAATCACACCTAAGCAAGTAAAGTTTTCAGGCACCTTTGCATGCCTAGCTTGCTTTTTGACATCAGCTGTTGCAGCAAAAGCTGCTCTAGGCTTTTGTTACAGCACAAGGGACCCAGTGCCTCGGGTAGAAAATGTCTGTTTAGGAGGAAAGATAAATCCAGTCTCTTTTGGAGTTCATGAATGGACATACTAAAACCACCCTGACTGCACTAAAGAACAACAGACATGAAAATACTGCTGGTAAATGAAAAACAGAACGGCTGTCAATCAGCACCTGGGGTTTACAGAGCCAGACAAAGAATTACATACCAGAGTAACAGGATTAAGGGGAAGATAAAAGGAATCTTAGCACCAAGACTGAGAAAAAGGGAAATGAGAGGTCACCTGTGCAGAGGAAGAAGAAACATGTTGCATCTGTCATGGAGGAGTCTGCACAAGAGTGCTAGAAGGAGCACAGCAGAGCTCAGATGCACAATTCCCAGGGGTGAGGGGACAGATTCTGCCCAAACCTGAGATGCTGCTTCAAAAAAAGAAGTGTTAGAAGAAAACCACATTGTATACCCAACAAGTTGCTCTTTTGCAGAGATATTTGCTAGTGAAAAACACTCAAAATATTTTCCTTACACACATCTAGACTTGCCTGGTTTCTTGTGGCATATGAGTATTTGTATTTCGATGGGGCAGCTTAAGATGAAAGGTGAAGAGGTCCAGTCCAGTGGCCCAAATCTGAAAAGGGCTCAAACAAATGGTGCAAGAACTGCAGGTACATTTTGCTTTAGGAGTGCCTGCCTAGTCCTTCCAGCTCCTAAAGGCAATGAGGAATGGAGGAAATACAAGCTGGAGCTCTGAATTTCCACATCACCTAGGAGACACCATTTAAGGCAGAAAATCCTCACCACAGCCCAGGAAAAAAAAAAAAAAAAAAAAAAAAAAAAAAAAAAAAAAAAAAAGAGGGAGGAAAAAAAAGGTCCTTGAAAACAGTCTGCCTTTCCTTACCTATTTGTTCCCCAGGCAGAAGAGCCAAAGGACTAGGTAAGACAGTCCTGGCAGAAAATATCCAAGCAATAAGACAGTATCTCAGGGAGATAAAAGTTATTCCTCTAATGTGATTGCTTCTTGTCTGGTGTAAAAGATTCTGCAGCCAGACTGCCAGCCTAAGAGAAAAATATCCTGTGTAAAAGGATATAACTTGCCATCAGCTTTTATCCTCTCTTGTCCACCAAGACCTTGCTGTTTAGCTTTCACTGAATATCTGTTTTACCAACCAATTCAGAACTAGGGAGTTTTAACATTTTAACTTTGCAAGAACCCAAAAATTAACTAAGTTTTGAGGCTTGTGGATTTTTTGACCCAAGTTGTCACAGTGGGTGAACTGGAAGTGACCATCACAGATTCCAGATATCTTTGTGATCAAAAGCAGCTGTTCTTTGAGGATTGATTTAAAAAACAAAACAAAACCCAAATAAAAAAATAAAAACACACCACCTCGTGGAAGAAGTTTGGGTTGTGTGCAAACAGTTTCTTCCAAAGCTTGAAAGCAAGTTGGTCAGGAAACAATGGCACAGGGCCGTCCTTTCCCAAATAATGAGAGGCAACTCCTCAGCTCCACAATCATGCACTATTCAATTGAGCTGACTGAGTTCAGTTTGGACCTGGTTTTAATCAGCAAAGACATTGAGCTCTGCTGATTTGATCTGGCTTTTCCCCCTGCTCCCCAAACACTCCAGGAGCACAGAGATGGTTGTTTCTGTCACATGCTGTCATCTGGGTATCCCTTAAAAATAAAAGGACTGAGCATTCCTAGAATCTTGGGGTCACCCCTACAACATCTGCTTCTCACTCATCTCTTTCTTTTTGGTCAATTCTCTATCTTCCCATTACTCTCCATTACACTGTATTAAGATATTATATTAAAAATATTCTACAGGAATAAGCCCACAGCATGAGCAACCTGGCTTCAGGACACAACCTAGTTGTCCTCATGTTCTCATTACCTGAGAGAAAGAAATGTGGCACGAGAAGAAAGCAGAGAGGATTAGAGGAGAATGTGGCAATCACCAGATCTACTCATCTCCACCCCTGCTCCCAGCAGCTGCACCACTGAGCCCTTCAAATATTTTTCAGAAGTTTGATGGGGATTTCTTTTCTCCTGCTACTCCTAACCCAGCAGTGACAAATCCAGCCTCTAGAAAAGCACATTTTTCACTCAGGACTCCACCCCACATCTTCCACACATCCCTGGGCTGTTCCAGCTCCAGCAGCTCCAAAGAGCAAGGCCCTTTGTACCTCCTACTTCACCAAGGTGCTGTAAGTGTCAGATATATTTAAGAGCATGAAGCATTCAGATACTATGGAAACCAGGGCAAGAGAAAAACCAAAAATAGATGGAAGACGCAAGCTGTTGTAAGGTCTGGAAAAGCCTTGCTGAGGAAGGCAGTGCTTGCTGCAGCTGATTGCAGAGTGGGATCCATTTAGAGCTCGAGCATAAAATATCCTCTCTCCAATCTTTCTGTAGTTTGTCATTTTTCTCTGCCACAGGGAAAGGGATATTCTTTAACTTCCCCTCTATTTAACAGGCCTCCTAATTAGCAGTTCCTTTGAATGATTCATATTCTAGCGTGCCCTTCCCATGACCTGGAGTAGACTGCTGCCTGACTGCTTCTGTAGAGCAGGAGTATTTAGGAACACACCATGAGAAAAAACCACCACAGAGCACTCTCCTAAAAAGGAAATCCAACAGCAACCTACAGAGAAGGGTGCCTAAGAGTTGTTTGTCTGCCTCTCCTTTTAATAATCCTTTTAATCTCTACAGAAACCAGTTGCTAAAGTAGAATAATACCTTCACTGAAAAAACCCAGAATGGCACGTGGAGGAAACAGAGAGGATGCCAGCATGAGGAGTACAAGCCATCTGACTCCAAGATGGTCAGTCAAATGGAAGTCAGTATCAGCACTTCAGCACCCCCATCAAGAACTAGTCAATGCTAGCACAGAAGCACCATCTGAGAATAAAATCTTCAATTGCCTTTCACGAGTCCCACAGCCCTTACAGGCAATTCTCTGGTACAAATTCCCAGTCTCTCAGTGTGGCATGCAGAGGTCTCCCTGCACTGAGAGCCAGGCTAAGCTGGAGTGGGGTGGCTGCCACAGCCCCAGTCTCCATCCAGGGAAGGCAGCTGCACCTTCTTCTTCTCTTTCACAGCCTGCTTCCTGTGAGCAAAGAACTCCCTGCTGTCCACAGTGACCTTCCCTTCAAAGAGGGCACTGACATAATTATAGGTGATCTCAAAGGTCTTTTCCATCCTAGTTAATTCTGTGATTCTGTGATAATGACATGACAGAGCCTGTGTTAAACCCAGCCTGCAATGAGCTGCCCCTCAGCCCGTACGGTTTTGCTCCGTGTGCCAGAGGGCTGTGAGGGCACAGTGGGCACCCCAGCTCCAAAAATGCACTGTTACAAGCAGAGGAGGTAGAGGGGAGACTTGTGTAGAGAGAACATTGATGATACATTTCTAGAGCAGCTCTTTGCTCTCCATCACTGCAATACTCCCTCCTCTTCACTGCCTTGTCCCAGCGTCTCTTCTGCCACCTTTGTTTTCAACCTTTCCTTTGACTTAGAAGACATTTCTTTATTTTCTAGAAAGACACGTCACCACTTTGAACAGCCTGGTGTGAGGAGCCAGGACCTCCTGGCACCTCAGCATCCTCCTGGCACCTTGGCACCCTCCTGGCACCTCAGCATCCTCCTGGCACCTTGGCACCCTCCTGGCACCTTGCCATCCTCCTGGCACCGCAGCATCCCCAGCAGCAGCCCCAGGGACCCGCGGACAGGCAGCCACGTGTCCCCGCTGCTGGCAGGGAAGCAGAGAAGGAAGCAGAGCCCTGGAACAGCTGGAACGGGGCTGTCGAGCCCACACCTGCCCTGCAGCGTGCCAGGGCCGAGCCCTGCTTGGCATCTGGGGCTGCCGTGCCCCGCCTGTGCCAGAGGGCTGCGAGTTTGGGCACCCCAGCTCATGGGCACCCCAGAAATGCACTGTGAGTTTGGGTACCCCAGCTCCAGAAGTGCACTGTTACAAGCAGAGGAGGTAGAGGGGAGACCTGTGTAGAGAGAACAATGATGACACGTTTCCAGAGCTGGGAACAGCGGCAGAGCCGGGCTGGGGATGGCACTGGGAGATGCTCCTGTTGCCTCGGGACCTGCGGGCACTGTGGATGTGACAGCCTGGTCAGAGAGCAAGGAAAGCAGGTAAGTCTTCCCAGAACTGGCCTGCGAGACTATAGGGAGCTGGAGATAAACAATGATCACCAATTATTAAAAACAACCTGCAGGTGTTGTTTTCCTAATATCTGTTCTCTTGTTATTCTCATAAGATTGGTTATAAATGGGCATCTTGTTAATTAGCTAATCACGGAATCACTGGGTTGGAAGAGACCTTCAAGCTCATCGAGTCCAACCCAGCCCCAACACCTCAACTAAACCCTGGCCCCCAGTGCCACATCCAGGCTTTGTTAAACACACCCAGGGATGGTGACTGCACCACCTCCCCGGGCAGCCATTCCAGAACTTTATCACCCTTTCTGTGAAAACCTTTTTCCTAATATGCAACTTGAATTTCCCTTGGTGCAGCTTGAGACTGTGTCCTGTGGTTCTGTCAGTGCTGCCTGGAGAAAGAGCCCAGCCCCAGATGAGCACAGGCACCTTCCAGGAGTGATGAGGGCACCTCTGAGTCTCCTTTTCTCCAGGCTGAGCACCCCCAGCTCCCTCAGCCGTTCCTCAAATGTATTTTGAGGATACCTGATTTTCAATCAGGTGAAATGCATTGATTAAATGACCAGTCAGGTCCATCTGTATCAACCAGTGTATAAAATAAGTGGTTCCAAGTAAAGACATGTGCTTATGCCACTCAGCCTTCTGATGACTCTGTCATTTCTTATTAAATAGTGACAAAGGGCTGTGTGTGTCACCACCCTGTGTCACCGTGAGGACACTGCTCAGCCCCACACACTGCTGGTGCTGGAAGGGTTTCTTTCCCAAGGAGAACCCCTCAGGGTTCTGGTGCTGAACTCAGCATCAGGGTGAGCACATCCAGCTCTCCCCTTCTGCCACTCCACTCCTCTGACCACGACTCCAACAAACTCATGCCCAGGGAACAGATCTCTTGCAATGCTTGTAATTGGAATAAATAGTTTAGTGTTCAAATAGGCATTGGGTAAGGACAACAATCTCCATGAGCACACAGTCCTGGCTGCTGAGGTAAGCAGTTTTTCACAGTACCAAAGCTGTTTTGCATAGAATCTTTAATTGCTTCACATGAGCACAAACCTTCGGAATAAACAGGAATTTGCTCACCTCAAGGTGCTGGAATCATGCTTGGAGTGTGTAAATGTTTTCTGTCACTATTTTACACTTTGACTAGACTGGATGAAGCTTTTAAATACATAGATTTTCTCCCATTTTGTAGAGGTGTCTATTCCTCTAAATAATGCAAGGAGATTCCATTTTTGTGAGCAAATAGATCTCTGACAAATCTATGCATCAAACCTATTAACTTGGTTTATTTTCCAAGGGAAAAAGGGACAAACAAATAAAAAACCCGAAGTTAAAATACTTAAATATTATTACATTTACAGTCCTAAAATATGTAAATCAACTGCATTGAATTTTCTATTAGCTTTTAAATATTCACCTCAATATACATTTGTTCTTCAGGGCACACAGGAGATAAATAATTGAGTTAACATTGCTAGATAAATCAAATCATTTTCCTGAGCTGCAAATATTCCAGATTATAACCTTGGAGTTGCTATGCAGTAACTACAAATAGAAACTAAACAGATTAAAGTGAGCAAGCAGGAGTCTACAGTCAAGTACCCAGAGGCCCAATTTTCTGAGACATCCAGGAGCAGCCCCAGCATTTCAGATTGGTGAGTCAAGACCAAATGAAATGTGAAACCCAGCTTAAACACGGGGTGCAGGAGCAGCCTGGGAATTGGGCTTGGGCCATGAACAATGTAAGAGCATGAGATTTAAAACAAACAAAACACCCTCAAAACCAAGCCCCACAGCAATTTTGGGTATAGCTGTGGTTTTGAGTGTCTAAATAGATTGTGGTGACTTTCAGCCACAGATAGTGGGAGACCTAATTCCATTCTGGCTTCAGGATTTTCTCTGCACTGAGTAGAGTTCATATTGCACAGCATTACTTCTCTCCCAACAATAAACCAACCCCTCTCATTTGGGGGATGAACTACAATAATCCAAATTACTCCCAAACAATTCCCAATAATGTCCATGCAGGTGGAAGTGGGCAGAAGGAATTAACAGCTTCAGTTAAACCCTGATGGAAAACCAGTTCTTTGTGAGCTGCAGACTCTGACAGCACCAGGACAACGGGTGAAGTCAGATAAATAGCAAAGAAAATGGATTTCTGGCTAGAAGTACCAACTGTTAGCCACTTGTGTGGATGTGGATATAATGCTTTCCATGCTCTTCCCTACAGGCCAGGCAAACTCCTCAGAAAAAGAGGATAGGTAAAAATAAGGGCAATAAGAATCAGCTACACAGCTCTTCTGGAACATTGTGGAGAACTTTTATTTTATCATTGCATTTCTGCCTTTGTGTTGGTGGCTGAATTGATCAGTTATGCTGCAGTGCAGATCAGCTCCAGGGGCTCTTTGCAAGCTTCTCTGTTGACTTACCTAAGGAAACAACAATGTGGGAACTAAGTTCAATCCCAGGATGGGCCCTTTGCTCCAGCTACGAGGAAGTTGGGATTTAAATTCAATCCCAGGATGGGCACTCTGCTCCAGCTACGAGGAAGTTGGGATTTGACTAGCTCAGATTTGAGCATTTATGTTTCAGTGCACGTGCACTTTGATCAAAAGCAAAAACTCTTTTTATCTGTTGTAAAAACTACTTTTTATGGCAGCCAGGGAGAGAGACACAAAAGGATTACAGGACAAACTACCATTGTGTGGGAGAGAGCAATGTGCCATCCCAACTGCCCCTCAGGTTTATGAACTCTCCTCATTCATCTTACCCATCTTTATTTTAGGTTGTTTCCACTGGCTTCTGGCACTGCATCAGGAGTGTTAACAGTTCACTGCTGAGACCACACAGAGCTAAGGTGTTTTCTTTGTGCTACAGCCTCTGCAAACAGACTGGGTGGAAGTTTTTGATTCTGAACTTTGAGCTGCTCATCTGGAAGACTGAAGGCTGACAGTTTCCACAGCAAGGAACAAGCCCCAGGTCTGTTCTGTCACTCTTGCCCACTACTGCCAAATTTTACACACATCAACTCAAGCTGCAGCAGCATTGCTAATATTATTTTCCTATTTTTCTCAGCAAAGTAATGGAGTTAATCATTAAGACTGGTGAAATAATCTGCTAGACTGGAGGGAACACCACCTCCTGAAGTGTAACACACCAGAAATGGATGCTGCAGCTGGAGGACTCAAACTACTCCGATATTCAGAGCCTACAGAGTTCTTCAGAGAGCCACTGTACCATCCATGTTCTGAACCTAGCCAGCCCAGGGCATGCAGCTCCCCAGGGCACAGCAGATGCAGTCTCTAAGGGCAGAGCATAAAAACCAGTGGAAAACAATCAAGGCTTGCCTTTCAGCCACTCCAGCAACTTCTGAAGTCATTATAAATTCATTTGGCAGAGGAGTGCCATGAGCACTTCATGCATGCAGAGAGACACATTTCAAATGAGCACTCAAAAGATGAGGAAAAGGCAGATTTCCCAGTGTGGCTGATAGTTCTGGAGTGCTTGGCACCATGCTGGCACCACGGTGAGCCACTGACACCAGCAGGCTTTCCTGGAAAAGACAAGACCTTTTAAAAAACAAATTGCTACATATTTAAAGTAGCAGAAAGGACAAATCATGGGATAAGGGTACTCCAGGAAGCAGATTACAGTAAAATAAACAAAGGAGGATGGAAATCAGTGCTTTGGTGCCCATCCAAAGGACAGTGACTGGTCACAACAACCCCTTTTCTGACAAGCATGTGCAGAGCAGGTGTGTGCAGACAGGAATCCACAGCTGGAATTTTCCTTGCATTCAAAAGAAAAAAGGTCCACCTCAATTCGAATTAGCTTTTCAGCCTCTGTAAGTTATGCTGCTTTAATTAAAAGTAGTAGCTTAAATTTTTTAAAAACTGTCACTGTGGCATGTGAAGAGAGCTCATGTACACAGAAGAGGTTACAGAAAAGGACTCAAAACTTGCTGGGTGGCAGGACAGTGCTCAGGGTTATCTTCTAGACCTACAGCTAGCCTAGGGCTTGTAGTATTTCAATAAATTTTCCACGTCTGAGCTGCTCTTCTCTCGTTATAAACAGAACCAGCTTGTGTAAGTACATGGCAGCACAGAACATGATCCTGCAGCAGCTGGAGTAGGGAACACCCCTCAAAAATCAAGCAAGAGTTTAGCACAGAGTGGTGGCAGCTGTGAACTGTTCAAGGACCAAAAACCTCCAGAGAAATCAAATACACAGCCAAATGCATCCTGCAAGAGAGACAGGACAGAACCTGTCCCAGCAGAACCCTCATGCCAGAACCCCATCTTAATCTTTCCTCATCCTGGTAATAACACTCAAGATCACTCCCAGTGCACCTCCTGAAAGGGGGTGAGTTTGAACAAAATGCAAGAAGGTGCTTGCTGCAGACATTGCTTGCTCAGCACAACTCCCTGAAGCCAGGCAGTGAACTCAAGGAAGAGGTGCCATAAGGAAACATGCTAATTGCATTCTCTTTAATTTGCATGTGCACTTTTTGGTTTTTTCTTTTAAACAACTGCTCCAAGTCCTTGTTTGCTGGGCAGAGATACCATGTCAGGCTGTAGTTTCAGTTTGCAGGCTGGCTGTGTGACAGTGTCCATGAAGGTGCTGGACTTTGGGTGACACTCAGAGAAGCTGCCCAAAATCAGACTGCAGGAATTGCTGAAGTCTCTCAGCCTCTCCCTCACCCAAATGCAAAGGAAAACCAGACATGGTGCAAGTCAGGGGAAGAAGGTGAAGAAAAGCACTTCAAAGGTGCACAAGAGTTAAAATTTCATTTTCTTTATGCCTTCCTCCCCTCTATACAGTAGCAGAGAGGAGACAAAGGAAAAGGAACAGCAGGGTTCAGTGGAAGGCAGAAGGTTCCCAATGGGCTCACCGATGGCTCAGTGCTGCTGGGTGGGGGGACTTGGTGCTTCACTGCTGCTTGGTTTTAAGGGATAATCTCTGTATCATCTTGTAAAGGAGACCAAAGTGCTGGAAACAGAAGGGAAAAAAAGTAACTGTGACAGTTCTAAACACACAGCTTAGCAGAAGGCTTAAAACAATACCAGTGTGCAAATGCAGAGCCTTGTTTGCATCAACCACTCATCCTGAAGATGGAGTGGGACTTGATGGATGAGGAATTATGACAAGGAAGCCAAGTTATACAGAAAATGATGGCTTACAGAAGTGTTTGTGCAGGTCTGTATCACCTCATTGTGAAGATGTGTTAAAGATTTTTTTAGTTTTCATTTTTAATGCAATTCTGTTCCTTCTGAAGGTGAGGAGAAAGCTTCAGATTTCAACACATGCAGGTTCCTGGTCTCTATAGAAACACTGCTGCCAGCAGTTTCAGGAAGGTAAAAATGAACCAGGCAAACAGAGATTCCCAGCAATTCACAATTCTTTAACTGGATCTTCTCTTTCACCATTTCCCCAGTGACTTAGAAATTCACTTAATTCTTCTTTTGATTTTGCTGGGGTTGATTGTATTTTGATTTGATATTTGACAGAGGTAACAAGATTCAGGCTTCAAATAATTTCAAATTCAAATAACAGAACTAATGAAGATTGCTAATAGAAATCAAAGTATGTTTTTCCCTTTGTTTATATTCTTACACATTTAAAATGCTTGTCATTTCCCTTAACAAATAATAGATACAAATAACACAAAGTGGTCAAAATTGAGAGTGACCTAAAAAGCTTCCCTTTCATTCATGTCCTTCATGACCCCAGGCAGGAACAAAGCCTTGCTCACACTGTCTTGGTTAACACTGACACAAAAACATTAAATTTGGCTGGCCAAGGCATGGAGTATCACATTTCCAGAGGTATGGACACAGGATGTATTTCTGGCTTCATTGAAAAAAGAAAGCAGAATTCTGAAGATGCATTTCTAAGCTGCATCCCAAGTTCAAATATTTCCTAATAGTACAAGCTGCAAACCTTTAAATTACCAAGGTAACTAAAATTTGTTGTAAAGTTTCAGTTTGGAGCCAAAATAGATTAGCAAGTGAGTTATGCATGTCCCTGAGTACAAGAAGCAGCTCTAAAGAACAGGTTTGCACTAGAATGGCAAGAGACTGCCTGCAGCACAGGTAAGTGGCATTATTGTTCCAGCTTTAGTGCTGACACTGTGTGAATTCCTGAATCTAACTTGTTTTATAAGGAAAATAATGTATCTGTGTCTCTTACCTGCACTGCAACATAGGCAACACCAAGGTAGGCTGCAATACAGACAGCCAGGAGCAGGTCAAAGATTGCTGGCTTGACCCTGGAATAAGGAAAAGTGCACATGAAATTGCTACAGCAGTTCCTGCCAGGGGGTGAGACAACAGCCCAGCATGCCCAAGGGAATTCCATACCTGTATGCATTCATCACCTGCTTCAGCTGGTCATAGAAAACAAACTCAGGGTCCCTGTGCAAAGGAGAAATTTTTCAGATTCTGTTGCATTTCTTTTTTGTTGTCAAGACCCTGCAGTCAGGACAGCCCAGAGCTGCTCCCAAGTTTATCCAACCAGGCAAGTATGACCACCCCCAACACTGGTTTTGAGCTGGTTTTAGTCATCAGGACTTTCTTTTCCTACTATCAGAAGCCCAAGGACATAATTCAGAACTCATGCTGGTGTTCAGCTGTCTCCAAAGAGGCTGAACATCAAAGATTCCTCCCTCTGTTCACTAAAACAGCTTCAGCTCGAGCAGCTTCAACAGGATGGAAGCTGCCTTTTTGTAATTAACCAAAACTTAGCCCTCTCCTGCTCTCAGACTGTGAACAGTGGAACCAAAACAGTTTAAAAACAAGCTTTTCAGACAGAGGGAGCTGCTGGGCCTTGTTCCTGTGCTGTGAGGAATCACGAGCAGCTTTCTCTGTGAGAACACCAAGCATGAACCAAAACTGACAGGAGAGCAGAAAAGAACAAAGCTGCATGTCAAGAACCCAGGAAAGCTGCAGCTCAGAGACAAAATTCTGTCCAGGGAGAAGCCAGTTTGCATGCCCTGGCTGGTTCTTTCACGTCTTTTCTTACCGTTTGTCTGCCTTCACATGGTGCTGCTTGACATCCTTCAGGTAACGTCCCATATAATATTCTAAGGTGTTGAGGAAGGTGCTGTCCTTATCAATCAGCTGGGCAGCCCTGGGCTGACTGCTCAGCCAGTCCATCACTGACTCCAGTTGCTCCTGCTGGATTTCCTGCAGAAAAATACCACCAGAGAAAGGGAGTCAAGCACACATCAGAGCTCTCTCCCAGACTCTAGGTTCCACAGGTTACAAAAATAATGTACTGTGCTTACCATCTGATCTGTGAAGATCTGCATATCTGCAGGTGCTCCCTGCAACAGAAAATGGAATAAAAAGCCAACCCAGGTTATTTTTGAGCTTGGCTGGGCAGGACAAGTCTGGCCAGCACTGCATGGTGGGCACCTCTTACCTTTTCTGTTAGATTGTAGATGACCCTTGTCAAAGCCTCAGCAATGATCTGAGTATTCCTGGTCAGTGCTTTAGTGTCTATTCGTGCCCTAAAACAAAAGAGAAGATCATGGGCTTGCAATGGCATCAACTTCCTCCAGAAACAACCCCTTTTCACTGAGCCTGAATCCAGAGCCCAACTCCCACCGTCTGTCACCTGTGCCCTGACCATGAGAACACCACGAGCAGTTGTGAGGGCAGGTTTCTGGGCTGGATTTGAAGCCCAGCCCTGCCTGCCCAGGGCCCCTCACCTCCTGTCCATGATGCTGTTGCGCAGGCTGTCCCGGTGGCTCTCCAGGTGTGAGATGGTGAACGCCGGCAAGCGCCGGATGGCGAAGCGCTCGTGCTCCCACGCCAGCATGTCCTCTGCCAGGTTGATCTTCTTGTGCACCATGGAGAACTTCACCTCTGGGAACTGGCTGGCAACAACCTGAGGACAAGGGGAGGCCATTCAGGGGTGCTGCCCGCTGCAGAGTCCCACCCTGCACTGCCCTGTCTGCCTACACCCATTTCTGTGTGCTCCAGAACATGAGGTGCAGTTATTGACATTATTAAAGCTGGATTTTCAGGTCAAAAAGAGCAGTTTTAATGTCTGTACAGGGTAGCATTTGCAGATCTAGTCTGCTTCACTTGGGACTGTGGCATGAGGATTTGTATGCACTTCAAATCAAGTGATTCTAAACAACACATGAATTATTTCAATAGCACACCCTTTCTTCACATCTTCCTTCCTCTCATGGAGAGCTGTATAGTAAGTCCCAAGTTCCCGTGAACCTAAAAAGCTTTTCCTTACCATCTCCAGTTCTCTCAGAAATGCATGCTGCAGGGTGCCCTCCTTGGGAGGCTTTGAGACATGAAGATGAAGGCTATTGCCTCTGCCCAGAGTGTCAAGGCAGAGAACAAATGCTACATTGTCCTGCAGAAGGCTGGAATCTGGAACAGAAAAATCCAAACGTTTATTGCTACATCTTGTGCTGGGATTTCCACCCCCCTAAAAAAGGAAGGCTCACAGAAAAAGATTCTCACAGGAGAGCTGACAATTAATTATAGACTTTTAACACAACCAGCCCCTTACTCACCAGTGTGGTCCAAATTATCCTCCAGCCACCGCTTAGTTCCTTGATAATTAAACTTGCCACCTCCAGATGCAAAGAACAGCAAGTTATACCTGCCCATCAAAGAAGCCAGAAAAGGGTTAGCATGCTGCACTCCAAGAATTCCTGCACTCAGCCTTTAGGTGTGGTGAAATGACAACCACTTGCACCTGACATCCAAGGCAAACTGTCCATTAACACTTCCCACATGGCACATACTCAGGTAATGGCAGGACAAATTGAAAGTGGGGAGCTCCCAGTGCTTGAGGATGGAATCTGCTTCCCACATCATCCCCTCCACGTGTCAGCTACACACATCTAACCCCAAACAGAGCAGTTCCTCACCCAGCATGGGTCCTTCTGTAGGTGTAGAGCCGAGAGAACAGCCTGGCCAGTTCCAGCAGCACTGAGATTCCACTGCCATTGGAGTCAGCCCCATGGGACAGCCACTGCAGGATGAGGTGGGACAGACACAAGGTGACAAACTACCCTGACTCTCAGCTATTAGAACAGCACAGCACTGTGCTCCACTTGTAACTGCCCCACAGCCTTAATGCCAAGACACATGGGCAGAGGGAAAAGGAACAGAGAGCTGCAGGAAAAGAATACTCACTGGAGCCACTCCAAAGGAATCATAGTGAGCAACTATCACAACAGTGGGCAGGTCTTCTCCACCCAGCCCTGTCAGCCTTCCCTGAAGAGGAAAGAGAGCAGTGTCACTCCTCATCACCTCTTGTGTGCCTGTACAAGGACAGCCTGACTTCTACATTCCTGCTGAATCTGCTATGGCCTCAGTTGTGAGGACTTCAGATACCTGACTGAGACTCCCCTGACTTGCCCTGTCAGACCAAACATGTGATAAAGTCCCAATAAAAGAAGTCACCTCATCAGTGTTGCCAGGTTGAATCCATACACAACTCACCTCCACACTGGGGATGAGCCAGTCATTGATAGCTTTGCTTTGAGCCCCACTGGTCACCATCTGGAAGCCATTGGCAGTTGCTGTGTGCAGCAGAACTGAAACAAAAACACAAAAAAACCCCACATTGTACACCTGGGGAAGTTTCATCTCTTCCTTTCCCCTGCTAACTGAGCTTTGAGAGACCAGCTTTAAACCATTTAAGCCCTCACACTTGTAACTGGTGTTTATGCAATGACACAGAATCTTGGTGCTTTTTCATTCTGTCCTAAAATCCCAGTATTTTGGCTGGTCAAAAACTTTTCCTGAGCAGTACTAAAATTAGTCATAAGCAGCAGGTCCATAAGTCAGTCATATTATTTACATGGAAGCATGAAACTGACTTGTGGTCAGACAAAAAGCTTCAGCTTCCACCAACACACCATCATCACTTAACATTTTCAATATTGATTTAACCTAGTTTTGATTTCTACCTTACTTGAAACAGTGTGAAGCTGAGAGCTTCCTGCAACTGTATGTCCAAATATAGTCAAATAATGCTTTCTTATACTGTGCTTTTCTTCCACTGAATCTCTAAACACTTTGACAAAGACAGAATAAACACAAAGGCGACAGAGCACTGGTTCATGGTGCAGATGACACAGCAGACTCCTCCCAGAGGTGGGAACAGGCCTGTCTTCCTCAAAACTTTTTCCTCCTTGTTAGAACTCACCTTCTGCAGCAGAGGCAGAACCCTGTGATGCAGAAGCAGCCCGTGTTTGCTCATAGATAGACAGCAGCTCCTCATCCTCCACTGCGAAGTAGACTGGCACAATGGTTTCCATAGCAAGCATTTCTGGCTCTATCTCCATGAATTGCTGAAGATTTAAGTGAGACACAAACTTAGCATCTGCTGAACACAAGAGGTGTCAAAAAAAAAAAAAAATCAACAACCAAAGCAGAGAGAGAAGTTTTAGAATCAAAATACAATTTATTGTGCATTACAACAGAATCTTCCAGCCCTTCAGCAACCAAGCTTTTCTCCAATGCACCTCCCACGGGAAGGGAAAGAAAACTTTTTTGTTTACCCTCACGACATCCTGGGGGACAGAGGAGATGGATCGTGGCAGGATGATCACCACAGCCCCGGCTGACTGGCGCAGAGCCTTCTGGTACTGCTCGTAGGAGAAGTCCACCAGCCTCATCATGACGCAGCGGCGGCTCAGCACGTCCGCTTCCACGGTGCGCGCCTCCGTGTTCAGCACGGCGCTCCTGGTGCCTGCCAGCAGGGAAAGCAGGAGGGCTGCTAAGGCACTGCACCCCATCCCCCTTGCTCAGCCTGCCTCCTGCTCACAACGCTCCTGGGGACAGTCTGATGGGCTGCAGAGAGGCCAGAAGCTGCAGAAAGCTGAGTTCGCCTCTTCGTCCTCATCTGAGAGGGAGCAGAGGCCTGCGGGTTTTCCTGTGCAGCCACACCCTGCCAGACCCCTTGTTCCACACCCCACAGCCTCACCTTCCAGTCTAAATCCTGCCAGACCCCCTTGTTCCACACCCCACAGCCTCACCTTCCAGTCTTCCTCCTCAACACAACACACAGGTTACCTGTCTGCTCACCTGCACCTAATAAAAACACACCTGGACACAGCCTGGCTCTCCAGAGCCTCCCCCAGCTGGAGGATCAAGCTGCAGAAGCCCCTGATGAAAGGACACCAGACTGGCCCATGTCACCCCGAGGGCTGCTCTCACTCAGCCCCAAGGAAGGTTCTGGAGCTGGCAGAGTTACAGAGGAGCAGGCTGCTCCTGAGGGCTGGCCCTCTCCTGCTCTCAGTTCCAGCAGATCAAATCCCCCACGTGGAAATGCAATCCCCTGGGAGCACAGCAGGCTTGCCAGAAGCTCCTGCATTCCCCAAGGGAGGGCCAAAAGGACATCTTCTGCAAATAGAGAGGGTCAAATCCACCTTACAATTTATAATTCAATTTATTTTTCTATAACTCTGGCACCTCCACTGGAGAGCTCACCATTCTGGGTCCCCACACAGGGACAGACAAGGTGCTCCAGCCCCTGTCAAACAGGAGCACTGCTAAGAACTGGATTTAAACCTGGCTTAGCTTAACTCTAACATTAGTTTGGTCTTGTTAAAGGTCACAGAAACACCTAAACAAGAAAAATCTTCATTTCCCCTGCATACTACCCAGAAACAGAGGCCAGGCACAATGGGAACTCTCCCCACAGACCTCTGACACTAAACAAACAAACACTAACAGCATTCCCAGTCCAACCAGAGAAAAACAATTCAAAATGGGGATAATCCCTCCACCATTCCCAAAGGAATGATGCATAAACACAGCAACGTGTGCACCTGAAGTTCTGCTCTCTCTGACATCCAAGCAGAGCACACTCAACAGTATTTTCCTGACAGGTTCATTCTCTGTAGCTTCTCTACAGAGAACTGGTTAGGAATCACTCATTTACAAACTAAAGAATTCTCATTCTATCAGCATTAGAGGAAGTCCAAGCTTGTTCTTAAATTGCTCTGTGAGTGATACCGACAAAAAACTCTTCCCTCTGCAAGAAGAGGCTGAGCAGCAACCTGTTACTGGGTATTTTTGGAAAATAATACAAGATCTGGAAGAACAAATCAGCTCAGTTGGTCAGATCATGGTGCTAATAACACCAGGGTTATGGGTTTGATCCCTCTGTGGGTCATTCCCTTTGAGAGTTGGACTCTGTGCTTCTTGTGGGTCCCTTCCAACTCAGACTGCTCTGAAATGCAGCTTTTATCCTGAAGGACATCTCAGAACACACAAGGAACAGGAACAGCAGCAGTACCCTTCCTGTCCCAGGAAGGAACAAAGGAAACACACAGCCCACCGAGCTAAAAGGCTCCAGGAAAAGAAACAGCAGAAAAAGTTAACTGGAAGCATCTTAAAAAAATAACACCTGGCTTTTCAAGAGGTCACAAAATTGTGAGCTGAACCACATCCCTGCTAAGCCTGTCAACAAACAGCTCCCAGCACCTGAGCAAAGAGAGAGAGTCCTACCCCCATGCAGGGCCTGCCCTGGAGCTCCTGAGGCTGTCAGCAAGATGTGGACACCTTCTGAGAAACTGTGATGGAAGAACCCAGAAAGAATTTCATTTATTTAGAAGCCAGCAGAAGAGTGAAGCGTTTAAGAAGTACACAGGCACAGCTGCATTTCATATCTTACATATTTGAACTTATTAAGATCTGAAAGAATGAGAGATGGTGTCTCACGGACAGCACAAATTAAACGTGAGGCTGTTCATTGTTAGCTCTATAGGAAGAGTCACCCACAGACAGAACACATGGCCTGGCCTGGAATAAAATCACTACAGAAGACCCAGAAACAACCTTTGATTCTGGGTTTGTGGGCACACAGGGGAGGAGGCTGAGGGCTGCAACACCTCAAGGACTTGCAGAACAGGGTGTGTCTCTGACCCAGAGAAAGGTGTTGCACAATCAGCAGGCTGCAAGTGAGAGAACTGAGGAAGTAAAGGTCAGTTCTAACACAGGGGAAGGACGGGCTCTGAAATGGAGCCACTGGAGCAACACAGAGCTGAGGATGAAGAGGATGAGGAGCAAAGAGGAATCAACCTGTCAATAAACGAGTCAAAGGCAGAAGGACAAAGCTGAGCCCACAACCGAGGTTACCAGGACACAGGAGGGATGCAGCAGTCCCCCAGGACCCAGAGCCCCCAGCCCACACCCAGGGCTCCTTGGCTACCTCTAGGTCACCACGATGGAGCTCCCGGCCCCTCTCCCGCTCGTGCTGAGCCTGGGCAGTGAAACCCGGCCCGACGGGGCCCTCCTGCGGCCTGCCCCGGGGCTGGGCCTGGCCCCGGGCCCGGCTGCTGCCGCCTCCCAGAGCCCCCCGAGCCCACCCGAGCCCTCCCCTAGGCCGGGCCGCCCTCCACGGGCCGCCCGCGGCTTCACGGCCTACCCTGGGCTGCTCCCCGGGCTCGGCGCTCCCTTCCCAGGCCCCACCACCCCTGAAGGAGCCGCTGCCGGCAGCACCGAGCCCGGCCGGGCCGTGCAGTTCCTCACCGTAGGGCTGCCCGCCCAGCTCATACTGCTGCATGCGGTAGACCGTGAACTCGTGCGCCGCCTCGGCGGCGGGGGGCGGCCCCAGGAGCAGGAGCACGGCGGGCACGAAGAGCAGGACGCTGAGCGGGAGGCACGAGGCCTTCAGCACCGACTCCAGCACCTCGCCCGCCTCCTCCAGCATCGCCGCGGCCCCGGCCCGCACTGCGGCCTGCTCGGCACGCACGGCGCGCCCCGCGCGGCACGCCGGGACCCGTAGTTCGCTCGCCGCCGCGAGGGGCGCTGGGAATTGTAGTCGCGGCAGACCGTGCTGGCCGCGGTACCGCCCCGCCTTGGCCTGCAGGGGGCGCGCTCCTCACGGAGCTCCGGGCGCCCCCCAGCGGATGGGATGGGATGGGATCCATGGGATGGGATAGGACAGGATTCATGGGATGGGATGGGACAGGATGGGGTGAACAGGATGGAGCAGGATGGGATGAATGGGACAGGACAGGACAGGATGGGATGAACAGGACCAGGCAGGAGGCTCCTGCTGCCCCCTGAGCAGGGCAATCCCCCTGTCCCGAGAACAGGAGGGCAGCTCCAGCTGTTCCCAGACTACAAAAACATCCCCCAGGCAGTACCTGGCCTCCAGAGGAAAAAAATCTAAGGAAATCAACCCAAGGCTTTCTGATCACCTTGATTTATTGCAAAACAAATGGGCTGCACACTCAGCTCTTGCAGAGGGGCTGGGCCAGCAGGATTTATGTGAGTCCCCAGTGCTTTGGTGGCCTTCTGGCACGGTGAGAGGAGGCATTTGGGTGCTGCTCTGGTGATTCCCTACATGGGAGAAGAGAGAGAAGAGCAGGGATCTGAGGCACAAGCTGGCTGTGTCCTCAGGTCCAGGATGGCACCAGGCTCCCCAGTCTCCTTCTGCCCGTGCCAGTGCCAGCCCTGTCACTGCAGCTCTGAGCACGGTCACAGCATTTGCCCTGGCTCAGTGCCCAGCCTCTGCACCCTGGGGAGAGTCTGGGCTGTGGCTGCAGCCCTCCGCCATCCTCAGGCTGGGCAGAACATCAAGCTTGCATTCCTTCCCAGCAGCTGTGCCCATCACAGAAGGTCCAAAAGGATTCCAAAGGCTTGGAAGGGCCACCTGGTTGGGAAAATCCACCCTATTTGCCAGCGTGGCCTGGGGCAAAACACCCTCAGGTGGGCAGCTACAGCACCTCTGCACACCCAAAGCACACAGAGAACCTGAGCACTGCAGCTGTCCCAGCAGAGCACCAATCCCAAAATGTGCCTGTGTCTTTCACTCCCAGCCTAGGAGCAATTCCTGTCCCTGGGCTGCAAATCCTGGTCCAGCTCACAACTGGCCGGCCTTGCTGCAGTCCTGCCAGGCCAGCAGCAGCACCATGAGGTCCTGGGGGCTGTCTGGCACCTCTTGTCCTCCCCGTGGCCCCTCACAGACTGGGCAGATTGCTCATCATGCTGGAGTTGCTGGACAGAGGCGCCCTGGGCCGAGCGTTCCAGGCCACGGAGCCGCGGAAGCTGTCCCGGCAGCGCAGGGAGCTCTCCGTGGAGGAGCCAGAGTTGATGTCCGAGATGGCCACGCAGCTGCCGGGCCTGCAGAGCCCAGCCCTGACACAGCAGCAGCACAGCAGGCTCCCCACGGCACGGCGAACCTCCACGCTGCGCAGGGAGTAAATGACGGGATTGACGCCCGAGTTGAGCAGGGCCAGAGCCAGGGTCCAGTCCAGGCTGTGCAGGTGGCTGCAGGCCCCGGTGTCACAGAACACATCGAAGAGCAGCAGGACAAACAGCGGGCTCCAGCAGAGGATGAAGGCCCCCAGGATCATCAGCACCGTCTTCAGCAAGCGCAGGGAGCGCCGGCGGCCGTGCCGGGAGCAGCTTTGCCTGGAGCTGGCCTGCACCAGGTGGAAGATGGAGATGTAGAGCCCGATGATACCCAGGAGGATGATGCTGAACATAACCACGGAGAAAAGGATGTAATCCTTGGAGTAGAGAGGCAGGAGCACGGAGCAGGCCTGGAAATCACAGAGGCAGTTCCAGCCCAGCAGCGGGAGCAGGCCGATGACGAGGGCCAGCAGCCAGCAGGCCACGATGAGGCCGCGCAGGCGCAGGGTCTTGCTGGCCTCGTTCTCCGCGATGGGCCTCACCATGGCACTGTAGCGCTCCACCGCCGTCACCAGCAGGCTGAAGGTGGAGGCGGCCAAGGCGATGAAGAGGATGCCCTCCCTCAGGAACCAGAGCTGCGGGGACAGCTGGAAGGTCTTGCTGCCCGACAGGCAGAGGTTGCAGAGGTAGGCGATGCCCGCCAGCAGGTCGCTGAGGGTGATGCTGGCGATGCAGGAGTAGACCCAGCGCCGGCCCCGCAGGCAGCGCAGCACGGCCAGCAGCACCAGCAGGTTCTCCAGGATGATGAGGCAGCTGATGATGGCGAAGGCCGTGCGGAGCAGCCCCATGCCCTCGTCGCCGGAGTGCCGGGCGGTGAGCTTGCCTGAGAAGTTGTAGTGCTGCAGGATGATGTTCACGTTCCTCGTGGCGGCCAGCTGCAGGCAGGAGGATTTTGTGCCCAGCAGCTGAGCAGAGTCCAGGGGAAGGAGGAGGGAGTGATTCACCAGCCAGCCCAGCACTGGAGCAGCCATCTTCTGAGCCTGGGGCAGCAGTCAGGGGATGCTCGACGCAGGAAGGGGTCAGGTAGAGAGCAGACCCTCTGTCTGAGGGCTGGAGCAGCTGTGAAGCTGAACCCAGCTCTGCTCAGTGGAGGTGAGGGTCAGAGCCCTGTCTGCCAGCCCTGCAGCACTGAAAGAGCAAGGAGAGAGGAGGGTGAGGTGTTTTGTAAGTCCACCCATGAGCATGGGCTTCCTGTTGTTTAATAAAGTTTCCTGTTGTGACTGACAGTATTGACATCTCTTCTAACAGCTGTCATCATTTCTTGGTAAGGGTCTGGTTATTCTCAGCTTTGCTGTGGTTGTGAAGGTGTGACATGAAAGAAGAAACGTGCCAGGGTTGGAGCAGGCTGTGTCAAACAGGGCAACACCTTGATGTGTTGGGTGGGGTCTGGGGGGCTGAACAGATCCAAGTGCTGGTGAAAGCACCCAGACAGCTTGAGACACAAAGTGCCTTGCTTGCTGTGCTACTCAGCTCACCCCTGAGCCTGGCAGAGAGCCACTGCTGCCCTGTGCCATGCCCAGATCATCCCTCTTCCTCCTTCAGGAGGAAGATCCGTGCTGTCACTGCACGGGCCCAGCTCCTGCCACTCTCTCCTGACACATCCAGGATCCCTCTTCCTTCTTCAGGAGGAAGATCCGTGCTGTCACTCTCTCAGAACACATCCAGACACATCCATCCTGTCTGTGCAGCAGCTCCTGGCACCTGTGGGGCTGCAGCTGAGCCTCAGCCCCTCCACTCCAAAGGAAACCAGCTTCTCCAAGCTGAGCACGTGCCCTGACACTCTGCTACACCTTCAACTCACCAAGCACCTGCTGGAGATGGGTCAGGATCCTCCCACAGGCAGGGAAGGAGGCAAAAAGCTGCTGCTTCTCACTTTTGAGGAGGCACAAGGTGCTGAGACCAGAACCAAGGAACGAGAGCATGGCTGAAATGTTGATTTCCAGCATTGGCCTAATTCCTTATGTTGGCAAAACTCAACAGGAGAGCCTTGGAACGTGCTATTCCCAACTGTGGCTGGGAATTTGCCTCAGGACTCACCTGTCATGGATTTTGGGATGCTCTTGCTGCCCGAGGGAGGTTCAGCAGCGTTCTCCAGCTCCTTGTCTGAGGCCCAGCACGGTGCAGGTAGCGGGGACAGCTCCTTGTGCAAAATAAGTGAGGCTTCTACCTATCAAAGTGAAAAAAGGGGAAGTTACAACATCAACCACATTTCTGTGCAGGGTGGACCCCACCCAAATCAGCTGCAGAGTGGCTGAGATGAAAGAAAAGCAGGGCCCCTTTTAACTCAGGATCTCAGCAGAAGCTGTGCCCTGCTGCCCCTGGGCTCTCCCTCCAGACTGCCAGGAAGCCATGGAGATGTCCCCAGGCTGAGAGCAAAGAGCAGTGAGCTCTCCCCTCAGCAGGGAGCTGTCCAGGGAGCCCATCCATCCCTGCGTGGGTTGATCCCAGCCCGGATGGCAGCACAGACAGGAGGAAAATGCAAAGGATGCTCCTGCAGGAAGCCACGTGCAAGCAAGAGTGGCTCTCACCAAAAGCAGAGGGCTCCATCCTCCACCTTCACCCTTTCAGCTGGGGTTTTGGCCTTTTCTATCAGCAGTGTGGAAAGAAGCTCACAGTGATAAGGTCAGCAGATGACCCGAGATTGAAGGAGCAGAAATCAGCAGGAAGGAAGGGCCATGAGCACAGGGCTGCACGTTCAGCACCAGGAGCTCACTCCCAAACCCTCCCCAGACCCCTGGAATCCAAAGGGTCAGAGTGACCCTGGCACATCACCCCTGTGAGCTGTGCTCTTGCCTCAGGGGGAACCTCCAGCTCACGTGTCTGCTCAGGACGGAGCTGGTGGAATGTGGGAAATGGATTTGGAGAGAGTTTTTAGGGCTTGATTTTGGGAAATGGATCTGTAGAGAGGTTTTTAGGGCTTGATAGAAAGTTCTGGGTCTCTGGATCTGGGTCTGGGTTATCTCTGGGTCAGGAAAAGGGTATTGTCCAACAGTGGAATGTTCCTGAAAGATCAGAGGATGGAGAAACTTGCCTTGTCAGGGGCTCTAAGTAGCTTCTCCAAGACTGGCAATGTGTGAGGAGTCTCAGAGAGTTCCTGAGAGATCTGTGGAGAGGATGGGGCAGGCAAACTCTTTTGAGGGCAGGAGGGCTCGAGGCAGATGAGCTGCTGGGACAGCTTGACCCCCTCACCCTTGGTGTTCAGGTTCTCTGGACCAGCAAAACATCGAAGGATCTTCCTAAAAAATGCCCCTTCCACGAACACATCCATGACTGGGGGCTAATGGTGTCTGAGCCCCCATATGAAGAAGTTCCTGCTCTGTCTTGTCCCCGTTGCCCTCTGCACAGTCCCAGCCTGAGCTGGATCTTGGCCCTTCTCCTCTGCTGCCATCCCAGTTCAGATGTTCTTGCTCTGAAGCCAAGTGGGGCAGGGGAGGGACACCCCCTCCTGCAAGGTTTCTCACCTCTTCCTTCAGATCAGAGCCACAATCTGCCTGAAGCTGCCTGGTGGCCCTGACTGCTGGGCTGGGAAGGGCCAGGGGACACACGAGGGACACCTGAAGCCCTGTGGACCTGCTCCAGCTCCATGCCTAAAGCAGGTGTTGATGGATGCTGAGATGAGGCTCCTCAGCAGAGAAGCCCTGGAACCCTCCAGAGGTCAACAGGAAGGCCAAAATACCTTGACCTCAGAGAGAGGAACTTCTCAGCAGTCAGAGAGGAGCAGGAGAGCAGCTGTGCCCATGGCCTGTCCCTCCTGTCCTGGAGCTGCTGCTCCCAGGAGGGTTTCCAGCCACAGATTGTGGGGGGCCACAAGTAACTGCAGGGCAAAGACAGCAAGTTACAAACACAAGATAAAATATCGATGATTCCTCTTGAGGTTTTCCTGCTGTGCTGCTGCACAGTCCTGATTAAAGCCTGTGCTTTCAGATATTATGATTTAAAAAACCAAAACATGGGTTCAGCTCTGTGGAGAGCTGTGTGTCAGGCAGCCCCCAGGCTGGCTCATGGACATCAGGCATCTCCATCTCTGTCCCACATCTCTCCCTGCTCATGCACCCCTCCTGTCCCCTCTGCATGGCCCCAAGGCATCCACTTGCAGGTGTTTTTCTGCTCCAGGAAGGGTGGAGCAGGCTTGGTTTAAAAATGACTGATCACTCCTGGCAGTTGAGTGGTTGCACTTCCCCGCTTTGGTCTCTTCTGCTGCAGAGCAGCACTTCCCACATCCCAGTCCCCAGGCTGGCAGGATGCTTTGGCCCCAGAGGAGCCAAGAAGAGCCAGGAAGGCTCTTCTCTGACCTGGGCTGACCCAAACCCTGCAGATCTGACTTTTCACAGTGCTCAAAAACCATCCCAGGCACAGCTGTTGTGCCCTTTCATTTAAATTGGCTGGGGTGATGGTGGATCTCTGTAGGAAAAGAGACTCTGCAGAGCACCTCTCAAAGGAAAACAAGAATATGAAAGAGCAAGTTTCAGGATTGTTTCCTCTAGACCACAGTAACAACTTTAAATGGCCAAGTTTTTCTGATTTTTTTTTTTTAAGTGGCCTTTTTTTTAGAACCTTACATTTCCTCAGGGCAAAAACATTAAGCAGAAAGTGTGGGAGAAATATGAAATCACACCTCAAAACCACCAGAGAACACCTTTCTCTTGCTGCCAGCACCCCCTGAGGCTGTGACTGTGCTGTGCCAGGCTCTGCCTGCCCTGTCCTTTCCACCCTGGGCTATCACCCATCAATGCCAGCCAGGGGCACGTGGGCACCGAGCAGGCCAGGCCAGAGATGCCCTGATTAACCCAATCAGCCCTTTGCACGTGGTTTCCTGGCTGCTTGGCACACACTGCAGGCTATAAAACCAACTCCTGGCACAGGGGGAAACTCAGGACCTGCACCCGAGCGGGCACCCAGCCGTGGCAGAGATGTGCCAGCCCCAGGCAGTGCCAGCCCTGCTGCTCCTGCTCTGCTGCCCCTGGGCCAGTGCCAGTGAGTCAGGGCTTTGCTGGGGTCCAGCTGGCTCCTTTGGGGCGCTCAGCAGCCCCCGGCTCATGCTGTGCTGGGGTGTCTTGTAGGTGCTCTGCGGGGTGGGATTGTGGGGGGCCACGAGGCGCGGCCCCACTCGCACCCGTACATGGCGTTCCTGAAGATAGCAGAGCTGGGGGGCTGCGGGGGCTTCCTGGTGGCCCCTGACTGGGTGATGTCAGCTGCACACTGCATGGGGTGAGTATTGATGCAGGGGTTTCATCCCTTTCTTTCTCCCCTAACCTGGGAGCTCCTTCCCTGGAGCAATTTTGGAGCAGGTCCCTCCTGTGCTGGGCAGCTCTCTCCACCTGCCTGCCAAAATGAGGTGGGGAGGGGGTGACACCCAGCCCGATTTCCCCTTTCCCCCTCCTTCTGCCATGGCCAGGAATATCACAGTCATCCTGGGGGCTCACAACATCCACGAACCAGAAAAAACCCAGCAGGTCCGGGGAGTCCTCAAGTACCACGAGCACCCCGAGTACAACCCCAGCACGATGGAAAACGACATCATGCTGCTGCAGGCAAGGAGTTCTGAGGGGACACAGGGGCTGTGGGGCCACCAGGGGCTGGGCAGGCTTCGTCCTGTCTGTCAGCTCCTTCTCCAAAGCTGCTCCTGCCCAAGGTGCTGGAGGCTGGCAGGGCAAAGAGGGACCAGGGAAGGAGCCATGGGCAGGGCTTGGAGCCTCATGTGGCTCTCACAGCAGCTCCCTGAGCCTGCCAGACCCTCCCTGTCTCTGCAAAGTGAGTGCCCTGCTCCCAGGAGGGCAGGACACTCTCTCAACCCCCTGCTTTCCCCCAGCTGACATCGAAGGTCGCTCTCAATGAGTACATCCAGCCCATCTCCCTGCCCAGGACGGGCAGCGACCTCCCCACGGGCACCAAGTGCATGATTGCAGGCTGGGGGCTGATCGACGAGGACAGGGCCACCAACAAGCTCTTTGAGACCAAAGTGTCCATCTACAGCCGCAGGAAATGCACCCTCTTCTACCCACACCTGGATTCTGGCATGGTCTGTGCGGGCAGCTTCCACCAGCTGAAGGATTCCAGCCAGGTACGGGAGGCACAGGGGCTGCTCGGGGAGCAGGAGCAGCTCCCAGGGCAGGTGACAAGCATTTGATCACAGTTCTGGCTCTCTGGATGTCCTGACACCAGCCACAGCCCCTGCCCAGCTCACCCCAGCTCACAGCCCAGGGCAGCCCCTCAAACTGGGTGGGATGTGGGGCAGGACCGGAGCCCCAGGGCAGGGAGGGACCAGGGGTACATCTGTTACCACAGGAAAATGACCTCTAAAATCAATCTCATCTCTCCCCAGGGAGATTCTGGCGGGCCCCTGGTGTGTAATAAAGTGGCACAAGGCATTGTTTCCTTTGGCTACAACTCCCCACCTGGGGTCTACACCCGCATCTCCAACTACCTGCCCTGGATCAAAAAAGTCATGAAGAAGTAGTGGCAGTGGCAGCACTTTCTCCAGCTCTGGTGTGGCCCTGGACACTGCAAGAGCTTCCTTCCTGCCCCTGCTGAAGGCTCAGCTCCCTCCTGTCTCCTCGGGAACCCAAGTGGCTTGATCAGTGCACACCCTTCACTCTGTCCTGGGGCTGCTGCCCGTCCCTTCCTGTCTCAGGGCTGTGTTAAACCCCCCTGGCAGAAGCAGAGATGGCCCCAGATGGCCCAAAAAGAGGCTGTGCCACAAGAAACCCCACTTCCTTCAGAGATAAAACCCTGTTCCTGCTTGAACCTTGCTGCACTTCAAGTAAACTCCAAGCTGCACCTCCCAGTGTGTGTCGTGTTTCTTGTGGCTTTGCCACAGAGAGAAATGGTTAAATCACATTTAACAGGAGGGAGGCTCTGGCTGCTGTACCTGAGAGGCTGCAGGGGCAGCAGCAATCACAGCTCTGCATCCTCAGTCGGTGGCAGAATGAGAAACAAGAGCTAGGCTTGCCCTTCCTGGGGTCACAGGGACCTGGGCTCACAGGGATGGTGAGTGCGCTGCGGGGAGAGAAACTGCCCAGGTAGAAATGGCAAGAACGGTGGGCACACAGTCCCTTCACCAGTTTCAGCGTGGTGCCACCCTCCTGGGAGCACGGGCAGCAGGGGTGCGGGCATCAGCAGCGCCCAGGGCTCGGAGGGTGCTGCTCCCTGCAGAGTGAAGCTGCTCGCTCCGAGGTGCTGCAGCCCGGGGCGCAGAGCAGCCTGCACAGCTGGCACAGCTGGCTGCACTCCTGAGCTGCAGGAGGCTGCGCCGCTGCAGGGAGCTGGACTCGCTGTGCACTGAGCCCCTGGGGGCAGGCAGGTGCCTGCTGACCCCAGGACAGGGTTTAGGATCCCAGAGAGGAGGCACAGCCCAGTCCCAGCTGTCACACACCCGCTGCTCCCAGGCTCTGCAGCCACAGCCCATCCCCATTTCTGCGGGGTAGAAACACAAAAAGGCTTGAACTGAAGGGCTGGTGAAGGACCTGGGTTCACAGAAGTGCCTGACCCCAAAGCCACTTCCTCCTTTCCTCCCTGCAGAGCCCAGCTGGGTCCCTGCAGCAGGCAGGGACAGTCCTGGCTGCTGGCACATCCCTGTCCCCCGAGCAGAGCCTGCTCTGGGGCAGCCCAAAGCTCTCCCTTCAGCTGGGTGACACCCAAGGACGAGTTGTCCCCACAAAGCTGCTCGAGGGTTGTTTTCAGACAGCTCCTGCTTTGGAGTCTGAGCTTCCTCCCGTGGCTGCTCCCTGAGCCCTCAGCTCCTTCCTTGCAGCTCTTGAGTACAGAGAGAGCCAAGAGTTCCCAGGGGGAGATGATGGGGACAGATTAAATAAAGTTGGTTTATCTAAAATTCATCACCAGCCTTTATTCAATATATTACTAAAATACTATAAAACATAGAAATAAAATATTAAATAATAAAAATATAAATATAAATATAAAAATATAAGATGTTCTAAAATACAATTCAACAACACACTGAATCATATTTTATAATACATATTCACAATCACACTTCTCTTCCAAAATTTTTCATCAAAAAAAATGGTAAAAAGTGCTGGTAATGCTAAAAAATGCTATAATGTTGGTAATACTCTCATTACCAACATTACCCTAACCACAAACAACAATCTCATCAATTTTACCATCAAAATATTCAAACTTTACAACAACAACTTAACCTTAATAACAATAATACTCATTCAATTATTCCTACATACCTTAAAATTTTTTTTTAAATTAAAAAAAATTGTTCCATAATTAGAGTTCCAACAATTGGTGAATGAGTGAGTGCACAAGTCCCTGGCAGGGGTGAGGATGTTCTGTGATGTCAGGAGGAGACTTTGTGAGTGGGTTTGTGGTGGGAAAAACCAGTGGGGAATTTTAAATATACGAAAACAGTCTGCAGTCCAGGGGAAGGAGCGTGCCTGCCCTGCTCTCGTGGCCTTTCCCCCTGGTGACCCCACCAGAGGAAGGAGGTTTCCACAGCCCAGCCTGGATTTCTGCTGACAAATCCTCCAGGTTCTTGCCTGGGATGAAGGGAAATGTGTCAGCTCTGCCCCCAGCACCCAGGCTGCCCTGGAAGAGGGGTCCATGTTTGGGCTTCTGCTCAGAGCTGCTATCGGCTCAGAAATCTGCAAGTGAACAGGCTGAGCTGCTTATCTGTGCGTTATGAATCTTTGTCACGTCAGGGTTTTCCTTGAAGCTCCAGCTGCTGCAGGCTTTGCACGAGAGTGGCAATTTGTAGCTTAAAATTGGGGTTTGCCCAGTTGGCGCGGGAGGCAGGGGAAGGCAGATTTACTGGCAGTGAGGGCAGCAAGGAAGCCTCAGCCCCGTTTCGTCACAGGTGAGCTGTGGATGTGCGAGGTTTGCTGTCGCCGTAAAATCCCGGAATGGTTTGGGCTGCAAGGGCCCTTGGGGGTCATCTCATTCCACCCCTGGACACCTTCCCCTGTCCCAGGCTGCTCCCAGACCTGTCCAGCCTGGCCTTGGGCATTCCAGGGATCCAGGGGCAGCTCTGGGAATTCCATCCCAGCCCCTGCCCACCCTGCCAGGGAAGGATTTCTTCCCAGTATCATCAGTGCCATGTTATAAACACATCCATGGTGATTTTGCTCCGTTAGCCTGGAGTGCAGCTCCTGAGGGAGAGCAGGAGGGTCCTCACCTGCCACTGCACAGCCTTTAGCGATGCCTCAGGTTTAGCTTTTCTATTTTTCAGGTTCTGTGCTGCTTTAGTGTGTGGGTCTGGGTTCGTATTAGGGCATGGTGAGCTCTGTGCACAGAGCAGGGAGACAAAACAATTCCTGCTCTAGCTGGGCACCAAGGACAGATGATCCAAATCTCAGGCACAAGAGCACAAACAGTGTGGAATGAAGAGAGAAAAACAAGGATGGGACTGCATGGACTGGGGCTGGAATTGGACAATGAGCTCCAATCTGCAAATGGAGCAGAACTTATAAAAATGTGAGACCCCATGACCAGGTGTCCATTTTGGGACCATTTTGGTTCATCTTGGGTGCAGCCCTGGCTGGGCTCTTGTGCTGCCCAAGGTGGATCCATTGAGGCCCTTTAATAAATCCCTGCTTATTAATTAACTCTGTCCACCTTCTGTTCTAGGTCAGCCTTCACAAGGCATCATTAGAACTGATGGAACTGATGCATCAGGTGAAAGAAATCATGTGGGGTTTGTGATAAAAATCAAGAGGGTTTGCAAGAATAGAAGCTGCGAGGGAAGAGCTCACTGGAAGTCAGAGAGGTGAGGGTGGGTGCATTGCCCACAGCTTCCAGAACAAACACAAAGTTCTACAATTGGCTCTGGCTTTAGAAGGACGTCAGATCCCTCAGATCAGACCCGTGATGGAGGTGGGTTGATGCCCAAAGCCAAGACTGACTGAATTCCCCTCTCACACTGCTGAGACATGCAATTTGTGGAGAGATTCTTCAGATGAGTCTGATTTCTGTGGTTTCCTGGAGTCTGGTGTCAGGCTATAAAACCTTGCTGGGAGCAGGACGAGACCCCAGCAGCTGCTCCACCTCGAAGGGGTCCACAGAAGGCTGTGATGGAGCACCTGCAGAGCCTCCTGCTGCCCCTCCTGCTGGTGATGTGCCCCCCAGTCAGCAGCAGTAAGTAGAGTGGGCTGGAGGAGAGGCTTGGGGAAGGATAAATCTCAGCCTGCGCCCTCCAAAAACCTCACCCCCAGCCCCATCCATTGCAGATTATCCCTGGAAGTGGAGGGAGAGAGGAGGAGAAGCCAAGGCACCTTCCAGGACACACCCCACACCCTACCTGGCCTTTCTGCAGGGGAAGGACAACCACTCCTGTGGAGGCTTCCTGCTGGCTCCTGGCTGGGTGGTGACAGCAGCCCAGTGCCTCGGGTAAGTCCTTGCTGTGCCCACAGCACCTGCACAGAGGTGTCAGCCCCACAGGGCCTGGGGACCCCCTCCTCCAGCCTCAGCTGGCTCTTCCCTGGCAGGCAGGACAGGGCAGGGCAGGGCTTGGGGACAGCCCTGAGCCCCTTCTCCCTCCCCAGCCCACACTCTGATTTACCCTGATTTTTTCCCCCTCTTTGACTCATTTTTTTCCCCAGATGTCAGCAATGGGAGGTCAGGGTGGCTCCTTCCCTGACCTGCTGTCAGGCTTTGTCCTTTCTGCCACCAGCTTGTTTGTTGGCACAATTATTTCCTATGAAATATATTCCTATATTCCTAAGAATACTCCAGCTGCTTGCCCAGCCCTTTTCCACCCCTCCAGCTGGGGTGTGGATGGGCAGGAGGGCTTTTCCAGGTGTGCACAGCTCAGGGTGTGGATCCCACACAGCTCAGGGCTGCCAGCCCTGCCCCGTGCCAGCGCCAGGCTCAGGGCCAGTGCCACACCTGGGCAGCAAAAGGGAGGAGCCTGGAGGCCTGAGCCTCACCTGGGAGACTGCACACACCCAAGGTCCTTTCCAATCCTCCTGAGGCAGCGCTTTCTGCAGGTGATGTAGAGGACAGAGAAATATCCTGAAAGGCCACTGAAATATCCTGAATATCCAGGCTCCTGAACATCAGTTTAGAAGCCCCCCACACAGCTCAGGGCTGCCAGCCCTGCCCCGTGCCAGCGCCAGGCTCAGGGCCAGTGCCACACCTGGGCAGCAAAAGGGAGGAGCCTGGAGGCCTGAGCCTCACCTGGGAGACTGCACACACCCAAGGTCCTTTCCAATCCTCCTGAGGCAGCGCTTTCTGCAGGTGATGTAGAGGACAGAGAAATATCCTGAAAGGGCCCCTGAAATATCCTGAATATCCAGGATCCTGAACAACATGGACTTCCATGGGGCTGTGGAGCCCAGAACAAGCAGCAGTATTGCATCAAGTGTGCCCAGTTTGAGGTCTGGGCACTGAGATAAAGGAGATAAAGGAGAGATAAAGGACATAAAGGAGCCCTTGCAGAGCTCTGGTCTGTCAGGTGGGAGCTTGCTCTGCCTCTTGGCTGGGCAGATTCACTGGCAGAGCTCCTTGCTCCCACCATTCTTCTTTAAAAGTGCTGGATAATAGATTTTGTGCATAGGGAATATCCATATACACTGTACTGTGTAACTGCACTCTGCTGGCCATGCCCTGGGGGATGAACCTCGATGTCCCCAGCTGAGACAGGGACAAGCTGGTGACACCACTGCGCTTGATGTCACCAGGCACAAACCTCTGACTGTCATCCTGGGAGCCCACACGCTGCAAAGGAGAGAGGAAAGCTGGCAAACCTTCCAGGTGAAGGAGTACCACTGCCACCCAGGCTTCACAAGCCCCAGGGAGGGGAACGACATCCTGCTGCTGAAGGTAACCCCATGTGCAGGGCTGAGCTGCAGGGGACAGCGGGTCCCAGGGCAAAGCCTCACCTCTGTGTTTTCTGTCCCCTTGCCCAGCTGAATGGCAATGCCACCAGCAATGGCCACGTCAGGCCCATCTCCCTTGAGAAATCCAAAGTTCGGGGGGGGACCGAGTGCAGCGTGGCTGGCTGGGGCTACAGGACAGCCACTGTCACCATCATCAGACAGAGGGACTGCCTCAGCCACTACCCAGGCCTGGCTGACAACCTGATCTGCGGCCGCAGCAGATCCTCCAGGGTACCTGAAAAGGTCAGTCTGCTCAGGGAGGAGCAGGAGGAGGGCGAGGTTTGAGCCAGGGACAAAGCACAAGGAGAAGAGGATCCTTGTCTTCTCATGGCACAGGGTCTGGGAGTCCCAGCAATGGCTTGGCCAGAGGGATTCACCCTGAGCCTCACTGTTGGTCTGAGTGTGTTTTGTATCTGGAGCCAGCTGAAGGGCAGAAATGAAGTTTCAGTGTTGCCCCAGCTGGGAACCAAACAAAGCTGTCACCAGCCCCTTGTGCGGGCAGAGTTATCCCCATGCACTGAATCCAGGCTCCTGCTGGGGAAATCCTGCCCTGATGTTTGCAGCCTCCCTCCCTCCCTGCAGCTCCCACCACCCAGCACTGATCTCTCTCCTCCTTTCCACAGGGTGATGCTGGGGATCCTCTGGTCTGCAACAACAAAGCCTTTGGCATCTTCTCCTACAGGCACAACAACTGGCCTGGCTTCTACACACACATTGCCCCTTTCCTCCCCTGGATCAACAGTGTCATGAAGTCCTCGTGACCCTGCTCCCCCTGCAGAGCTCGCCCTCCAGAGCCCTGTCCTCACCAGCTTTCCTTTCCTTTCTCCCTGGAAACGTCTGCCACTGCTCCTCGTGGATGTGGCAAGGACTTCTCCGTGGCCAGGCCGAGCTCTGCCCGCGCTGGGCTGGCACAGAGGGGGTGCCCTGGCTGGGTTTGTCCCCTCTGCACGCTGGGCTCCTTCACTGCTGCCCTGGCTCAGCCCTCTGTGGCTCCAGCTCTGGAGAGGAGCCCAGAGAGGTGCCAGCAGCTGAGGGGGTGTCTGGAACCCTCAGGGGATGCACGAGGATCAGAGGGATGCACAGAGCAGCCTGTCATTTGTGCCATGTCTGGGTGTCCTCTGCCCAAGCCCTGGGCTACAGGAGTGCCCAGGCTCCAAGGAGGACACTTCCAGAGCTTCACTACTGCTGTCCCTCCCTCTGAAACCTGCTGCCTCCTCTCTCCCCTCTCCTGTAGCTCCAGTGTTGTAAGAGCACATAAAAACAATAAATCTCATCAGCATTTGAAAGCCTTTTTTCTGGTGCAGTTTGGATTTCTCTGGGCCCCTGGCTGCAGTGCTGAGCAGCTCAGGAAAAAGCCACAGCTCCAAGAGCTGAATCCCTGGCTGGAGGTTTCTACCCCAACCAACAGCCTCCCTTTTCTGCCCTCTAAACCTCCAGAGCAGATGTGCAGTCTGGACTGCAGGGCTGGGGCTCTCCTCACTCCCTCCAGGGACCTCCAGGCTGGTCCTTGGGGGGGATTTCCTCTCTCCCATCCTCTCCCCCATGGGCCCCTCTCAATTCTACCCCATCCCAGCTCTGGCTGCCATTCCACACCAAACCAGCATCTTCCTCCCCCCAGTGCACCTCTGTCACTCACTGAGGCACTCTGAGTCATCTTTTGAGGGAAGCTGGCAGCAAAGAGAGGAACCACAAAGTCCCACCATGCCCTGACAGTCAGGAAACATTTTATTTCTACGTGTTGTGGGTTAAGACAAAAATATAAACCCCTGCCTTTTCTACAATAGAGCTTAAAAATATTGCAACCTGAGGAAATTAATCTGGAGATTTGGCAAGAGACCCAGCAAAGAGGAGCTCAAATGCTTCCGTCAGATGTTTGGGATTTCATCTACAAAAGCACATTTCTGGGGAGTGTTTGCCTTTCCTTACGCTCACCTCTGCCCAAAGGTGACTTGTCAGAGGCCATTCCAACATCTGTGGCAGCACTGGATACAAAAAACGAGGACAAAGATGTGAAGACTCCAAATATTTTCCAAACCTTATAATTCAAAATGTCTAAAAGTCCCCAGGTCACTCACCTGACTAAGAAAAGCTGCAGCTGAGCAGAGTTATCAGTGGTTTTTGCTGTGGGTGATGTTGCACAAGGAAAGCACCTCTAGCACATTTCTGCTGAGTTTTCCATGCCCAGAGTGCCCTCTTTGGGTTGGCAACAGGGTGTGTTCTTCAAGGTTCTGTCTCTAAACAACTTCCAAACTGATCCAATACAACTCACCTCCTCCAGTTTGGAAGCAAATTCATGGCTGAGCTGAGGAAAGGCACCTCTTCCCCCCAGGGTTCTTTACATCGTTTATTCTGCCCTGAAGCAAGGGTTGCGAAGCTGACATTGAGCAGAGAGTTTTTTTTTTTTTCTTTTCTATTGAGGATTCTGCCAAATCCTGCCCAGAAGAAGTTCCCATCCTGTGCAAAGATCCTGTCACCTCTTGGGGAGCTGGAGACCAAAGGCCTGAGTCACTGGGAGGGAGGATGGGAACCAGCAGAGCAGGAGAGACCTGTCTTTGGGGAGCTCCATCAAAACACCATTTATTTCCATGGCCAGCAGCTACAGATCCTCGCCTGAGATGAAGGGAGGAGCAGCTCCAGGAGCAGAGCACAGGACAAAGAACAGCCCTGGGCAGAGCTGAGGTCCCTCACAAGCCACATCCTCACCCAGCTCAGCAGCTGGGGTTACCCAGAAGCTCCACACAGCCCAAGTGTGGAGTCTCTGTCACAGTCCGGCCACAAAAACTCTTCAAAAGCCATGAGTTCTCCACCCACAGTGGTGGAGATGCTACAAAAATTGCTTGTGGAGGCTTAACTTCCTGGTCAGGCTGCGTGGCAGGAGATAAAGCAGCAGGAGGACAATTATACCGAACTGGTATCACTGGAGAGCACACAGGAAACAGCCTGGGGTAGGACAAGCCCTGGCTGAGCCCAGGGCTCAAGAAGCTCCTGACAGAAATGTTGTTCCAACAGCAGCTGCCATTCCACAGGCCAAGCTGCTCCTGAGCTGCACATCAGCTTCAGAGCCCTGTGTGGGGTCAGGATAACACACAAAGAGACCTGGGGTAGAGGAGGGAGGGATTATATTCCTGCTTTATAAATTCCACATGGCATTTTACTTTTGTGGTGGACAGGTATTTCCCTCTCTTCCCCAGAGGGCAAAGGGAATGCTCAAAGGAAAGAGTTTCCTCCTGCTGGGAGGATGATGGTTGTCCAAGGACCAAGCAAATCCCAAACTCTCTCCTCTTTGCCTTTTCCTTTCACATGGGATTGTTTTTAATATGAAAAATATGAAAACTTCTTTCCTTCATGCCTGCTTTACCCATGAGCACAACGCCAAGGACCTGCTTTGGTAGGGCAGGGACATCCAGTGGCCAGGTTTAAAGCGATTTGCAGCAGCCCTGGGCCAGCTCACCTTATCAGGACACTCCCCTGGCCCACAGCCCAGCCCTGGCAGCCCTTTTTGCTGAGTCCCTCCCTCTGGAGCAGGCTGGAGGCCAAAGGAATTATCCAGGCAGTGGAGGTGCCTCATGACACAGCCTCCCATGTTCCCAGGACCTCTCCTGGCAGGATGGGCACAGGAGGAGCTGAGAGCTTCTGGCCCCAGCTGCAGAGCTGGAGGTGAGGAGGAGCTCTCTGTGCTGCTGGGAAAGCTTTTTCCAGCCCGGGCTGATGCCTCAGGTTTAGCTTTTCTATTTTTCAGGTTCTGTGCTGCTTTAGTGTGTGGGTCTGGGTTCGTATCAGGGCATGGTGAGCTCTGTGCACAGAGCAGGGAGACAAAACAATTCCTGCTCTAGCTGGGGACCAAGGACAGATGATCCAAACCTCAGGCACAAGAGCACAAACCGTGTGGGCTGAAGAGAGAAAAACAAGAAGGATGGGACTGCATGGGCTGGAGCTGGAATTGGACAATGAACTCCAACCTGCAAATGGAGCAGAACTGATCAAAGTGAGAGACCCCGTGATCTGTTGTCCATTTTGTGCCATGCTGCCCAAGGTAGATCCATTGAGGCCTCTTGATAAATCCCTACTTTATTCTTTAGCTCTGGTCTCTGTTCTAGCTCAGCCTTCCCAAGGCACCAGGGCTGGAGTGCTCCTTGGGAAAGCAGCAAGTGTGAGCCTGCTGTTGATGGGCTGCTCCCTCCAGCTGCCTCCTTCCCTGGGCTGCTCCAGGGACAGCCCCTGGCACTCCTGCAGGCTGCAAAAGGCCTTTAACACCCAGTATTTTCACCCAGCTGGAAATACTGGGTGTTAAAAGCTTCATTTTTTTTTTTGTTTTTTCCTTGAAGAGCCTCAGCTTGTTGCTTTGCTTTGTTTAAACAGAGCTTATTTGGCTCTTTGCAGAGAGCAGCACAACATGTGACCGAGGACACGAACACTGACTGCTCCCCAGCTGGTGAGGGGACAGAGCCTCTGAGAAAAGCAACAAAAACTCATCCGAAGCTAGAAAAGTGACAGTTCAAGTCCTTGCCAGTGCTCTGGCCACCACACCACTGCTCCCTTCCTGGTGGGAGCCAACAAAATGTCTCAGGCTGCCCAGGAGCTGCAGCTTCACCTGTGCTAAGTGACCTTGAAGGGAGCAGAACATCCTCAGCTGCAGCTTCCTGAAAACACAGGAAACCTTTACATAGAGGAAATTGGCCATCTCTACCCACTCCCAGCTGATTTAATGCAACATTCCTGGAGAATGAGCCCAGAGAAAAGGAATTAAGCTCTATAAACTCCATCTCAGGAAATCTCTTTGTGGAAGTTTTCACAGTCACCCAGCCCTGGACTCCTTCAGGGATGATTTTAAGCCATGTTTCGTATTTCTGTTTCTAACAGACAAGACTGGAAGCAGTTCTGGTCCCACCAACATTCCTGCTATTGGCAACAGATATCCTGCTTGGAATTGTGCCTGCAACGGGCTGACACCACAGCAAGAGGCAGCAGCAAACACCAACAACTTCCCTCAGCAATCCTCCTCCAAAATCCTGGAAAACTTCAAATCAAGATGCCACCACTGCATCCCTGCACCTTAAACCCCCAGCCAGACACTGCTCACATTTCAGAGTTAATGGCACAGTGCATTATATATAATTATGGCCTATTATGCCTTTTATTTACCAAAACATGCTTTGTTTCTATGCCTGAGAATCCTGATTTTCTGAGAGGAGGCAGAGCTGCAGCTCCCACAGGGTACCAGGGAGGAGGAGAGGGGAAGACAGGAGAGAAGAAACACACACACAACCACCACGGCTTTTAGGAACAAAATTTATTCCAATTTCAAACAGAGAGTTTATTTCAGGAGAAAGATATGAAAATCAATTTCCATCAGATATTTCTGTAATAAGCGTGTTGCCCAGCAGTCAGAGTGGGATCATTCCAAGAAACAATCACACTCCTGGACTGGAATGAGACAGTTTGGAGTCTGAATAGATCCTGACACTGGGCATCTTATTCAGAAACTCCTTTACCCTACCCTCTTCCCTCCCCGCCCCCCAACACGCACAACAATACATGCATTGCAAATGACAAGGTTTAAAAACAGCATTTTATATAGTATTCTTTTTAAATAGGATAATGTTTAAATTGTCTTAAATCAGGATCCTATAATATACAAGTATAACCAAATAATTTCCACCACATTGGCACTTGTAAAGAGTCTCTGGCACTACTAAAGAAGGGGCATTGGCACAAACCATACTCTTAAAAAACTGGGTGCTGCATAACACACTTTATCTCTGCTGGACTCTAACGACCTGGGCTCTGTACAGGACAATACAATGGTCAGCACACTCCGGAAGTTTTTTTTTTTTTTTGTCTTTTTTTTTTGTTGTTGTTGTTTTTTTTTTAATTATTTTTTGTCTTTTTTTGTTTTTTTTTTTTTTTTGTTTTTTTAAACCAATAAAACACATGAAGAAAAACCATAGTTGAACGCAAGGCCAACATTGCTAGGAAGCAACAACAAGAGACCAAAGAATCCAACTCGAGGAGAAGGGGGAGGCAGGAAGGGCAGGAGCTGACACGCTGCAGCTGGAAGGGGCTTTTGCTCACCAGGTAGCCAATCCACATGGAATGGTGCAAGGAAAAGGGATGGTCCTCTGCTCACTGACTTCAAGTTTCAAACTAGTTCCAAGTATGTTGGTTTTTTTCAACAGAACAATGATTAAAAGTGCACAAGGAGCAGAGGTTAGCAAGGAGACCCAACTCCTCAGACTCTGGATTCCCTCCAACAACCTAATTTTACCATTCTTCTGAAAGTCACTCTCAACCTGCAGAGAATTCTGACAGGCCTCACTTTCAGAAAGGTTGATACAGGCAAATTTGGTTTTAAGGTTTGGCACTTTTGCTAGGGCAGGCATTTGCCAGCCAACAGAGACAGGAGCCAGTTCTGCAGGAACACTTCACTGGCCAAGCTGGAGGCACACAAGCAGCTGCTTACTAAGGAAAGCACGTGCTAACACTGCTATCTTCTCACACATGATACAGTCACAGACAACTCCAGGTGACGTGTACAGGTCTGACCCGTTCCTACCCCAGTCCAGGAGGAGGTTTCAGGACTCAACAAGAGCCACTGAGCAACGCCCAGCCCTTCCCTCCCCTCCCTGCCCCGAGCCACTTCTCAGCCAACAGCCACCCCAAGCAGGTGCCCCACAAGGTACAGCACATTCCCTAAATCCCTGTGCCCACAGCCTCCCACAGTTGCCTGCCACGATGCAGAGTCACTCTGCAAGAGACAGATGCCAAGATCCCTCCTCCTGTGCCAGGGCAGCAGCTCTTAAAGAAAGGGGAAGGTACAAAACAAGACAAAAAAAGTTTCTGATTCAAGTGGAAGTACCACCATCATTCACCTTGGAAAAGAGAAACTTCTGGGAAGTTATTTTCCAAGAACCTGTGTATCTCAGTGCCAGGCTCATTGCTGGCAACAGCTGTAGTGTGAACCATTTACAAAAGGATCACAGAAGCAGAAGAGGTTGGTGCTGCTGTCTGCTTCAGAGGAACAGCACTTAGAATACATGAAGATGATTATAAATTCCTCTTTATAAGACAATTTCTACAAACTGGATCATTTTGGCATAAAGATGAAAAAAAAAAAAAAAGCAGTAAAATTGATGCAAAGCTGTCTGACACATGGGAATCCCTCCTCATTCCTCCCAAGGGTTAAATGCAGTCCAGAGCATGGCTAGTCTAAAGAGATGCTATGTTTCCCTCAGCATCACCACTCAGACTGGCTCTTCAACTGTTGGTCCCATGGCTACTGTTCCAACTGGAGCTCTGTAATCACCTGGAGCAGAGCTTGCTCTGAGCACACAGAGGCTTCGCTCGGCTACTCTGGAAAATGAGGGACCTAGCAACAGAATTATTCAAAATTATGTCCCTCCATAGTTTAGTGTTCTAGATCAAAGCATCTTAAGCATCTCAGACAGTTAGATTTACTCTTACAACGTTGTGCAAAACACTGATGTAGTGCTCTGTCTACAAAAGAGACAAAATATCAACAGCCCCCTCCAACAGTGCAGCTCGTTTAGTCTTTTTTCTACTGGCGGCCTTCAAGGGGGCAATCTGGTTGATCCAGAGAATTTGGACCCAATGCTACTTGTTGGAATTGAAACAGAAGCATCAGTGATGGCTGACTGACACACGTCCAGACGTGGGTCTCACCTCCTGCTTCCCACTCTCTCTCTCCCTGCCTTGCCAATGCACTTCTTTCTCCCAGGCTGGCAGGAGCCCTTCAGCACCTTGACTTGCCTCAGCTCCTGCAAAATAAAGCTCTCAATGTGCAAAGGCTTCACCTCCTCCTGCTCAGTGGAGGTTCAGGTGGCATTCAGAATCCACAACTACATCCACTCTGCCTTCCAGCTAGTGCTGCTGCCTCTCTCCTCCTCTCCTGCTGCACCAGGTGCAGCCAGGGCAGGGCTCTCTGGATTCTGCAGCAGCCACTAACAATTAACCACTGCTACCAATTAACCACTGCTAACAACATGATCACAGGCACCCTGCAGCAAGGATGTGTGCAAGTCTTCCAAAGAGGATCCCATACTCCTCCAAAGAGGGACACAGAGGGGAATGCATCAACAGGAGGGACAGAACTGCTGCTCCCTCCAAGAGCTATCCTCAGTCTCCCCAAGTAAGAATCCCAGCAGAGCCTGCCACCCTCCAGCTCTGGTCCTCTCTGAAACTCTGCAAGCTGGACAAGGCTGAGGAATTCTTACAAAGTCATTCACACACTGGCACAAAATGCAATAAAACAAGGCTTGATTGCTATTAGGCAGCAAGAAAAGACCTAGAGGATGGCACGAGACTAAGGTTTTCAATCCAGGCAAAGTCTGATGTTGGAATGCCACAACCACTCAGTGTGCTTTTGGTAACTGCTGCATAGAGAAGTTGCTCATTGATGTCAAAAACTCTACCCAACAAAACAGTTCCTCTCTGCAGACTGAGCCTTGTGCACACATGGCCACGTGCTTGTGGTGTGGGTGGGATGTGTTTGTGTGTGTGGGGAAAGAAAATAAAAAAAGAAATTAAAAAAAGAGATAAAAATGAAATTAAAAAAAGAACAATTACAGTCAGGCACTTCCCCAGGCTCAGCAGCTATTGCTCCAAGAGCTTCCATCATTTGTAGTCCATGAACAAAATACAGCAACACATAGCAAACTATGTATAGAACATCAATAATTTAAAAAAAAAATCACAGTCTCCATACCTTTTATAATTGATAACAAAAAATTACTCAGAACATATAAAGAATGGAAAAGTGATGGCTTTTTTTTTGTTTGTTTTGCCTTTTTCTTTTTTTTTTTTTTGCACAATAGTTGGAGAGCAATCGCTCCTCCCCAACATTTCATCACAGTGAACCATGGAGCGTGTCCTGGGGAAGGGAAAGAAGGAGGGCAAGGAAGCAGGATTAGCAAATTACACCAGAGGCACCCTATAGCACAAGGCAAAGGGACCAGTAGCATTCTGCACTCCCACAGTCCAGTGAATTCACAATCTCAGCTGGAAAGTGTTGGGGATTTTTGTTTTTCTCTACATATACCATGGGGATGAAAGGGGGGAAAAAAAAAAAAAAAGTGGCTTAGCAACAAAGGAAAGATCAAGATGAGGCTGCCTTAGCTGCTTGGCAAAAATTAAGAAGTAAGCAAGGTGCTGAAGAAATGAGGCATATCCCCGTTAACTGTGACATAAAAGCAATTTGTTAAAAATATGAAATCAACTACTCTGTGGACAGAGACATGAGACTCCAGGATAACACCGAGCACTTGCCACTCCACAGATCAGACAATTTGCAATCATTACATCATCAAAAATTAAAACTTTTTTTTTTTTTTCCTGTCATATTTAAAATTTCATTTTTTTGTCTTTTCTTCACAAAGAAGCCTCTCAAGGGGCAAGAGCAGAGCAGGTCAAACCAGGTTGTACTCCTTCAGGTTGAGCTGTAGGATGGTGTCCTTGACAGCTGCAAAGACGAAACGGATGTTTTCTGTGTCTGTGGCACATGTGAAATGGGAATAGATGATTTTATCACTGTCGGGATTTAAATCCACAAACATCTTGAGGATGAACTCACGGGCTGCCTGTGCATCCCTCTGTGGGCCTGCAGCAAACAGAGACACCAGTGAATGGATTCACTCCCATGCATCCCCCAGACCCAGCAGTACTTTGTTCCTATGGGTTACAGAGCTTTAAAGAAGAAATTAAGATCATTTATGGGATCAAAGCTCCAAGAGATGAAGTGTCTTATGCTTTTCAGCTGTCTAACCAAATCCCACAAGGGCACTGGGCACTTTGCAGTTTTGATGGGTCACTTCAGACCCTGCTTTGGAATTCAGACCTTGGAACAAGCCAGGGTGGGAGCATCCACTGGGAAACAGTGGCAGATGCTGGACAGACACCACTAAATGCTCTCCCATGGAAATGGGGTGTACATTTCTTCCTAATATACAGGTGGATCTCACAGGCTGAAAGACACAAGTGTGAATTCTGGAAACAAGGGTTATTGCCAGTCAAAAGTACAGTCACTCTGATCCAGCTGGTCACCTCACAGGAGCTAAAAGTGGGAATTTGGGCCAGTTTTTAATTCACATTGCTGACAAATCCCCAGAAAATAGTCACCTACTGCAATTTCTTTCACAGGACTGCTGTTGTTGCATGGCAAATACCATCTCTTGAGAGGAAATCTGATGGGCAACCTCCAACTTACAGGCCATGCAGCATCCTTGAAGGAGCTGCTTGCAGGAAAAAATGGAAGTACACGAGACCTCAGGAAGCTGGGATCTGTCTCCAGCTGTTAAAGCTCCATTTGAAGTTTGGAACCCAACAAACTCCATTCCCCATTTGGGAAGGAGCTCTTCAGCCACTCCCAGCCTGCTGGAAAAACTTGGTGTTCCCACCAGAGCTCCAAGCAGGAACTCCAGATGTGGGAGGACACACCAAGAGCAACTTCACTGGTCCTCTAAAAGATGAAAGCTGTTTGCAAGACAGTAATTCTTCCTTTACCTCATATTTTTTAAGCAAATAATTACAGAATTAATACATGAGAGCATGGCAAGAAGAGTATTGCCTGATTTATCCTCCACCACTTTGATTTCATTTTCAGCCCTGTACAGGTGTGTTACCAGCCAGCTTTAAATGCACTCAGCTGAAGAGCCTGAAATAATATTCTGGCTAAGGAGTTTTGTTTCAGAAGGGAAATTCTCTGTTTCACATAGATATTATTTTCCCACAACAGCAGATGGCATGCTAATAAGAATTTCAAGCTACAGGAACATTTTTTTTAGCACCATCATTTAAACAACTTGGGTATTTGACCAGCTGGTTTCTCAAAACAAAGACTCAAAGTCACCTCTTGACTAGAGGGTTAAAAGGTCCAGAAAACCAGTATGAAACTGGTTATAGGTACAAGTTAATTGTGCATATTGGAGGGGGTAATCCTTCATCTAGGAGAGGCTCATTATTTGATCATCCCATCAGATTCCACTTGTCTATGCATGATAAAGGTATTTTTGTGATGTTTTCTTATTGCTGTAGGCATTCTTTCTCCAATTAATGTCTCCACTTCTAGATCTGAGTGTTCTTTAAAAAACGAATAAGTTTTAACCAAATCACCCCCACCCCACCAAGTGTTCCCTCTTAAAATCCACTCACCATCAAACTCTGGGAAATAGTCAACAAGGTGGGAATACAGGATCTTGTCTTCCAACAAATCTTTCTTGTTGAGAAAGAGGATAACAGAAGAGTTTTGGAACCATGGATAAGTTATAATGGTTCGAAAGAGAGCTTTACTCTCTTCCATCCGGTTCTGAAAGCAGAAAAAGAAAGGCCTGTTTTCACAGAGGAGCACTAAAATGCCTTTCTGCTGCCTGCACATGCACTCAGATCTGTAGTAATTCAGCATCTCAAACATTATACACAAAATACTTGGCACCCAGGTTCAAGATTCTGGTTCAAGCTGGATCAGTAAATGGAAAGGAAATGCAAAATCTGAGGGACTCAAGCTTCATTTATTTGCCAAACCTTTCACATCAAAAGACTTAAAAGTCATTTTATGCTTTAACAGTCATGTGAGAGGACCATCCAATGATACTTTGTGAGCATATTTTGACTACTAGAAAAAGAGCAACTATTGTTACCTAACAGCAAGTTTTTGATCTATTAGCAAGTGCCAAAATTCAGATTTGCACCTTCAAAGAGTGCAGTCACCACCTCACAAGACAGCAAAGCCTGAAGTAACTCAGTGCAGGAAGGGAAGGGGTGATTTGGGAGCTGTGCATGGCACAAGGGACTCCTCAGATAATTTCATTTTTCACTTGAGAAGTCCAGATGATTTGAATGCCCTCTGCCTTTTCCATCCTCAGGGACATCATGACCTGTAGAGGCTCGTGTTCCCTTTGCAACAAGAACTGAAGGCCAAAACCAATAACAGCAGCTAATCCAACTTGGCACCGAGCACCTGGGTACCAGCCTTCAAGGAACTACAAAGACATTCCTCCCTCTTTCCCTTTCTTCCTCCTCTCCTTCCTCCCTCCTGCAGAGTTCCCATTCTTTGGCTCACCTCATTATCAGATTCCACCAGAACTTGGTCATATTCACTAAGTGCTACTAAAAACATGATGGAAGTCACATTTTCAAAGCAATGGATCCACTTCCTTCGTTCTGATCTCTGACCTCCAACATCCACCATTCTAAGGAAGAGAAGTACATAGAGTATCACAGAATGCAGTTCTCTGAATGCAAAGGACCAGCAAACAAGGAGAATTAATTTGGCTCTTTACCATTCCTGTTACCCTGGCACAGGGATGTGACAGCTCTGCCTGTTAACAAAACCATCAAGTTTACAAAATATGGTCCAGAAATACAGCAAACTGAAAGAATGGCCACAGGTGAGCGATGCCAAATTCACCCTTGACCATTTTTGTTGCATTCTGCTCTGGTTTGCTCAGCAGCAGCCCTGAGTCTGAAAAGACAAGTCCTTCAAAACTGTGCTCTGTCACATGAGCAAACTATTTTTATTTTTAATTAAAGCACCTGCTTGCCTCAAAGCTTCTCCCCCACCCAAATCTTTCTTTAGTTGTTACACTTTTGCTGGAATGTGCTGTTTAACAGTCAAGCACTTCAGCCTCTCAGTTTCAAGTCCCACCTGTACAGTACACTAAAGTTATTCTGGCACTCACCTCAAGTGCCACACGTGGTTCACCTTTGATAAAATCCTACACCTCCTCCCTAGGTCAGCAAACCAGAACAGGGAGAGGAGAATTCTGCATTTCTGTAACCAAATGGTTTAAGAGAGGGGATGCAGATTCCTTTTTTCCTCTCTGGCAATGCCACACTGTGGTGGGGGAGGGCAGAGAGCAGCCAAGCACCAGAGAGAAACACAGGAATATTGCTGAGCTCAGCCTATTGCTGAGGTCATGCCAGGCTCAGTTGCTGGCTTCAGCCTGCAAAGACCCTCTCTTGCTGCAGCAGCACAGGCAGCAGGTTTTGGTGCCACCCTGAGAGCACAAGGGAGGCACAGAAAACCAGCTCTCAAGCAGGTGCTGGGTACAGGGAAGCATTTGTGCACAAAAACTGTCAGTCCTTGGTGGCTTCAGCTCTCAACACATCCCTCAGCTGCCTCACAAACCACAATTTCAGGAGTGCAATCCTTCCCAGGAAGGACACCAAGATGGTTCTCCGGGTGTGAAGTGTCACTGATTCAAAAGCAGGTTGAGTTCTGAATTTTGAGACAGCCAAAACATCAGACCACCCCAATTAGAGCATCCATCCCACATCCACTCAAACCATGTGGACACACTGAAGCAAGCCACAGCTTATCCTTCCTGAAACCATCTCCCTGCTGCCCCAGCTCAGCTGTAACATGAAGACACCTCCAGTACCTGAAGATAATATTCTCTAGGTCAAAGGGGTACTCTATGATCCCGGTTGTAGGGACTCTAACCCGTAGCACATCTTGCTGAGTTGGTAGATATCCTGGGGTAGCAATACGATCCACATCACTGAGATAGCTGCAAGCAGGACAGTGGAAAACAAATAACAAAGGGAAAAGAAAAAACTACCTTAGGTTGCAGCACATAAAGACACAGATGTACAAATTGCTACATGAAGTCTTTCTGTAGCCTAACGAGAAAGGCAGAACTTGTCTGAATGATTTTAAATATGGTGTGGAAAAGTAACAGAGAATATTTTTGGGGAACAGTAATTCACCAGCCAGCCCCCTTGGAGGATAAACAGACACACTAAAAACAACTTTATCCACTCTCTATAGGAGTGGGGAAGACAATCTTTACTGCAGAGGAAGTTTAACCACAGCAGATGCTTTATGTTTCAGGATCAAGTCTCATCTGAGGCTTTCTACTCATAAACGTAGAAACATCCTCTGTACATTGCCAAACTTAATGGATTTGTAATTAATAAAATCTGAGTTACACATGGCAAACTTGATGAGAAGGAGCAGCACTCCTGCTGCCCAAGAGCCAGGATCAATACAGATGGAATAATGTGGAGATTCTGGCCTCAGGTACATCCTGAAGGAGATGCAGGAACACCTTTACACCCACCAGAACACCTCAGACTCTCAGGAAAAGCAGCAAATGATAAGGAAACAAACTCTGGACTTCAATAAATAAAATGTGGACAGGTATAATTTGTTAGAGCATCACTCCCACCACAAGCATGCCAGTGATTGTATACTTACTATTTAGCTGAGTCAGAAAGTTGATATTCTCTTCTCCTGTCATAACACTCTTGTATTCCAGGGTCATTCCACAATGTTTTAATTGCACTTACATATGGCTGCTCAAATGTCATGACCTTTTCTACATCCACTTCTCGGATCAGCACTGCATTGGCCTGGAGATTGAAAAGAAGAAGAAAAGAGAGAAAAAGTAAAAACAAAACCCCAAAACTGGGGGGCATAAAAACACTCACCCTATAATGGCTAAGCAAAGGAAGGACTACAGTAACTAGCACAGCCTGTGGTGTCTGTGAGGTGATTATCCACACCCAGGGGCTTTTGCCAATACCCCCAGTAAATAAAAACCAAAGGGAAGTTCTGCACAAGTTATAGCAAGCAAAAGTTGGCAGATTTTATTTATCAGAACCCCTCCACCATGCCTCACATAAAACACAGGCAAAGCTTTCTCACACTCTGCCTATTCCCACCACAGACAGGAAAGAGGCACCATCTAATCCCTACAAACAATTATTCAAAATCAGCTCCAAGACACCATGTGACAGGTCAGATAAAACACAACTTCAAAATATTAAGGATGCTAAGGATTAAAAAAAGCAAAATATGCTAAAAAAAAAAAATCTCTTTTCCTGGCATGCCCTCACTCTGACTGTCCTCCCCCTCAAAAAGATAAAATAATTTAGATCAGATCTGTCTAAAATTAATTCCTGGTCCCAAAATCAGTATGTTTCTGTGGTTGAGACTGAAATTCTCCAAGAAATGTTTGTACCCTTGTTCAGTAGCTATCAGAAAAACAGAACCAGGGGTAACTACCAGCACAGGTCTGTGTCTTTTGGGTCCAGCATATATTTTGCCAGTTTCAAGTTCCAATAAGAACAGCGATAAATGCAAAGAAAATGCCAACACATTTAACAACCCTGAATCCTTGACATGAGTAAAAATCATACCACTCCTATCCCTTCATGTCCCAATCCCTTGCTCCCACCACTCACTAGGCACACCAGTACACCGACCATGCAAATTTGTTCAATCCCTCAACACAACCAAGTAAAAGGAGTTGGGTATCAAGAAAATGTCATAAAAAGTTTATAGAAAAGAGTTCAGGGAGGTTGAGGTTGCAGTGCAAAAAGACATAAAGAAACAAGAACTCAAAATCCTCACTGACTAAAGACATGTGCAAAAACTGACAAACTTACCTTGTTCTGTTCATATTTGTACAGAATCTTCAGGGTTTCCATGGCTCTTATCATAGACTGCATGGCAGTGAAGATGTTTTGGTACACCAGCTTGGTGAAGCCTTTTTTGTCCTCTTCAGAGTAGCCTGAGCCATGAATTATACGCATTTGCTTAATGAACGTGCTTTTCCCGCTCTCCCCAGTGCCTACAGGATGCAAGAGAGTGAGTTAGGAGCCAGCAGCAGCAAAATCCATGAGAGATGAAAGTTCCTATCGCTACACCCAAGCACACATCACTCCCAACCCTCTTTCTGTCACTTCCCAGACTGATAAAAAGGCAGCCTGGATGGTTAGGGACCCAGCAGCATGGAAGGAAGACACCTTGTCCTTTACAGCAGCCTTCAAAAGTAGCTCTGGTACTTATTCCAAATCTCACGTTACAGCCACTCCCACACGTCCTGCGTCAAGAGGCCCTTGCCCGTCACACCTGACCTATTCCCAGATACTCCTGCAAGATGCTACAACCAGCCAGGAAGGGCCTGGACACACTCTCACAGATTCAGCAGTGAATGGCCAGGAGAAGCCCAGCAAACAGCAAATTTTGTTTTGTTCTAATTTGGCACAAAACGTTCTTTGCCTTACACGCGCCGCGTCTTTTCACAAGGAAGAACCAAACGCAACAGGAAAAAAATAAATCAACTCTAGAGGAGAACTGAGCTCAAGAAACTCTATCTGCCATGAACAAACCAGGCAGCACAAAAGGTTTGCTCCTCGGGGCTGAGCCCACACCCTGCCTGTGGCAGGATTGCTGCGATCCTGCTCTGGATGCGAGGGAGTTAAAAATGGCGTCTGGCAGGGAGAGCAGAGTAGGCCACTGCTCCAGCTGTCGGTGCCGTGCCTGGGTCCCCACGGGCTGCAGCCTGCTCAGCAAGGCCACTGCTTCCTTCTCTTCCTTCTTTTTCAGGTTTTACTGCCGGGCTGGGAGCAGATGGGAGGGCAGGACACGGCACAGGGCAGCGCTTCCTGCACCGTCACCCGGGCAGGTCCTTCCACTCCTACATTTATGGCCCCACAGGAGTGTCACTCGGCATGTGAATGATACCAAAGGACAGTGGGAACTTTCTAACAGGGTGAGCAGGAGAGAGAAACGCCGTCAGACAGCATCCAAGCAGTGACAGAGAGCTGCTAAATTCACAATTCAAGTGGGACGTCCCTGGTGACATCGCTCCGTGCGCAGAGTCCTTTGTGGAGGGGACACCCGGGCCAGGTCCCCCTTGGGATGGGCTCAGCTCCACATTTCAGCAGCCTAAATGGACACCACTACGTTGCTGTGGAGTGCTTTTGTTCCATCTGCTAAAATTTGCTACCATTATGCAGGATATTGATAAAAAACCCACACTCTCTAACACAGTGGCCCAGCTCACCTGAATACCGAGACCAAAAACTCAAAATATATCATGTCAGTGATACAAATCCTTTTGACCTGGAGTTAAAATGCTGGCAGAGCCCTGGCTCTCCCCACAGGCACCACCAGATCCTCCTCACACCAGGGGAGAGATGGATTCAGACAGGATCTCATTCATCCCAATACACAATTAATATTCCTATGTAGATACCCAGTTACTCATTTTATCTTGGTAGGCTAAAAGGCAAACAAATAAAAATGCTCAGATAAAAAGCAACAAGCACCCAACTAGAAGCAAAATGTTTGAAATGAACAGCAAGAACTGACAGAAATCACGTCAGCAGAGCCAGAAATTAACACTGTAGACATTATCAATATGCAGCAAACCATCTCCATCTTGAATACAAAGGTGCACCCTAAGTGGGGCAAAAACTGGAAACTGAGATCTTTTGTGGTTTCTGTCAGTGTGGTGAGAAATACTTCCTTGTCTTTTACCACAGTGACCAAAACTGAGAGGAAAAAAAAAAAAAGGTGCTGCTTCAAAGCATTTCAACAATGAAAATATAAAAAAAAACCCTCAACACCAGAACTTTGCTTGCTTCAGGACTTAAGAGTTCAAAGACAGATTCTTCCTGTCACTCCATCACTGCCCTTTTTTGGTTTGGGGGTTGGTTTTGCTTATTGGTGGTGGGTTTTTGGTTTGGTTTTGGGTTTTTTTAAAGTTGCCTTTTGCTTTCCCTGAGGCACAGCACTACACCAGCAGGTTACAAAGCTCTGGTGGGCAAGATCCACAACTCTCAGGGCACAAAATCCTTTTTTTATATACATAATATGACAGGAGACAATCTGAATTCACCACTTCTGCCAACACGTGAAAGCAGCAGAGTTTACAGTAACTTCCTAATGATCCCCCAATAAATATATTGCTCAGTCAACAGTACCCCATGCTTAATCACAAGTAATTTTTGTATAAAATATCCTCCCCACCCAGTAAAAAGACAAATTACTACCTTGTACCAGATGGCAATGTCCAACACCTTGAATTTCTTATTAACAGGTTCATCATTGATTAGCACTGTTATCCTTCACCTCAATTTTCTGTTTCAGGCTTCAACAAAGTAACTGTCACCAGATGTAGTGACAAGAAAAATGTAACAGTTTCTACAAGGTGGAAACTCCCTCTGCCCACTCAAAATTTTGGAGATTTTGGGAAAGCCCTCTCACTAAGCCAGTCATTAATACTTATGAATATAAGAACTGCATAGAACAGGAGCAACACAGAAGAAATCCCTGCAAGCAGGGAGAGAGAACACAGGTTACCTGTGCCAGCTGAAGGTGGGCAACGTGCTGTGCCCAGTGAAAAGCATCCTGCAAAAATTGTCTACACCCAGAAGTGTTGCTTATCCATTAATAACCACCTTCTATATATTTTTTTTTAATTTGATGCAGGATCTGTATCTTTTAGAAAAGCAGAAAGGATTCTTGAGCAATTTGAATTCTTTCTAAAGTGAAATATTTAGATCCAGTGGGATCTTCTTAACCCAGATCTATCCTATAGCGACAACCTATTTTGACACAGCTGCTTCTGTGGGACTGCTTCTAGGGAAGCATGAGAGTGAGGGACACCTCCAAGAAGCCTTACAGAAACTGCCACAGCGTCTCCAAAGAGCAGAAATGTGAAGCCCTCGATTTTACCTTTCACACAAAGAACAGCAATACATTAATTGTGAAGGGTTCAGGGTGAGAAGGAAAGCCCTGGGGTTTACTTGACAGCTATCACCAGGCACAGTGTGGGTACTGGAGCCCTCCAAGGGGCTGGGCACACACAGCCTCCCCACTTCTGCAAAGTGGGCTTTTTGGTTTTTTTTTTTCACAAGGGTCAGCCTCCTTCTTCATCTGGACCTTAATGGCTTGTCAACAGATCCATCAGATCCGCTCGATTTCATCTCAAGACGATACAGTATTCATGACACAAAGCAGGACATATCTGACACACAAGCAATTCTAAATCACAGCATGCATGAAAACTGAAACTGCAGTTTAAATTTGGGGGCTACCTAGGCACGAACATCAAACTCACTGCTGAAGGAGGAGGCACACGCCTGCAAGTCTCAGTTCGCAGCTGACTCCCCATCCCTGTAAACTCATCTGAACACGGCACAGTTACCCACCAGCACGGCAACACTCCTGTTTCCACCCCAAGACCTAGATTCTCACGGCTGCACAGGTGATCTCCACCTCCGAACACCACAGGCACCTCCTCACCCAGCACACAACACACAATCCAGTGGATTCCTCCTGCCCCGTCCCCTGCAGAGCCACCACACCGCTCCCAGCCCTGCCCCAGGGGGAAACTCTGTGCTTCAGGAGCTGCGGGCACGTTTTTCCACAGCTCTTCACCGACAATCCTGAAAAGCACCAACTCCACCAGCGGATTCCCACACGCCAGCCGAGGCCAGCGCACCGCTGAGAATCGTCCCCTCGAGACAAATTTCACGCGCCCCTGTGCGTGCCCGCCTTCACAACCAGGAATTCCAGCCACTTAGTTCCTGCTCGTGTCAAAACCCATTTTGACAGCGAACGCATCACAAAATCAAACAAAGGGCAGCCAATGAGGCGGCCGCCCCGCACGGCTCGGGAGCGGCCCCGAGCGCCGGGCTGAGGCGGGGATGGCTCCNCGTCCCGCGCCCCCTTCCCTCCCCACCCTCCCGCCCTGCGCGGCGCCGGCCCGGCCCGGCCTCGCCCCGGCCCCGAGTGCTGCGGCCGGGCCCAGCGCCAGCGCCGCCGCCGCCCCCGCGCCGCTCTCGCCCGGCTGCGCCGCCGCTCCCTCCGCACGGCTCCGCCGAGACACCGACGAGCCGGCGCAACCCAACCCGCTGCCGCCGAAAACAAGCGCTGACTGACAGCGGCAGGGACCAATGGGAGAGCGCGGCGCGCAGAGGGGCGGGCCCGCACGGGCGGGACGCGGCGCCGCGGCCAATAGGAGCGCAGGGTTTGGTTGGCCGGTCGCGGGGGGGGGCGAGGGAGGAGGGCGCACGGACGCGCGTTCCTGGAGCGGGGCGGGGCCGCCGGGCATTGTGGGAAGGTGGCGGACCGGGCGCCCATGGCGGGGCGGGCCGGGCTGGGAGCGGACCCTCCCGTGACCGGGCGCGGCCGGGCCGAGCGCGGAGCCGCCGCCTCCCCTCGCCCTCTACGGGCCCGCGGTTGGGCCACGCCGGGCGGGCAGGGCCTTGGCGGCCGCTGGGATGGCGACACAGGGCGGGCCCGCGCCCCGGACGTTGCGGCTGGTCCCGCGCCGCTCGGAGCCGCCAGCGGGTGCCCGGAGCGGGCCGGGCCCGACCTGCGTGGGGCGAGCGCGGCTCAGCCCGCGGACCCCGGCAGCCCAGCCCTAGAGACCGAGCAGGGAGAGGCTGGGGCCTCGGCGGGCCGGCCCTGTGCTCCAGGCTCCGGCCGTGTCCCACGGAGCGCAGCGAGCCTGCCCGCCGAGCTCTCGGTGCCGCTCCCAGCCCTCGGTCTCTGCACACAGCGCCTCTCGCAGCCGCCTCTGGCCCCGGTTTCCTCATTGCTTCCTCCCAGGTGCTGTTGACCTGTGAGAGCTCCTCCAGCCAGCAGCCTGGTGCCTCCCCGATCCACGGCCCTGTGTTGGTTCTTGTGCTGCCAGTGCAGCCCCTGTGCCCTGTGGGACCCTGCCCCAGGCAGAGCACCTGGACTCCACACACACACACACCCCTCCTACCCTGCCTTGCCCGGGGTCTGTATCTAAAGTGTCTTTTGGAAGGTCCAAAAAAGCACCACAGCGCTGTTCCATACCTGCCTTTCTCGTTACCAGTGTGGTGTGCCAGTCCTTACCTCTTGGCAGTTTGGCTCAAGATACTCACAAACAACAGGTTCTATTTTCCACTTAAATTCTTCCTTATACCTGTGCTATTCCCATGAGTTCTTTACCTCAGTTAAAAGAAGTTTCTAACTTTTTTTTTTTTTTTCATAGTTTGGCCTTTAGCATCATCAATACTGACCTCCCTTTTTTACATGCTCCTGTTTCCCTCCCAGGTACCCCACAGCCAGCAGGACTGTTCCTCCCCCATCACACACCTCTGGCAAAGGCCACCTGCTCGTTTTGCTTTGGTAGCTGAGAATTATTCAGCAGACAGAAGTGCTCAGCACACCCAGGATCCCAGCCACAGTGGCTGTTACCTGTTGCCCTTGGGAACTCCTGGACAGTCCTAAAGGGGACTGAAGCTCCTGCAACCCCTGCAGCTCTGCCCTGAGTGGACAAACCACTGGAGCTCCTTGCATGTGCTCAGGCTGTGAGGGTGACACAGGTGACACTCTGGGGCTGCTGAAGAGCCCCAGGTTGGGGTTGCTGGGCTGCTCTGAACCACGAGGTGCTGCGTGTTGGAAACTTGTTTTGGTTGCCTTCTCCTAGGCAGGATGAAAATCTAAAGGTCAGCAGGTCCTGAGGAAATTTCCACAGTTTGCCAAAAGAAAAGGGGAAATAAAATTTGCATCCAGCCTCTGGAGCACTTGCTTGGCTCCTGCTGATGGGAAGTTTGGGTCCACAGACGTTGAGTTTTGATGAATCCTGATCAAAGTGTGATTTAAGAATGACAGAACTGCCAGTCTCCAAGCAACAATAGCCCATCCACTCCCTCCCTTTCTGTGCTAATGGAAAAGTTTTGGTGCTCACAGGGTTCCCAGGAGCCCCGAGATTTCCCTCAGCTCTGTCACCAGTGCAATTCCCTGGGCTCCATGTCCCTGTTCCTGCAGAAAGCTGATCCTGAAGGTGTCAGGCCACTTCCAGAGCAGCTGCTCCCATGGCCCACATTTGCAGCAGTTAATGCTGAGCCCAGAGATCTCCCCCATTTCTTTACAGAGAGGAAGAGGCCATGGAGATGGGATCCCAAGGCCGTGGAGATGCAGACACAGCACAGTGCCATCCCTTTTCTCCATTCTGGCCCCATTTCTTAGCTCTTTGTGGGTTCCAGAGGGGAGCAGGCACTGCCAGCAGGTCAGGGGGTGATCCTGCCATAAAATGGCAATGTCCCCTGGCTGGGTGATAATTGGCATAGACTCCATCATGATTCACAGAAGGCTGATCAATAATAATCTTTAATAAGAAACCCATTGTTCTTTTAGAGACAGTTACAATACAGGTGTGCTTGATTGGTCCTTTAATTAAAACACCATCACCATTAGTTAATTAGGAAACCAGCCTTTAGTAAACAAATCTCCATAACACATTCCACATGTTCACAATACCAGGTACAACAAGATAAGAATTGTTTCTCATTCTTTTCTCTGATCTTCTCACAGAATAATACCTGGGAAATAATGATCTTTTCCCAGAATAATACCTGTGAACATTATCTGTTTCTGTCTGTGGCCAAAGAACTGCTGCCACACTGCCAGGCTGAGGGAGCTGGGTGTGCTCAGCCTGGAGAAGACCAAGAGGGGATTTTACCAATATCCATAAATATCTGAAGGGAGCTGCCAGGGGATGGAGCAGTTTCTGCCCAGCTGCTGAGCAACAGGACAATGAGCAGAAGCTGATGCACAGCAAGTTCCACCTTGAACATGAGGAAGAACTTTGCTGTGCTGCTGACACAGCACAGGTTGCCCAGAGTGGTTGCAGAGCCTCCTTCTCTTGTGATATTCAAAGGAGGAATGTGTCTGCACTCTCTCTGGGTGCTGATGGGGACCAGGGACCCAGCTGCAGAGCACGTGTCAAATGTTTCATCCTCCCCCAAAATTAATTTTACAAGTTCTTCAATTGCCTGTCACAGGAAGATGCCACGAGATTGGAGTTCTCTGAACAGAGGGGGAAAGGCACTGAGATCAAACAACGCTGACAAATGCAGCCCGTGACAGCAATTGCTGGATTAGTTTTTTTAAACCTTCTGTTTCACATCTGGTTTGTCATGGTGTTGTAGGTGGGCTCAGTGCACAGTAAACTAGGATAACAAACCTACATTTTCTGTGATCCTTTCATCCCCTACGATCCCAAAACACATCATTTAATTGCACTCAACCTGCACACAGATTTCATAAATAAAGGAATGATGAATTAGCATAGCTGCTGCAGCATTCACACAAGTTACTAAGACACAATCTCCTTGTGCAATCAATCCAGCCTCATGCTTCAGTGTTTGTCATAAATTGAGGTCAGGAAGAAATGTTCTCCCTACCTGGAGGAGTGCTGCTGAACTAGCCGAGTACAGAAAGGCTCTTAAGGGTGTAGCAGTCTGTCTTCCCTGTGCAAACCTCAGAAACTGCTGCAGAAATGCATTTGCTGCAGCTCCAGCGCAGTAGATGAACGCTGATCCTGCACAGGGGCAGGAGGAATCTGCCTCACGCGAGCCAGCAGGAAAGCCTGGCTGATCCTTTCGACCCTAAAATTGGTGTCTGGCTCCTCCCTTCGTCCAGCAAGGGAGCCAGAGGAGGGAGGGGAGAGTCCTGACCCTGGCGTGCCCCCAGCACAGGTGGGTCTGCTCAGGAGCTGCTCCTTTGCCCATCCCAGCGCCGAGGGTCGCTCCCTCCAGGCTCCCTTTGCGTTTCACACGCAGAGAGATTCACACACGGCTTCTGCAAACTGATTGTGCTGGGAAGCTTCTCGTGACCAAAGGGTCAGTGGATTCCCCTGCACCTCCTGACTGTCTCACAGCTCCAAATTTCCTGCTTATCTCCCACCAAATGCCTCAGGGACACCACCCAGGGAGCAAGCAGGTTCAGGCATCCTTGCCATGTGCTTCCTAATCACGGCTCAGCTGCAAAATCCCTTTCCTGCTTCCTGCAAGGAGTGTGAACTGTTCCTTGCACTTTGGCTGGTAAAAAGGATGATAATTACCCCTAATCAGTCTGCAGCAAAAACACAGGCCACAGCAGAAGGGAGGGGTGGGGGGCAGCCACCACGAGGAATGGAGCCCAATTATTCCAAGTCACTGATAAAACGGGATCAAAGAGGGTAGGAATGTTTTACCAGCTGTAAAAAGCCTGCCTGGACCAAGGCTGCTCTTTCTGCCTACAGACCATTCCTGGCTCGGACCTTATGCACATCCAGGGACAGTTTCTCATTTTTCTTCTTGGTGTAGGCGAGGAATTTGGGTTGCTGTTCATTTCTGCCTCTGAGAGCAAGCAGCAAGACAGTTTCAGCAGGAAATGAGCACGGAACCATGGGCATACAGTGCAGAACAAATGCCCTGTCTGCTGCCCATGTGGGCACTGAGGTGCTGGGACCCTGCTGTGTCCCATCAGGGGCACCTGGGTGTCCCAGGGGATGGAGCAGCTGGGGCTGGGGGGTGATGGGGGTGAGGGACAGCGCTGCTGGTGGCATCTGTGCCCTGCCAGTGCCACGCTCGTGCCTCTTCTGGCTCTCTGGGAGCCTGTGCAGCCCCACTGCTCGTTCCAGCCTTTTTCTGCAGCAGGGAGACCTGCACAGCTCCTAACAGCAGCAGGAGAGTTGGGAGGTGGTGAAGGAGAGAAGGAAAACAGCCCCTTATGTGAAAGAGAGACTTGAGAGGCAGGTTGTGTGTAAATCACTGCCGGGCCTGCCCAGCCCTTGCCTGTGTCTGGCTGATTGTGCTATGCTATCTAGAGAAAGTTTAATATCAAAAGCCAATAATTCCTGTGACAGGAGGGAGGATAAGGGACAGTCTGGCCTGGATGTGGCAGGGGGTCAAGGTCCAGTGCTCAACATCCCCCACCGGTCCTGGCCAGCCCATCCCATCCCAGGTGGCACAGACCTGGCAGGGCTGGGCAAAACAAAACAAAAAAAATCAGGAACCAGCCCTGCTGCTGGCAAAGAGGGGCTGGGGAAGCAGGAGGGGGAGAACTCTGTGAGCCCCAGCAGTGTGGCATGGGGCTGGCTGTGGCTAATAGCCCACAAGCTGCTGGCTCTTGTAAAATGCCTCACAGATGTCTGAATAGAGGGGGATTGCAGCCCAGGGAGGGACTGGGCTTTCTTGGCAGGTGGGGGATCAAGGGCAGCTGAAGTTTAATGAGTTTGGTGGGTCTCAGCCCTGTTTCTACTGGAAGGAGGCCACAGCATTCAAAGCACAAGTGAGAAGCAAAGGAGTGGCTGGGCTGAGCCACCCCACACCCCGTGGGTCCTGTCCGTGCCACTCTGGGCTGTGCAGTGCCCCACGTTCCTCAGAGTCCTGCAAAGCCCCTGTGTGTGGTCAGCCTGAGGTGATGGCACTCAAGAGAGACCCTGAGCCTGTGGAGAAAGGGAGAAAACCTTCCTTGCCTCAGTGCCTGAATTGCTGCTGCGCCTTTTTTATTTCTTCCTCTTTAATTCCAGGTAAAAGAGAGAGTATTCTCAGGGTGAAAGCAGGACCTCAGAGCCTACATTTTCATAATAATGACAGCATGGCTTTCACCTTGTGTCCAGAGCTTCAGAGCAGAAAATGTCTGTACAACCTCTCTCCTTGAACCAGTGCTGGAGTGGGATATAATATCTGAATAATTTACAAAGGCTCTTCATTACACAGATTTATTTTTGGCAGCTTTGTTAGACTGCTCCTTTTAGGAACGAATAGGAAGTTTCTCTGGTTTCATTAGGACATCCCTGTATGAATTGTTCCAGTGGGGCCAGGGACTGGGACAGCTCCTTGCTCCATTAGAAATGCAAAATATTTCTGCCCTTTCTGTCCCCCATGGCTTTCTGGAAACCCACCTGCATGCCCAACCCTGAGCCAGCCCTGGTTGTAGCAAGAGTCTTTATTCCTGACCAAGATGTTGAGGGTGTGAGGGGCTTCCCCACATTGCCTTCAAACAGCTTTGCAGCAGAGAAATGTTGGTTCACTTGGAGAGCTCCCACACAGAGCTCCCTTTCCTGTGCTGGAAAAACCTTCATTTCTCAAGCCAGGACTGAGGTGGGCTGTGGGAACTCCCACTGCTCGCCAGGCTGTGTTTGGGGCCACCTCCTCTGTGCCCAGACCATATCCAGCCCCTGATTCACACAGCCTGGGCCAGGCTAAAACCCCCTCTTCTTCAGATGCAGGTGCATTGCCCAGCTGGAAACAAGCCCATTAAAAAGTCATTTACCAGGCACAAGCGAGTTTGTGTTCCCCTGGATTGGGATTTGCCAAGATTATACCATAAATTAGAGTGTTTCCTGGAAGAATGTAAGGAGAGAGGGGAAAAAAAAAAAAAGGAAAAAAAAAAAAGAAAAAAAAAAGATAAAATGGAACATTTTGTAGCCAACAGCAATGCCAATAAAGGAGCATTTCATTTCCCACTTGGAAGGGAGTGACTGCAAGCTGTTGCAAGGGTAGGGCAGGGTGCCTGTGCTGCTCCTGGACCAGGGGAAGGGGACAGCAGGGACCTGCTCTGGCTGCATTCACCCTGACTATAAACTGCATTTCTCTGCCCTTGAGCAGAGCCTAAGCTGGGGTGACTCAGTTTCTCTCCACGTAAAAAGGGGGACCAGGATGCCAACCCCACTGGGGGAAGACTGTCTGCCCTGTTTTCCAACCCTTATTCTGCAGGGACACGAAGCCTGCCTGCACTATTAATAATCCTTGGCATGAAGCTGTCACAGTTTCCACTAATATGGAGATGTTGAAGTGAAAAAGCTACTGCACAATATGCAGGAGGTGTCACAATAACTCAGCTGCTATATTGTTATTTTTAAAAATAAATACAACAGGCCAGCCCACATCGCTGGAGTCATGACGTGTAGGGTTTTATTTTTAAGCAGAAAATGTACTGATTTTTAAAGACAGACATGGAGCAACATCCAAAGTGTATGAAAGCTCCCTGTGTGCTCACATGTACCGTCCGTGTTCCTGCCCGTTATTCTCCGAATGGCTTCCAAGGAGCTGATCCTGCCCCAGCACGGGCACATTTGTGTGCGTGGCTTTGCAAGAGGCCCCACGGCAACAAAGTCCTTCCAGAAATAAAGTCAGAGGCTGAATTCCCCACCCCACTGCTCTCTGGGGGATGCAATCGATCCCATGGGACACGAGCTGCAGGGTCTGCTCCTCAGGCAGCAGGTTTAGGACCAAAGTTTGCACCCAGAGCAGAATATTCCATTGTTTGGAGATCAGAGGTTTCTCTGGGGGCCAGCTGCAGGTGAATTGCCTTTTTCCTTTGCCTTCCCTCACTCTCTGCAAGGGCAACGCTGAAAGAAAGCAAAACGAAACTCTGGGTTAAAAAAAAAAAACCCTGTTCTGCTCGGGGAAGGGCGAGAAAACGAGCCGCGAAGGGCGAGCGGCCTCAGTGCCCGGCCAGGGCCGGCGCGGGGCTCCGGACCCGCCTCAGGCCGGCCGGACCTGGGCCTGCCCCGCGGGCTCCGCCGGGCCGGGGCTCCGAGGGGCCCTCCCTCGGCCCCGCGGGGTCGAGGGGATCGAGCGCCTCCCGCCGCCGGCAGCCGCGGCCGGTGCCGAGGGGCGGCGGCACCCGGGGAAGGGGCCCCACGGGTGACCTTGGGCGCGTCCCGGGCACGGGCGCTGCCCCCGGCGGGGGCTCGGCCCCCGGTGCGGCGAGAGCGGGGCGGGCTCGGGGCTGGGGGGGCCCGGCGGCCGCCGGCTCCGGCCCCAGCGCTGTCTCCTGTTGTTCAAGGGCTCCTCTCACCTGCCTCAGCAGCTGAAGTTCACGACCTCCGACTCGTGCGACCGCATCAAGGACGAGTTCCAGCTGCTGCAGGCCCAGTACCACAGGTACGTGCTGCCCCCGGGCCCGTCCCGCAGCCCCGCCGGGCCGGCCGGTGCACGGGAATCGCTCCGGTTCTTCTGCTCGTTGCTTCGCTCCGGGGACGGGATGAGAATTTGGGGAAGGGGAGCCGGCCGCGTAGCTTGGGACACCCTTGGCTGGAGGAGCACCTCGGGCACGGCGTTGGTCGTGTCCACATGGGAGCCCAGCGAGGAGAACGCCCATTCCCTTCTCCAGCCAAGGTCTTTCCTCCAAGTGCTGCTCAGCCAGGACTGCACAGACACTTGCCAGGCCTCCTGCCTCTTGCTGGGAGTTTTCCTCGGTTTTTCTCGCTGGCTGCCATTCCTGGATTGCAAATACTGCAGGGAGCACTTAAATCCAAAAGCATCTACTTTTCAGTGTGTGTGTGTGGAAATAGTGCTGGTGACCCAAAAGCTGGCTTGAGACAATCTGTTGCTTTGCGTGTGTGAGTGTGTCTGACATAAACATGAAGCCCTTTGGTTGAAATTGTCTGGGTGATGCCCTCTGCCACAGCCTGGCGCTGGTTTTGCTGTGTGCATTGGTGCCATGTGGCTGCAATGTCCCCCAGCCCGGGCTCTGCCTGCGGGCAGGTTGCAAGTTTGTGGTGGTGTCATTTTGGCAGGAGCATGCAGAAAAGCTGCTGGGAAGTGGCCATTTCCTGGTGTCTCTGTGCCTTGGCAGTGCCAGCAGGGGAGTAGGGGTTCCTGCTGAAAGGGAAGCTTTCCCCCCATGCCGCTCCACCCCCTTGGACTTAATCTGCTCAAGAAGGAGCAGGTTTTGTGTAGGTGAAGCTGTTTCTTGTTTGAAACATAAAACCACAGCACATGCTGGCTGCAGTTGCTCGGCTGGTGAGTTGGAGTCTCATAAAACACTGGGAGCAGCGGCACTTTCTCTGAAGGGTGTGAAGAATCTAGGAGAGAGGAAGAATCCTTGCTTCTGGAGGGATGTGCTGCACTTGGGCCTCCCCCCCCCAGCCCCCATCCAGAAGTGGGTCTGGCTTTGGTTTTGATGTTGTATTGGAACATCTCTTGAGTGCTGCAGACAGGTTCTGTGCCAGAATCTGTCCCCAGCTGCCAGCGATCTGTTGAGGAAAGGCAAACCCCTCTCTGGGCAGCCAACTCTGCTTCTCCCCAGCATTCTGCTTCCTGTGGAATGGATTTGCCTGAGGGAGGTCAGTGCTCTGCTGGTGGATTCCCTTGTGTCCTTTTCCTGATTGTGTGTTGGGGAGGGCTCCAGCTGAGAAAGTAGGAGCAGGCTCTGTGTGGTCACTGCTGTGCCAGCAGTCTGTCTGGGCTCTGCTCTGGCCACCCCTTGAAGTCCAGATAGCGATGTCCAAGAATCCAGCCTGGCCGGGATGAGGCCATGCAGGAAGCAGCTGCTCTGTGGCGATCAACTCTCTCACCTCCTGTTTGTGGTTTTCTTACTGTTTTCTGGCTTTTCAGCTTGAAGTTGGAATGTGACAAACTAGCCAGCGAGAAATCGGAGATGCAGCGTCACTACGTCATGGTAAGGACTGGCCCAGCAGCCCAGAGCAGAGTGTGTGGGTGGCAGCACCAGCAGGTGCCTGGGCTCTGCCTGGCAGGGAGCCCACGCCCCACAGGGCTCCAGGGCTCTCAGCAGGGCTGGAATTGGCTGTTTTCTGAAAATGGGGCTGTTTTGTGTTGGCTGCATGCAGGGGGTTGTTGAAATGCACGGTGGGAGGGAGGTTTTTTGATGGAGAAAATGGGACCTGGTGGGGGGATTGCTTGGTGGGTTCTTGGCCCAAAGGAAGTGACAGCTCTTACACACCTGAGAAGGTGATGCAAGGTGTGCAGGTGTTTGGGGACTCTGGGAAGGTCGTGGCCAGTGAGAGACAAAGCAGTGCTCTGGGAAGTCATGAAACTGGGAAACCCCACAAGCCAGGTGTGAGTTAGAAGCAGAAATCAGCTTCTGTGCCTGGGCTAAACCCTGTGCACCTTCTGGTGACCCCACAGCCTTGCTGAGCCGTGGTGCTGAGTGCTGGCACGTGTGTCCCACACAGGGTGTGCAAGCCCCAGGGCAGTGCTTGGTAAAGGCATGAGAAATGGTGCCACGTGTGGGCAGCAGGGTTGGATGTGGCTTTCCAGGAAAACAGCCATGTTCTGGTGAGCAGGGTGAGGGTTTGCCTGCCAGGTAATGCCTCTGGAACCCTTGTAGCACAGGGGAGGGATGCCAGGCAGGGCTGTGGTCTCTTCCTTTCCTATCATGGAGTTAATGGGAGGCTTCAATACTGTCCATGAAAATGAGCTGCTTCCTGCTTGCCAGCTGCTGCACCTGCCCTGGAAAGAAGAGATAAGATGTAGAAATTAATAGAGCAGCTCTTCAGAGCAGAGTTAAGACTTAAAAAAAAATCAGAAATAAGGGAGCTAGCTGGCCCCTTCAGTGCCCTCGTGGCCAGGCTCTGAGGCTGTGGGGAGCAAGGTGTGTTGGGGCTGGGGACAAGGAGAAGAGGTCACAGCTTTCCTGGTGTATTAATGGTGAAGCCTGCCCTGCTCTCACTGGTAAACAATTGCTTCCTGTGCAGTCTGCACGGAAACCCTCCTCTCCAGCAGTGGCCAAGATACATTTTTCTTTTTTTTTTTTTTCCCCTTAATGCTGGCAGTCACCAGAATTGATTCAGGTTGCTGTCAGCAGCAGAGGGGAAGGGCTGTTCCTCGTGGCGCAGCGCTGGAGGCTCTGCAGGCGCAGCAGCTCCTGCCTCATCTGCGTGGCTGAGCCGGAGCTGCTGCCGCTCCCCGTCACGGGGAGCCAAGAGGAGGGCTCCTGCGAATGTGCAAAGCTGCTACAGCTGCTCTGATTTTTGAATAAGTCACAATTGGCAGCTTGGGGGACGGGCTCCTGCTTCCTGCTCGGTCTTCAGAATGCAAAGAAGCCTCGAGAGCCCGCAGCAGGCTGAGATCATTCTGATACCAAGCCGGGCGCTTCGTCGCCTTGTGGCGTCGGTACCAGGATGCCAGTGATCTTCAGTTAAATGAGCACAGATGTGGATTGTTTTTTTCCCTTTGGAAGAATCAGGATTGCAGCCTGCAGGCTGCAGGAGGAGGTTTCTAAACTCTCAAAACATCAGCCTTGTAACAGTTTCTTCCAGGGGTCAGGAATTAGCTGCTTGTGCCAATGGATTGTCTGTAGCTGCCTGTTGCTGCTGTGCAGGGGTTTTCTGGGTGGATTGTTTTTGTGTGTGGAGGGGGGAGGTTTCCACATAACTCCTTCCTAAACAGCTGGAGCTGTGTGCAGCTGGATGTGTTACTTGCTAGATGAAGCCCAGTTGTGATCTCTCCCATTTGCTGCTGAAGGAGTCATGTGGGCTTTAGGATACTGGCCAGGCAGAGCTCACAGAGCCAGGCTCCCTCTCTCAGCTGTGCTTAGGGAAGTCTGGAGCCCTGAGCCTTTTTCCAGGTTTGACACAGCATCACTCTCACCTCAGTGCAGACTGTGAGGAGAGTCCTGTGGGGCAAGACTCCAGTCTGGAGCAGGGTGGGCAGGGAGCACTTGGAGGGGGTCTCTGTGCTTGCCTCCTGCTCCCTTTGTTTCCTGGGGCTTGCCTCTGCTCCCCTGCCTTGCCCAGCCTTTGTAGAAAACCCTGCCAGGAATGCAGTGGTGCTTCCCAGCACTCACCTGGCAGAGACTTGACTTACAATTTGTTTTGTTCTCTTCTCTCCTGCTCTGCAGTACTATGAGATGTCCTACGGGCTGAATATTGAAATGCACAAACAGGTAGGGAGAAAAGCATCTCCAAGTGCTGCAATTCCTGGGGAAGGTGGGCTGTCTGCTCTGCGTTGCCCTCTGTCACTTCGGTTGCCTTTCAGGAACTAGAAATGCCATCAGCCTGTAAAATGTCAGAGCTGCCTTTGAAATGCAGAGCCCCCCACCTGTCAGGATCACAGTGCTGGCCTGTGGGCTCTGTCCTGGGCTTGGGCATCCTGTGGTTCTCCCCAGGGCCTGAACAGGTATTTGAGCACCAGGCAGGGTCTGGAGCTGCAGCTTGGAGACTCTGTGGCAGCCTGGATAAGTTTGCTCATTACCCTCAGTGGTGGTTAAGTTGTTAATTATCCCCAGTGACTAATTACCTGTGGTGTTAACAACATGAGCCTCCTCTGAGCCTGTCTCTATCTGGCTTCAGCTCCAGTCACAAAGTCGTGGCTCAGTTTAAGCCTCTTAGCACAGTTCTGTTCCTCACAAAGGCACTTGGTGCTTCTGATCCCATTGCCCTTGTTGCTAAGCCCATGAGACTGGCTTCCCTGGGAAAACCTGGATCTTGTAGAAGAATCTGAGCCACAAATCCTCACTGCTGTCCCACGAATGTCTCCCAACCTGATCTGCTTCCCTGTGGTGCTCTTGGGGTCCCCTCGGCTGCTTTTGGTGTGTACCTGTACCCTTTGGCTCTGTATTTTGAGTCCTTTAGAAAGCGATTTGCAAAGGACTGCTAGCTTTACTATTTGCCAGGAGAAAAGCATTTCACACCCCAGAAGCTGCCACTGCTGCTGTGAGGGTGGTGAGGAGGCTGCCCAGCCCCTCTGGTCTCCCCCAGCAGCTCAGCTGGGGAGGGGGAGCCTGGGGGGGCTGAACAGCCATGAGTATGTCTGTGTCCACATGGCAGATGTAACAGCACATCCCCACCTGGGTCTGCAGGAACTTCGCTCTCTGGTTGCTCCCAATTTGTTAAATGAGTGTTGGGGACCTGGCGAAGAAGAAGAATAATGAAACTTTGCTCTTTGCAGCAGCATCCCTTCATTTAATCGTGCAGGGAGGAGCCTCAGGGGGAAAGGGGATCCCCATGGCACCAGGATGCTGCCAGGAGGGTGGGTTTTCTCACAGCCTTTTGGGGACTCAGGCCTGGCCAGGAGGAGGAGGAAGAGGGAAGGTGGGGCAGCTGATACTGTGGCTGCTCAGTCCTGAGCTGCCTGACTTTTCCTCTCTATTTCTCCCACCTTTTAGGCTGAAATTGTCAAGAGGCTAAATGGGATTTGTGCACAGGTTCTGCCCTACCTTTCACAAGAGGTGAGTCCCCCAGCTTGGGGGGTTTGTTGGCATGGAGGCTGCTGTCCCTGTGCAGGCAGTGAGGTGTCACAGCCCTGCAGCACAGGCAGCTCCCCACCCCTGGGCTGGCAAACCCTTGCCTGCTCTCAGCCCAGCCCTTCAAGGCAGTGTTGGCTCCTGGAGCACTGTGTGGTGGGTAATGTGCCCCTCTGTTGGTCCACCCTAAAGCTTCTATCTTGCTCTATATATTACTATATTCTAAAACTCTAAATTTTCTACCCTCTAATATTGCACACTTCTAATCAAACTACACACCCATAATTCCAGTGTTAGCAATAAATTTTGGAAGCTTTCTCCACAGCCTCAGGTCAAATGCAGTGCTGTCTTGGGAGTCAGAGTCTGTCAGCACAGAAAGTCTAAAATTCTCAGTGTCCAGAACTCCAATACCCTTCCATCCCTTTTCTGGCAGCTGGGACAAAGCTGCTCCTGCTCTCCTGCCCGTGGCTCCTGAGCCATCAGCCACGTCAGCAGGGGCAGCTTTGGGTGGTAATCAGGGGAGAAGGACACTTAAAAAAATACCTCCATATGGAGGATACCTCCTCTCATCCTCTTTGAGATCTGGTTCCTCTGCCTCATTAATTAATGCAGCTGATGGGCTCCTCCCACTCCCCTGAGAAATTAATTGGGGGAGGGGGTGCTTGGGAGTCGCTGTCTGAGGCGAGGGGAGGATTAAGCACTTCCAGAGCTGTATTTTCTGTCTCTCCATGGAGGCTGAGCCCTGAGCAGCTCTCCTGGCCCTTTGGGGGTTGGAGGCTTTTTGCTTGGGGCCAGTGCTGGGCTTGGGGCACAGGTTCTGTTTTTCCCACCCACCTGTTCTTAGGACAGCAAAGTCGCTTGCTGATCAGATCAGGGTTGCCTAATAACTAAGCCCCAGCTAAATCTTTTGCATCTTAATGCAATCCTTAACCCTGTCCTGCTGCCAAAATGAAAAGAAAAATCCCCTTGCTGAAGTGCAGTGGACAGTCCTGGTGTTTCAGAGACCTCGTGCTCTGCAAGGAGCAAGTGCAGTTCTCCTTTATTTTTTTTTAATATATGATCCATCCATTTTTTCAGCCTGTGTTTGGAACACCCAGCTACTGCTGCAGTTGATATCCAGGATGTGTCCCAAGGAGCTTCCAAAGAGCTGATTTTTAGGGCTTGTTTTGTTTGTTAGAGGGTCTGTGTAGGTGAAGGGTGGCAGGATGAGACACTGCCCACCTTGGAGCCTTCTGGCCAAGGATCTCTGGGTGTGTGGAGAGCAGGACAAGGGTGTGGGTGAGAGGGGACCTGTTTGACCCTGTGGTGAGGAAGAGGATGAGACAAAAGTTCTTCCTTTCCTGCTCCTTGCTGCCCTAGGCCTGGGTGGGAGGCCCTTGTCTCGGTGAAGTGTGTGCAGGTGTCTCCAGCTGTGGGGTAGCCAGCCTGATGGTGTGGACTGGGTCCCTGTTCTGCTTCCCTGTGGCACTACAGGTGACCCCAAATTCCTCTGTTTTTTCCTTGCCAGCATCAGCAGCAAGTCTTGGGAGCCATTGAACGAGCTAAGCAGGTCACGGCGCCAGAACTGAACTCCATCATCCGTGTACGTGATGTTTGGGTTGGGAGGGCAGGGAACCCCGGCCTCTGGCCAGGACACAGAGCTGGGCTGTGGATTCTTGACCTGGGGACATCAGGGGACCCTGCTTTGGTGCTGTGGCTGCAGTGGGACGAGGCTGCAGGGCTGTGCTGGCACAGGGCTGGCTGCACCCAGCCTTGCTGTGGTGTTTGCAGGGATCCCTGCTCTGTCCCAGCAGGGTGCCAGGAGAGGAGCTTTGCTTTTGAGCAGGAACCACAGTAGGCACTCAGCATGAAAACACCATCTGCTCTTGGTCAGAGTTGTGAGTGAGGGCTTTAACTGCAGCCTTGGGACATGCCAGAGCCCGAGGCCAGATGTCCTGTGGGCCAGGGGCTGTGTGTCCTGCTGGGGACACAGTGTTGAGTCTTCTCTTGAGATTGTCACAGCAGCAGGACTCGAGAACCTCTTTTCCGACCCAACCCTGAGGTTTAAGCTTATTTAAACCCCTGCTTTAAGCTCGGTTGCTGGCACACTCCGACCGAGTGCACTCAAAATGACAATACCCCCGTTGTGTCTGTGTGTCTGTCCATCGTTCCCTACAGCAGCAGCTTCAAGCTCACCAGCTGTCTCAGCTCCAAGCCCTCGCTCTGCCTCTGACTCCGCTCCCCGTGGGGCTGCAGCCCCCGTCGCTCCCCGCTGTCAGCGCCGGCACCGGGCTCCTGTCGCTCTCGGCCCTGGGCTCGCAGGCTCACCTCTCCAAGGAGGACAAGAACGGCCACGACGGTGATGCCCACCAAGATGATGACGGCGAGAAATCGGATTAGAGCGACCGGGGGGCCGGGGGAAGGGGGCTGGCTGGGGGAGGGAGGGAGGGAGGGGGCGGGTTAGTGCAAAATGCAGTATCTCTCTCTAATTGCTGTGCAGCAGGGCCGTGGTGACCTGTGCTCGGTGGCAGCTTGCCAGGCCTGTCCCCAGGGCCTGGGGGTGTCCCCAGCGCCGTCCCCGGCTGCTGCACGGCAATGCAAGCGCCATAGCATTACCCGTGTGGCCAGTCGTGCTCTCCCCGTGCCCAGCCTGCCTTCCCTGTCCCTCCTCCCACTCACAGAGCCTGGCTTGGGCCGCTCTGGGGCCACTTTGCCCCCTGGCTGTCCCAGCTCCTCGGTGCCATGTGGCCCCCTCCCTCCACCTGCTGCTCCCCCCTCGGTATTTAAAGATTGCCCCTTGATCCTAACGGTTCTGCACAACTCCCTGCTAGGATCCCTGGCCCAGAACAATCTCCTCCCTTCCCCAGGCGCTCTTGGTCTCGTGGCATCGCCCTGGCCCCGTGTCCCCCACGCCCCACCTGCACTAATACCAGGCCTAATAACAGCCTTGCTGTTCTGCATGTACCTGTTCTCAAGCAGCTCTGGCTGCCAGGGGCTTCACCCTGGGCTGGAGGGGGAGCCTGTGCCACCTGCTCCCCCTCAGCACAGCACTGGGCTGCGGGGGCAGAGGGGGCAGGCAGACCGAGAGCCTTCCCCAGCCTCCCCCTCCCCGTGCCCCTGCCCTGTGTAGAGGATACAGCAGCTTTCTCTGTTCTTATCTCCGTGCGCTAGCGTGTCTTCTTAAAAAACAAAAATGGAAAAAAAAAATAATAAATAATAATCTGGTGTTTGTATATAGTTCTTTAGAAAGATCTTGTTTTGCTTTTTGTGTTTAATCACTTGACCTATAATAAGAGGAACTGAAAATGCTGTATCAAGGACGTACAAGCTGTGCCTTTCAAATAAAGAAATAAGAAGGTTGGTTAAAACCGTGACTTGCTGCTGCTTTCTTGTTGCCTTTGGGATGACTTTAAAATACTTTCCTGCGTCTCCTGTCCCTTCAGATGGGGGACTCAGCTGGGGAGAACTGAGTTTTCCTGGTTCACCTGTGCTGTGGGAGGTGTCTGGAGGAGCAATCCTCCTTCCTTCAGGTGCTAGCATATCCCAGATCATTCCTTTCCTGTTGGATGTGCTGCTCTCCCTCCCTGGAGCAGGGTTAACGTTCACACCTCTGCCTCTGGCATTCTTGTAGGGGCTGGTGGGATGGGGCCATCGCTGTGGCCTTTGTGGCTCTGGGGCACCCCTGCAGAGGTGAGGGCTGTGCCACAGCTGCAATCCGCTGGAACCAGGGCCAGGAGGATTCCCGAGCAAAGCCAGAACAAACGAGCTCAAGGTGAAAGTGGTGGGTGGTGAAAAGGGAGCAGGGGACTCTCCAGAAGAAAAGCAAGGAGCGAAGTGCCCCCGAGGTCTATCAGCTCTGTGCTGCTTTGGTAACACAGGTGGAGGTCCCTGGGGCTGCCACAGGTCTGCTCTGCGTGTGCATAATTCATTTTTCCTCTGGGCACAGAGGATAAGCTTCTTCTGTGGCTCTCAGGCCCCTCTGGAAAATCCGGCCTGTGGTGCCCTGGGGCTGAGATTGCTGTAATGGAATTGGCTCTCGATAATTAGAGCTGTCCTCTGGCTTCAGAGCCTGCTCCACCCTGATAACATCTTCCCCTCGATATCTCTTAGGCCAGTTGGAGTGGGAAAATTTCCTTCCTCTGGGGAGGAATCGTGCTGGGGGAGCCCTGGAGCACCCAGCACCGAGGTGTGGAGGGGCTGGAGGGTTACAGAGCCTGTGGGCAGCACCAGGGCTTGGCAGTGCTGCTGTTACCTGCCTGCTCAGCCCCATCCTGGCTGGGCACACCTGGGGCAGGGTGCCCAGAGCAGGCTGGCAGGAGCCAGGCTCTGTGCAGGAGCACGGCTGTGGTGGCCACTGAGCTCTGGCTGGTGGCCCAGGCTCTGCAAGGGGGTCTCAGCCCTGTTCCCTCCCAAACTGAGCACCTGCTGCTCCCTGGGGCAGCTCCCGAGTGGCTGCCCTGAGCCCTGGGGGCTGCAGCACCAGGCAGACCCATCCAAGCCCTGGCACGGCCTGGGAATCTCCCTCCAGAGCTGCTGGAACTCTGCCCATCCCACCCCAGGGTCCTGCAGCGGCTCTGGGGTCTCTGCTGACACCCAGCAGCGTGGGAAATAGAAAATTTTAAAAACTTGACAGAAGTCAAAATACAAAAAGCCAAAAAACACTTATAGTGTATTGTAATTAGGAAATAGCTTCTGATTGTGATGGTGTGAATTGTAACATCTGTATTGTCTCACCCTTCAAATGAGACTGAAAAGTTTTTAAAGCACCTCTGTCTGAGCAGAAAAGAACATAATCCAGCACAGCAGGTCCCTGGTGTGAAAGGACAGCACAGCTCCAGCCTGGGCTGCTGCAAGGGCAGCTCTAAACCCATCCCTGCCCTGGCAGTGCCCAGAACCCACAGGGAGCTTCCCCAGGGCTTCCACTGCAGGCCACCAGCTCAGACTCAGCCTGGGAATGTTACTCCTGATGGATATGCAAGGGAGGAGGATTTAGGAGAAGTTGTTCAGGGCTGCTTACAGGAACAGCTCTTGTTGGAGCTGATCAGCAGCCTCAGTTCACTGGGCAGGGAGGTGGACAAACCACGGGGCACTGGGGCTGGGGGCTGCTCTGCCCTGGGCTGTGGGGAGCTCCCCGCTCCCTCTGGGGGACCAACCCTCTGTTAAAGTACAAACAGAAAACTTCTGGGCTCTCCAAATCCCCTGCACCTCCCAGCAGGTGCTGAGCTGAGCCTTGTGCTCCCTTCCTGCCTCCCATGATGTTCCATTCCCAAAGCATTTCCCTGCAGTTTGGGGGGCACCCTGATTTCCCATCCTCCTGGGGAGCAGGGTTGTTCCCTGTGCTTCCAGCCTGCCTCTGTGTGCCACTCTCCAAAGGGAGTCGTTTCATAGGGAACCTTCCCAGATTTGGGCTCAAATCTTAACTGCACACAAACTGCAAATCTAACCCACACCAACAGCAAAGAAAAGGGTTAAAAATACTTCTCTCATGACTCTCTCAGTAGCTGCAGACTTGAGGAAACAGCTTCTCTCCTTCCAAACAAGCCTTGTAACCTCTCAGAAGGCAGGAGCCCCTCTCAGGCCCTGCAGAACAGCTCAGCACTTGCAAGGACACAGCTGACAAGGGGCCCCAGAGCTGCTCAGGGGTGATTTGAGACTGGCTCCTGGCAGAGGAGCCCTTTCTCCTGGTGTTCCAGAGCTCATGGTGCCAGGGTTGATGGTCTGAGAACCAGCTCTGCTGCCCCAGGATCCTTGGGAAAACTCAGCAGAGCCCTGACTGTAAAGGGTGGGTAGAGAAGATGCAGTGACACCTCTCAACAGAAGCTGTTGTGGGCACAGAGGGCAGGACCCCAGCTGGCAGTGCCCCATGTCCTGACCACCAAGCAGCTCAGCATTAACCCAGGCTTGGCACGGATTCCTGCTCACAGCTGCCAGGGGTCTGACAAAACTCTGCTGTCACCCATCTCCTCCCTTCCACCTGCCTGGCACCGCAGGGTCAAGCCCAGCCTCCTTCCCCCTGCATGCACAGCAGCTGGCAGTTTTTCACTGTCTGGGCCCTTCCTGCAGGACTGAACCCCCGGTGGGAGTCAGAGTCGCCTCTGGCACATCCCCCTGGCTCCCACTCTCCTCATTTTCCAGCCCAGCTCTGCCTGAAACAACAGCACGGGAATGGTGGAGGAGCAGGAATCCCGCTAATGCAGGAATGCCGAGCTCTTCCTGGCTGCAGCGAGCACCAGATAAAAGCTAAAGGAGGCATCAATAATTAAAAACCACTCAGAGTGGTAAGTGCAAACAGGAGCCAACACACAGATCGAAGGCAGAGAGCAGAGTCTGTCAGCTGCTGGGCTGCTCTGAGGGCTCCCACTCCTCTTTGCAGCCCCTGGAACAGGGACACCTGGAGGGGACACCTGTCCCCAAGGGACATGTGGCTTCGGAGAGTGGGCACCAGCACTGGGGTTTGGGGACGAGGAGCTGCAGTTTGGTCCTGGAAGTGGAGCTCAGAGAGCTGGGAACCTCGGTTTGCAGTGCAGCTTTGGCTTAGATCTCGCTGGTTTGCTGCCAGATCCTTTCCTCGGTTCCCCTGCCCATCTCATGCTCATTCCAGGACTGACTCCAGCCAGGATGAGGTCCCTGTTGGTGCCAGCTGCCCTGGGAGATTCACATTGTCTGAGGGTGCCAGGAACCACTCTCTGCTGAGTTCATGCCTCCTCATTCAAGTAGGCAAGCTGAAAATGGGGTGGTTTGGTGAGCCACAGCCACCCTTGGTGTCTCTGCAAAACGAGGTGGGCTCTGCCCTTGAGCATCCACAGCTGCCCTGTGCTCCCCTGTGCCAGGCTGGCATCCAGGGAGGAGCTGAAAAGCAAAATCCCTGGGGAAATTCCAGCAGCAGCAGCAGCATCTCTTGCTGGGATCCACTTTCAGATGGAGCTCCTGGGTGTCCCAAAGCCTGCGTTGGTTCGATTTCTCTGCTGCTCTTCAGAGCATTTCCCTCTTGATCCCAGCGTGGATTTCAAACACCCTCATCCCCTGGGGCTCCTCCAGGCCCTGCCAGCACCAGGCACGAGCTGTGGCTGCTGCAGGGGGTGGCTGAGCATCCTGCAGTGGGGACAGCCAGGTCCGGGCTGTGGCCACTGCCCAGCACGGTCCCCATGCCCGGGGGACAGCAGCAGGACCATCTCCTCTTGCTGCTGGGCGTGCCAAGGGTTAACTGCTGCTGTTTTCTCCGGTCCAAACACAAATTAATCTCTGGGTTACAGGCTGTGCTGCTCCAGGGCTCGTGTCAGTCACTGCTGGAGGCTGATGAAGGCACGTGTGACACCCATCACTCCGGAGCTGCCTGCTCCAGGTTTACCTGTGTCACTCTCCTGAGACAGGAGCACAGAGATTGCCGAAGGAAAACTGGCAATTTTCAGAAAGGAGTTTTGAAAAATGCTGCAAAACATCTCCCCGGTCTATCTTTCCCTTGAAACACGATCTGAAATGTTTCCAGCCTTTGAAAATACACTTTCCTTAAAAAAAAAAAAAAAACCAAAAAAACCTCAACTCTCCCAGTAAGGTAACACACAGAAAAAAACAAAACAAAACAAAACAAAACCTTTAAAACTTTACATTTGGATTAAAATATGCAGATATACGATGCAAACACAGAAAACATTTACGTGCCTGCACAGAAAGGAGGGTTTTGGAGGGTTTGAAGCTGCTGTCCATCCCTGCCTGCCTCAGTGGATCTGCCCAGAGAACACCTGGGCCAGGGAAAGGTAAAGGGGGAATTGCTGGGGCTGGGCTGGCTCCTTGTTGGGACTGACAGGGTCTGGGGCCAGCCTGGCCACTGCGGGAGAGCCCCCAGGCCTGGCTGGGGACGAGAGGCACCAGGGATGGATGGATGGATGGAGGATGGATGGATGGATGGATGGCACGGGGGCAAGAAAAGGGAGAGCCTCCAGTGCCCAGCACCTCGTCCCTGCCCCTGCTGCCAGCATGCAGCACGTAAATAACACAATGAATAAAATATCAGGATGAAATGTGAGGCATTAAATATTTAACCTTGTGCCTGCCCGCGCAGCGCCCAGGTACAGCTGGGTCCTGCAATATTTAAAGGTTGCTCCTCACTCGCGTTTACCGCCCCCGAGCGCGGTGACTGCACGGCAGCCGCGCCTGGAGGGCTCGCGGGGGAGCGGGAAGGGCCGCTCGCTGGGTTCCCGGCCGGGGCAGCCCCGCGGAGCCCGAGCCCGGCGGCTCCGGGCCCGCCCGGCCCGCGGCCCGCCCGCCTCAGCCGCCGCTCACCGCCCCACGTTACTTTGAGTGGCAGCTGGCGGCAGCCGCAAGGCCTCGTGGGCCACGCAGTCTGCCTGCCCCGTGCTGCCCGCGGTGGGAGCCCCGCATGTTAGCGGCGCTGGGCCGGGCCCGCGGCAGACCCGCGCCGGGCCGCTCCCCGGGCCCGCGGCGGCGGCAGGGAGCGCACGGACCGGCCCGGGGCGCCGCCGCCGTGAGGGCGTAGCCGAGGGCTGACTACAACTCCCAGCGTGCCCCGCGGCGCCTCCCTGGGGGATTCGGCCGCCCGCTCACTTCTCATTGGTCGTTCCGCTCTCTGGCGTCACGAGCCCATGTGGGAACCGCGCAGGGCGATTGGCTGGCGCTCCCGCAGTGGCAGCCAATGGCCGGTGCGAGCGCCGCCGCTGCGGGCTGCGGGGCCGGTTAAGGTGGAGCGGGCGGAGGGGACGGGATGGGGAAGTCTCGCCGTGCCCGCCCCTCCCGGTGGGGCTGCCCCGGGCACACCGGGGGCTGGTCCCCAGGGACCCCGGCCCGACCGTGCACCGGGGCCCGCTGCCCCTGGGGTCCCCGGCCCCAGGTGAGCACTGTGCGGCTGCACTCGTTTGTGATGTCCGACCCCGGGCACTGCCCCGCCGGCGGCCGGTGCCGTGTCCGCCCGCAGCGTCGGGGGCGGTGGCAGTGCCCGGCGTCGCCCCCCGGGGACCGGGCTGCCCCGGGGAAGTGGGAAGCTCCGGACCGCGCTGGGTGCCGCACGCGTGGCGGGGCCGGGGGAAGCGCCCGGTGAGCCCCGGGCCGGGGCGGCCGTGCGGGCGGGCGCCTCCCGAGCGGCTCCGCTCGGGACAGCAGCGGCGGCTCCAGTGCCGGCGCCTTGCCCGGGCTCCCCTCGCTCTGCGGCATCGCCACTGTGGCCGCGGGGCCGCCGAGGCGCGGGAGCTCCGGTGCCGCGCTCGCGCTGTCCCGAGCCCCGCGGGAACGCGCCTCCTTAAGCGGGCGCGGGCGGCCGGGGCGCGCGGGGCCGGGCGGCCGCTCCCCCCCACCGGGGCCGCCTCAGGGACCGCCTCAGACCCCGGGACCGCCGCCCGCGCCCCGGCGGAGCCGCTCGGCGAGACCCCGGCTCCCCACCGAGCCCTGGCGGGAGCCGCCCCCGCGGGAGGGACGGGCAGCGGCGCCCCGGGAGCGGCGGGGCCGGGCCGGGAGCCCGGGCGCTCAGGATGTTCCCACAGGGACGGCACCCGGTAAGTGCCGCGGGGGCGGCGGGGCCGGGCCGGGCCGGGGGGGCCGAGCCGCAGCCTCCAGCCGGGCTGTCTTTCCGCAGCCCCCGGTGCAGCCCGGGCAGCCCTTCAAGTTCTCGGTGCTGGAAATCTGCGACCGCATCAAGGAGGAGTTTCAGTTCCTGCAGGCGCAGTACCACAGGTGGGGAAGGGGCGGTGGGATAAGGGGGGATGGAGCGTTCGAGCAGCGGGGAAAGTGGGGAAGGAGGAGGAGGAGGAGAGAAGGAGCCTGGGGAGGGAGGGAGGAAGGGGAGAGGGATAGCGTGAAGCCCACAGCTGGGGTGCCAGGTCTTGAGCGGGGGTCCCAAGGGAGGATGAGCTGTTTCCTCTGGCTGGGCAGGGAGGGCACAGAGCTCTGGGTGGGAGCTACAGGTGTGTGCACAGCACGGCCGTGGGGTGCAGGTGCCCCGGGGAGGGTGTGTGACACGCCGGGAGCCCGCAGGGGCAGGCAGGAGATGTGCTGAGCTTGCCCCAGGGATGGGGCAGGAGCTGCGGGTCCGCGAATGGAAGCCTTGGTTCCCCTTTGCAGCCTGAAGCTGGAATGCGAGAAGCTGGTGAGCGAGAAGACAGAGATGCAGAGACATTATGTCATGGTGAGCTGGCCCTGCCGTGTCCCCCTGCCCCCTGAAGGGCTGTCCCCCTGGGCTGCTGCCCTCACACGGATCTGGCTGCTGGGGCTCCTCTCAGCCCTGCCCAGTGCTGACCTTGGGCTGGAGAGGAAGGAGTTAATCACCATTTCTAGCAACGCTGGCTCTTGCCGCTCAGTGCTGCTTGAGCCCGGGAATCCTGCCATAGGTTTTGTCTCTTTTTTGTTGTTGTGTTCCTTTTTTTTTTTTTTTTTAAACCTTTTTCTATCTGGCCTTGTAAGAGAGCTCCCAGCTCCTCCCCCTTTCTCTCCCAAGGGTTGGATATTTAAGAACTGATGCTCCGAGGCTCGTGGTTTGGGTGGAAGGGGAAGGAGCAGGGCAGGAGCCCTCCACAGTTGCCAGTGAGGGGTTAACAGGCCCCAGGACAGACTGAGCTGGGCACCAGCCAGAGCCTGCCAGGAGCAGGGGAGCTGCTGGGAGGAAGAGGATGGGGACAGCAGAGCAGTTCCTTCTCCTTCAGCATCTGACATTACTGGCTCCTCTGGGGAAAGGGGGAACCCAGGTGACACCATCCAAGAGGCAAAAAGATGTGAATTTGGGCAAAGCCCATCCCGGGGGTGAATACAGCCCTGCCTGTGAGGCTGGGTGTGATTGCAGGGCACATTCCTCTCACCCATCAGCTGGGATCCCTCCCCACTTCCTGGGGGCTCAAAGGGATTTCCAGAAGTGCATTGCTACCTTTGGAACAGGCTTTGCTGGAGCACAGCAGGTCCTCTGGTGCCCTTTTCTGCCCAGGTGGGGGGGATTGGGGTCAGCACCCCTGGCAGAATCACTGGTGGCTGCTGAAGGGTGAAACCTGTAACGGGTTCCAAGAGCCAGGACAGGATCTGGGGGGCAGCAGGACTGGCTTCCCCTGGCTTAAACAAATTGCAGGTGTAAACAGCCTGTGCCTGCTGCCTGCCTTGTCCCAGGCTCCTGGCACAGTGTCCCAGCCATTCCTCGTGGGCTGGAGCCAGCCAAACCCCAGGCTGGTCCTGGGCCAGTTGCTCTGGACAGCTCCTAACCAGGCTGTGCTGTGGTTTTCCTCTCAGTACTACGAGATGTCCTACGGCCTGAACATTGAAATGCACAAGCAGGTAAGTGCAGGGGGGCTGGGACAGCAGCAGGGGAGGTGGGGAAGAGGCTGAGGTTGGAGATTTTGTTGGAAAATGATCTTCCTTGAGCATGTGTAGCTCTAATGGCTCTAAGTGACACAGCTCTGTGCGAGGGACTGGCTTGCAAAGGGATGCAGCAGTTGTCAGGATGTGTTATTGAGTTCCCCATCCCAAAGAGAACCACTCAGAGCCCTGCTGTGAGCCCTGGTGCCTCCCTGCAGTGCTTCCCTGGGGCCCCACTTGAAGGAGGGATGTGGAGGAAACAGCAGGAGCTAGAGCCCAGAGGCAAATGGATTGTCTTTCTTTTCTTTTTTCCTTAATCCCCTTTTCCTTTCCCAAAGCCAGAGGAGTGTTTTCACCCTTCCCTGGTTCCCCTTTTGTTCCTGCCTTAATTTGCTTTCCCTCTTCAGATTTATCAATCTAGTCATCATGGGCTCTCTGCCAGGGAAATTAGTTTGGACCAATGCCTGACAAAGTGGCAAGTCAACTGCCATATCCCTCCAGCTGGCTCAGCCCCTCCGAGTTTGCTCCTTTTGTTAGCAGGGAGCATGGTGGGGACCACGAGCACATTCCTGCCGCCCTTACATGCCCCAAAATCCGGTGGGGCTGGGAGCCAGGGGTGGCCCAAGCCAGGTGGAACCGGGGACTCTGCCCAAGGGGTGGTGGCCAAGTGGTTGAGGAGTGGGAGCCTGGGCAGGAGGGGGTCTCTGGCTCTGTGGGCACGGTGGCAGTGGCTGGGAGAGCAGCTGGGACCTGCTGGGTGTGGGGCAGGCAGGTAAATGTTCCCTTTGTTCTCCCTTGGCTCCCAGCCTGCTTTGACCTCTGCAGCACCGGCGGGGATTGTCAGAAACCTGAGCTGATAAAACCCTTCAGAGCAGCCAGTCCCGGGCTGGATTTACAGCAGTGGGGGATCCAGTTTTCCCCAGGAGATGTGGGTTTTCTCTTGGAGAGGCTGGGCTGGAAGTCGCAGCCCCTTTCCTCGGAATTGCCGCTTGCCCTGGTGGGAACGCTGTGGGTTTGTCTGCAACCACAGAGCCTCTCCTCCGGGGATGCACCGGGTTTTCTGCATTCCCCTGTGGACACGGGCAGCTCTGGGGTGCTTTGTGCCTCTGAAGGGGCACGGGGAGCTGTCCCAGGGCTTGATGGGGCTGAGAGTGGAGTCCTGCTCCGGGTCAGGGCAGGTACGACCAGCAGAGCCTTGAGGGATTTGCTGGTGCCATGCCAAGAGGGCTGAATCTGTGCAGTTCTGCATCCTGCTTGCTCTGCCCTGGCTTTGAGTTGGATGTTTGGGAAGGGAAGGCACAAGGAGGGCCCTCTGCCAGCGCCTGTGGCTCGGCTCCCCTCCGTCCCTGCCCGCAAAGCCGGGATGGGTTTGGGCTGAGCAAAGCCAGCTGGGCTGCGGAAGGACTGACAGCTTGGAGCTTGCCTTGGCCTGGGGCCACGCAGGGATTCAGGCCTGGGGTCCCTCCCATGTGCCTGGCAGAGCCCTCCCTTGGCAGCAGCTCGGGAAATCCCAGCAGGGATGCAGAGGCAGCAGGAGAATTTCCGTGGGTGGGGAGAGTTTGACTCCTCTGCAGAGGATGAGTGTTTGCAGGGGGGGGACAGGATGGGGCTCAGAGCCCTCCATCCATGGTGATACCTGCTGATATGTGCTTCCTCCTTCAGGCAGAGATTGTCAAGAGGCTGAGTGCCATTTGTGCCCAGATTATTCCCTTCCTGACGCAGGAGGTAAGGAGGAGGCAGGGGGTATGCAGCAGATTGCTCTGGCTTCTTGGGAAGGGGCAAATCAAAGTCCAGCCTGAACAACAGGAGGTTTTGGGGGAAAAAAACCTGCATGCCTGGCTGGAGGGGTGGGAGAAGGGGCTGTGCAGGGAAGGGTGGGGCAGTATGGAACCAAGAGCTCCCTCCAGCCAGGAGCAGGGTGTGACCACCCCCGTGCTCTTCCTCCTCAGCACCAGCAGCAGGTCCTGCAGGCAGTGGAACGGGCCAAGCAGGTGACCATGGGCGAGCTCAACAGCATCGTTGGGGTGAGTTGCACTGCCTGGCTGTGGGCAAAGACTCTTCCCTGCCTGGGGGTTCAGGCAGTGATGGGGGAGGTCAGGTTTTTTGCTCTTTTGATACACCCATTTTTTACTATTTTAGGGTTTTTACTATTTTGATACACCCATTGTGATGGAGGAATTTGCCACGGTGTCCTGAAGGTGTTGGGTGCCCTGTGGGACACCCCCTGAGCAGAGCAGGGCACAGCCATGGCTTGGGGTCGTGCAGCACGGAGGGACTCACAGGGTGGATGGGGCACAGGAGGAAAACAAATTCCAGAGAGAGAATAAAAGAGGTTGTGCTGAGCCTGCTGAACCCTCAGAGCCCAGACAGCCCCGGGGGAAGGGGCAGGGGTGTGAGCCAGCCTGCGCAGCCCCCAGAGCTCTGCTGCCCCATCCATGTCCCTGTCTCATCCCATCGCGCTTTGCATCGCAGCCCGCGGGGAGGGGAGGGAGGACCCGGCCATGGCTGCGGCTGCCTCCTCCACATCCAGGACCATTTGCTCTTTCTCTTTCAGCAGCAGCAGCTTCAGCACCTCTCGCAGCACGCATCCCCCCTCCCGCTGACACCCCACCCCTCCAGCATGCAGCCCCCCAGCCTGAGCGGCACCGCGGGGCTCCTGGCCCTCTCGGGGGCACTGATGGCACAGGTTCAGCTGGCCACCAAGGAGGACAGAGTGGCCCAGGATGGGGAGAACAGAGGTAAGGGGGAGAAGCGCAGCTGGGTTAACCCTTTAAAGGCTGGGCAGCGTGTGCAGGGATGCTGCTGTGCCTCTGTGCTGAGGCTCCTGGCTGCTGCATCCCCGGGGATGGCAAATCCAGCTCATGGAATGCCTGCAGCCCCAGGAGGCTGGCTCTGTTTGTGACTGCTCTGCAGTGATGCTGTGTGTGCAGCCCTGGCCCTGGGCAAGTGTTTGTGCACACACACAGCTCTCCCTGCTCCCCTGGGTGTTTCCAGTGCATGTGGGTCCCCTCCTCCATGAGGCAGCTGGGAGATCCCCTCCACAAAGAAATCCTCTCTTTTTACACCAAGATCTGATACTTAAAGATGAGACTTTTAAGGAAAAGACTGTTGCCAGCCCCTGGTAGATACTGTGACAGCCACAAGCCTGGGGCAAGGAATTTAGAAAGCAGAGCCTCATTGCGTGTGTTGTGCAGCGTAAATTACACTAATTCCTAGTCCAGATGGGTGCCTCCTCCTGTCAGGATCAGCGAGTGCCTTCCAAACATCATCAATATTTAATCATTGTTAAATCAGTGCTCTGAATGCTACTGGCAGGCCTGGGCCAAATTAGTGACTCTGCCCAGCTCTGCTCGTGGCCTGTTGCTGCTCAAGGGCTGCACAAAGGAGGAGCTGCTCTGGGCTCAAGTCACCTTTTCAGAGCACAGGCATGGAGTGGTGGTGCTGAGAGGAGGCTGGGACAAGGAGAGAGGCTCTGGGCAGCTCTGTGGGCTAGAAAGAGGCAGCCAGATTCAGCAGGAGTGATGTTTCCCTGCAGATTCCCCTGGGGAAGGTGCTGACTGAAATGCACTTGGGTCAGGACCCAAGAGCAGCAGCAAAGCCAGGCACTGGGTGGGGTTTGCTTCAGGTTCTCATGGTCTGGCTTGGCCTGTAGGATTTCAAGGTGGTGAAAAGAGCAGCAGGAAGCTGTCGGTGGCAGCTCTGCCCCCCTGCACACAGCTGCCTGCAGCTCAAATCCTGCCCGTGTTTCTTTAAGGATGGCTTCCACAAAGGAGGAAAACAAAGTCCAGAGAGAGAGAGAATAAAAGCAGGCTGTGCTGTGCTGAGCCTGCTTAACCCTCAGAGCCCAGACAGCCTCCAGCCAGAACTTCTCTCAGCCTGGGTGTCTGGCCATGGTGAGGGCCATTCCTTATTAAAAAAAAAAAAAAAAAAAAAAGTTGAAATGCTCCATCTGTCTGGGGTTAATCCTCAGTGCCCTGCCATAGTTAACCAGAGCTGATGTGAGTCAAGCTGAGCCAGGGGTGCACAGGGCTGGCATCTGGTCCCACTCCAGACCACGGCCTTGGAGCAGTGCCTACAAGAATCCCTCAGCTTCCCATCCCTGCCTGCCTCTTTTTGCCAGCAGGGACCTGGACTCGTTCTCTCTAAATGCTGGTGGATCTTTAGGAGCAAAAATCAGCCAGGGAAGGTTGCTGAAGCCCAGCCCACAACCCTGTGCTTGGATTTGCAGTAAATGCCTGGCACTCCTTCCCTGGGCTCAGGGAAGTGGACCTGCTTTGCTGTGCATATACAGAAGCCTCAGAGAGTTTTCAAACAGGGCTTTTAGGCATGGCTTCCTAAGGAAATGGGATGGGTGTGTTTCAGGGGATCTCAGCTGGCCAGCTCTCCCCTCCTGGGGCCTTTGGATCTGTTGTCATGTCTAGGGAAGGGATTCTGGAGCTGGGATAAGCTCTTGGAAGGAGGTGGGTGGGTAGATATTCCCTGAGGAACACCAAAGTGCTGACCTCCCATTAGAGAACTGAGAATCCACACTTCAGGTGGGCAAAGTGGGAAAGCAGGTGTGATTTTTTGTTTGTTTGTTTTTAAACCTGTCTCCTGCTGTTTCCTGGTTTGCCCTGCTGTGCCCCTCTCTCCTTCCTCCCTGGGTGTGTGGGGCACAGGCTTGGCATTAACAACCTCTCCCTGTCCTCCCCTCTGCTCTGACATGGACCTGGGCTGCTCTCCCTGCTGCTGCCTGGACCCAGAGCACACCCCAAGCAGGGTAAGTGGTGACAGGCCAGTGGTCTCAGCTGGCACTGATGGCATCTCCTGATGGCAGCTCCAAGCTGGCTCCTGGGAGGGGATGGGGCTGCTGGGTGAGCTTTGCTGGGGTGGGCTGTGTTTGCATCAGGGTTTTGTAACTGAAGGTTCTGGGCCACCTCAATTCAGTCTTTGCTGATGCAAGGAGCTAAAGATCAAGGGCTGCTCCCAAAATAACCAGCTCTGTCCTTTTCAAGGAGTTTCCAGTTTAGGAATCATGCTGAACAGGTCTCAGAGCTCTCAGCCCCTCTGCAGTCCTTGGCTGCCCCCTCCCTTTTAGGATCCCCCCCAGTCCCAGAGCTGTGACTCCCTTCCCAGGCTCCACAGTAGCTCTGCAGAGTCCAGGGTAAAGGAAGGGTTAATGGTCTCCTTGGGGAATAGGAGGCATTGATCTGTAGGAGAGGAGGTGTCTGTGATGCCATCACTGCCCAGGCACCTCCTCCAGAGATGGCCTGGGGGACAGGGATGGCTCTTTCTGCCCCCTGGCTCAGTGTCAGTGCTGCTGATCTGCCTGTGCTGGGAGCAGTCAGCTACAGGGAGCCCTGGCATGGGGCATCTCTGTCACCTTCTGGCTGATTGTCACCAGTGTGGGGACGCCAGGGCTTGTGTGACACCCCTGTAGCTGCCAGCAGCACCTGGGGGAGGACTGTTCTTCCTGCTCAGTCCCATTCTGCTTCCCAAGCCTCGTGGCAGGGTTGAGGTGAAGTAAACACAGCTCCAGCGGGGATTTTCTGCTCCACCCTGGTTCGTTGTCTCTGCAGGGGTGGATCTCCCTCGCTTGGCTTTGGGTTTTGGGATTCTGGGGTCCTTCCCAGCAGCCAGGGGGATACTTTGGCAGGATGGAGGTGGTCATGGAGCAGAGCCTGGCCCCACTGAGAGCTGAGGAGTGGCTGCCTGCCCTCACAGTGGCTCTCACACCTTTCTCTCCCTCTGCCTCAGAGCGTTTCTTCTTCTCCTGCCGAGAGCCTGCAGGCCGAGGAGCACACGGGGCTGAAGAGGAAGCGGGAGGAGAAGGAGCTGCCTGGGCATTCTGTGAGTGCCCCAAGGGCTGGGGCTGGCAGGGCTGGGCTGGGGATGTGGCTGGGCAGCCCTGTGCCCCCTGCTGCACAGGGTTGCTGTCCTGGGAGCAAGAACAAAGCAAATGAGGAGCCCTAGGGAGGCCCCTCAGCCCGAGGCTGGGTCACTGCCAGCAGGACATGGCTGGTGTTGGTCCAGGGAGTGATGTACAGGAGAAAATGGGTCCCTCTGGGGTCCTGGTGCAGAACACAGAGCCTGGTCCAACATCTCCCTGTCCTGACTGAGCTCTTCTGGATTTCCCCCTCCTCACAGGACAGCGATGGGGAAAAGAGTGACTGCAACCTGGTGGTGGATGAGGTAAGCCCCTGGAGCCTGGCAAGGCATCCTGCTCCAGCTGCAGTTGTTGGGTTTAGGACTCTGGTTCCTCTGCTTTGGGGTTCTTTAGGCTCCAGCTCATTGCTGCTGGGCAGCAGTGGCCAGCCAGGACACGTGCCAGCCCTGCTTCAGTGCGTTGTGCCAGCCAAGACTGATTCCACTCCCACTGCTCTGGGAAGGCTGTGCCAGCCAGGCTCAGCTTTGCCAGCCACAGGCTTGGCTCTGCTTCACAATCCCCTTTCAGCCCCTCTGCTGCAGCATCCCATATGGGGAGGCTGATAAGCTGGGATGGGAGCTCCATGGAGCTGGGCTTGCTGCTGGTAGCTCCTGTGGGTGGAGGTGGCAGGAGCCTCATGGCACACCCTGGCCCTGCCAGCCCCAGGCCTGGAGCCCCTCCCTGCCCTGCCTGGCCCTCAAGCAGCCTCAATTTTAACTCACCTTAGTGCAGGGCATCGCTGAATTCCAGTCTTTGCAATGGAACTGCCACATGCTTCTGGTACAGCCTTTCCTGACTGAGGAACACATGACAGAACTTGATCCCAGCCGCCACTGTTCTTAGTAGAGAAGATGTTTTTGGGGATGTGATTATTCCTTTTTTAGAAGACTGAGGGGAGAGAAAGATAATTAAGTTTTTTTGTGCCACTTCCTAAGAAAATACAAGCCCTGAAAGGAAGATCAGGAGGAATTTCTGCAGAAAATGATGCTTATGAAAGCCACTCATTGTGCTGATAAAAAGTCACAGACCTGGTTGAATGGGAGTGCAAGAGCTGAGGGGTGGCCTTGCCTCTGAAATGGCAGCCCTGTCTCAGCTCCTCATGTGTGCTGATCCCCATCCCTGCTTTTGAAGGCATCCGTGGCCACCAGTGTCCTCTGAACCTGCTGCCACCTCTCATTTTGTTCAAAGAGAAAAACCGGGGCCGTTTCTCATCCGGGGGAGCAGAGCACAGAGCGGATGCTCCTCATTCAGGGCGCTGGTGGTGGTGGCTCCCCAGGGATCCTGCCCTCCTACTCAGAGGGGTTCCTGCTTCCCACAGAGCTGTTCTCCCCGCAGGACCCACCCTCGGATCCCGGCAGCCCCGGCCGCTCGCCCAGCCATCGCCGGGCTCCATCCCGCCGGGAGCTGCCCGGGAGCCCCGCGTCCGTCGGCTCCGGCGGCAGCGCCGCGCCCGGCCAGACCGAGGAGCAGAGCCCGGTGAGGATTCCCTGCGCTGGGGGTGGGCTGTGGGGCCAGCAGCAAGGCCGGGAATTTCTCTGTATGGCCAGTCTGAAATGGGACGGGAATGCCGGGGTTGGTGCCCGCTGGCACCCCCACTCCGTGCCCTCGGGGTAGGGTGAGCGCTGCTGGGCAGAGCACAGGCTCTGCAGTGTTCTCCACCCGCCTGCCTGCAGGATTCCCCAGAGCTGCTCATAGCAATTGATTTTTCCTTCTTCTTCTTTTTTTTTTTTTTTTTTTTTTTTTTTGGGGGGGTTTTTTTT